>NC_052086.1:40716081-41050456 GCF_015852505.1 Tachyglossus aculeatus
ATAATACTTATAATAATAATAATAATGAGGATATTTGTGAAGCGCTATGTGCCATGCACTGTTCTAAGCACTGCTCTGCACACAGTAAGCACTCAATAAATACGACTGAATAACAATAATAATAGCATTTATAAAGCACTTACTACGTGCAAAGCACGGTTCTAAGCTGTCAGCTGTGTGACTTTGGGCAAGTCACTTCACTTCTCTGGGCCTCAGTTCCCTCATCTGGAAAATGGGGATGAAGACTGGGAGCCCCCCGAGGGACAACCTGATCACCTTGTAACCTCCCCAGTGCTTAGAACAGTGCTTTGCACATAGTAAGCGCTTAATAAATGCCATCATTATTATTATTATTGTATCTCCCCCAGTGCTTAGAACAGTGCTTTGCACACAGTAAGCACTTAATAAATGCCATTATTATTATTAGTATTATTGTATCTCCCCCAGCGCTTAGAACACAGCTTGGCACATAGTAAGCGCTTAATAAATATCATTATTATTATTATTGTATCTTCCCCAGCGCTTAGAACAGTGCTTTGCACATAGTAAGCGCTTAATAAATGCCATCATCATTATTATTCTATCTCCCCCAGCGCTTTAGAACAGTGTTTTGCACATAGTAAGAGCTTAATAAATGCCATCATTATTATTATTATTGTATCTCCCCCAGCGCTTGGAGCACAGCTTGGCACATAGTAAGCACTTAATAAATGCCATTATTATTATTATTATTATTATTATTATTGTAGCTCCTCCAGCACTTAGAACACAGCTTGGCACATAGTAAGCGCTTAATAAATGCCATCATTATTATTATTATTTATTATTGTGTCTCCCCCAGCGCTTAGAACACAGCTTGGCACACAGTAAGCACTTAATAAATGCCATCATTATTATCATTATTTATTATTGTGTCTGCCCCAGCGCTTAGAACACAGCTTGGCACATAGTAAGTGCTTAATAAATGCCATCATTATTATTATTATTTATTACTGTGTCTACCCCAGCGCTTAGAACACAGCTTGGCACATATTAAGCACTTAATAAATGCCATCATTATTATTATTATTGTGTCTCCCCCAGCACTTAGAACACAGCTTGGCACATAGTAAGCGCTTAATAAATGCCATCATATTATTATTATCATACCTCCCCGAGCGCTTAGAACACAGCTTGGCAAATAGTAAGTGCTTAATAAATGCCATCATTATTATTATTATAATTAATTATTGTGTCTCCCCCGGCACTTAGAACACAGCTTGGCACATAGTAAGCGCTTAATAAATGCCATCATCATCATTATTATTATTGTATCTCCCCCAGTGCTTAGAACACAGCTTGGCACATAGTAAGTGCTTAATACATGCCACCATCATCATTATTATTGTATCTCCCCCAGCGCTTAGAACACAGCTTGGCACATAGTAAGCGCTTAATAAATACCATTATTACTATTATTATTATTATTATTATTATTATTATTACAAATACGACTGAATGAGTACCTGCAGAATGTTCAGGGCTCGGCGCATGTCCCCGCTGGACAGGGTCACGAGCGCTTTCATGCCGTCTTCGCTGACGTCAACCCTGGGCGACCGAGGAGAGAGACGAGTGTTAATTAATTAATTCATTCAGTCGTATTTATTGAGCGCTCACTGTGTGCAGAGCACTGGACTGAGCGCTTGGGAAGTCCAAGTTGGCAACATCTAGAGCCGGTCCCTACCCAACAGTGGGCTCACAGTCCAGAAGTGCTTAATAATAATAATAATAATGACGGCATTTATTAAGCGCTTACTAAGGGCAAAGCACTGTTCTAAGCGCTGGGGAGGTTCCAAGGTGATCAGGTTGTCCCACGGGGGGCTCACAGTCTTCATCCCCATTTAACAGATGAGGTCACTGAGGCCCAGAGAAGTGAAGCGACTTAATAATAATAACGATGGTATTTGTTAAGCGCTTACTATGTACAAAGCACTGTTCTAAGCGCTGGGGGGGGATACAAGGTGATCAGGTTGTCCCACAGGGGGGCTCAGAGTCTTCATCCCCATTTTCCAGATGAGGGAACTGAGGCCCAGAGAAGTGAAGCGACTTGCCCAAAGTCACCCAGCTGACAAGTGGCGGAGTCAGGATTCAAACCCATGACCTCTGACTCCAAAGCCCGGGCTCTTTCCACTGAGCCACGCCGCTTCTCTAAATGCCATCGTTATTATTATTATTATATTATACTTTCCCAAAAGCTCAGTACAGAGCTCTGCACACAGTAAGCACTCGCTCAGTGGAAAGAGCCCGGGCTTGGGAGTCTGAGGTCATGGGTTCAAATTCCGTCTCTGTCACCTATCAGCTGGGTGACTTTGGGCAAGTCACTTCATTCATTCATTCAATCGTATTTATTGAGCGCTTCCTGTGTGCAGAGCACTGGACTAAGTGCTTGGGAAGTACAGATATCCACCCCAGCGCTTTGTACAGTGCCTGGCATGTAGTAAGTGCTTCACAAATACCATTATTATTATTATTATTATTATTATTAGAACCCAGATCCTCTGAGTCCCAGGCCCAGGCTCTTTCCACTAGTCCATGCCGCTTCAATTCATTCAATCATTCACTCATTCAATCGTATTTATTGAGCGCTTCCTGTGTGCAGAGCACTGGACTAAGCACTCAGCGCTTAGAACAGTGCTTTGCACATAGTAAGCGCTTAATAAATGCCATTATTATTATTATTATTATTATTGGGAAGTACAGATATCCACCCCAGCACTCAGTACAGTGCCTGGCATGTAGTAAGTGCTTCACAAATACCATTGTTATTATTATTTTATTATTATTATTACTATTATCAGAACCCAGATCCTCTGAGTCCTAGGCCCAGGCTCTTTCCACTAGTCCATGCCGCTTCAATTCATTCATCCAATCGTATTTATTGAGCGCTTCCTGTGTGCAAAGCACTGGACTAAGCGATTGGGAAGTACTGTTGGGTAGGGACCGTCTCTCTATGTTGCCAACTTGTACTTCCCAAGCGCTTAGTTCAGTGCTCTGCACACAGGAAGCGCTCAATAAATACAATTGATTGATTGCTATCCACCCCAGCGATTAGCACAGTGCCTGGCATGTAGTAAGTGCTTCACAAATACCATTATTATCATTATCATTATCAGAATCCAGGTCCTCTTGAGTCCCAGACCCAGGCTCTTTCCACTAGTCCCTGCCGCTTCAATTCATTCATTCATTCATTCATATTTATTGAGCGCTTCCTGTGTGCAGAGCACTGGGCTAAGCGCTTGGGAAGTACAGATACCCACCCCCAGCGCTTTGTACAGTGCCTGGCATGTAGTAAGTGCTTCACAAATACCATTATTATTATTATCAGAACCCAGGTCCTCTGAGTCCCAGGCCCAGGCTCTTTCCAACTAGTCCCTGCCGCTTCAATTCAGTCATTCATTCAATCGTATTTATTGAGCGCTTCCTGTGTGCAGAGCACTGGACTAAGCGCTTGGGAAGTCCAAGTTGGCAACATATAGAGAAGCAGCGTGGCTCAGTGGAAAGAGCCCGGGCTTTGGAGTTGGAAGTCATGGGTTCGAATCCCGGCTTCCCCCACATGCCTGCTGTGTGACCTTGGGCAAGTCGCTTCAATCAATCAATCAATCGTATTTATTGAGCGCTTACTGTATGCAGAGCACAGTACTAAGCGCTTGGGAAGTCCAAGTTGAACTTCACTTCTTGGAGCCTCAGTTCCCTCATCTGGAAAATGGGGATGAAGACTGGGAGCCCCCCGGGGGGCAAACTGATCAGCTTGTATCAATCAGTCAATCGTATTTACTGAGCGCTTACTGTGTGCAGAGCACTGTACTAAGAGCTTGGGAAGTACAAGTTGAACTTCACTTCTCGGAGCCTCAGTTCCCTCATCTGGAAAATGGGGATGAAGACTGGGAGCCCCCCGGGAGGCGAACTGATCAGCTTGTATCAATCAATCAATCGTATTTACTGAGCGCTTACCGTGTGCAGAGCACTGGACTAAGCGCTTGGGAAGTCCAAGTTGAACTTCACTTCTCGGACCCTCAGTTCCCTCATCTGGAAAATGGGGATGAAGACTGGGAGCCCCCCGGGGGGCCAACTGATCACCTTGTATCCCCTCCCCCAGCGCTTAGAACAGTGCTTGGCACATAGTAAGCGCTTAATAAACACCGTAAAAATGAATAAATAATAATAAAAAAATTAGAGAGACGGTCCCTACGCAACAGTGGGCTCACAGCGGCTGGCCCTAATCCCGCATAATAATAATAATGGCATTTATTAAGCGCTTACTATGTGCAAAGCACTGTTCTAAGTGCTGAAGCACTGTTCTAAGCGCTGAAGCGCATCTCTCCGCCCCAATCAATCAATCGTATTTATTGAGCGCTTACCATGTGCAGAGCACTGGACTAAGCGCTTGGGAAGTCCAAGTTGAACTTCACTTCTCAGAGCCTCAGTTCCCTCATCTGGAAAATGGGGATGAAGACTGGGAGCCCCTCGGGGGGCAAACTGATCACCTTATATCCCCCCCCACCCCCCAGCACTCAGAACAGTGCTTGGCACGTAGTAAATGCTTAACAAATACCGTAAAAATGAATAAATAATAATAAAAAAAATTAGAGAGACGGTCCCTACCCAACAGTGGGTAGGGCAAACTGATCACCTTATATCCCCCCCCCACCCCCCAGCACTCAGAACAGTGCTTGGCACGTAGTAAATGCTTAACAAATACCGTAAAAATGAATAAATAATAATAAAAAAAATTAGAGAGACGGTCCCTACCCAACAGTGGGCTCACAGCGGTCGGCCCTAATCCCGCATAATAATAATAATGGCATTTATTAAGCGCTTACTATGTGCAAAGCACTGTTCTAAGCGCTGAAGCGCATCTCTCCGCCCCAATCAATCGTATTTATTGAGCGCTTACCGTGTGCAGAGCACTGGACTAAGCGCTTGGGAAGTCCAAGTTGGCAACATCTAGAGACGGTCCGGCTCACAGTCTCAATCCCCATTTTACAGCACCTGTATATATGTTTGTACATATTTATTACTCTATTTATTTTACTGGTCCATATTTATTTTATTTGGTTTATATGTTTGGTTTTGTCGTCTGTCTCCCCCTTCTAGACTGTGAGCCCGCTGTCGGGTAGGGACCGTCTCTAGATGTTGCCGACTTGGGCTTCCCAAGCGCTTAGTCCAGTGCTCTGCACACAGGAAGCGCTCAATAAATACGACAATGAATGAATGAACTTGTCCTTCCCAAGCGCTTAGTCAGTGCTCAGTTGCCAACTTGTACTTCCCAAGCGCTTAGTCCAGTGCTCTGCACACAGGAAGCGCTCAGTAAATACGACTGAATGAATGAATGAATGAACTTGTACTTCCCAAGCGCTTAGTCCAGTGCTCTGCACACAGTAAGTGCTCAGTAAATACGATTGAATGAAGGAATGAATGAATGAACTTGTACTTCCCAAGCGCTTAGTCAGTGCTCAGTTGCCAACTTGTACTTCCCAAGCGCTTAGTCCAGTGCTCTGCACACAGTAAGTGCTCAGTAAATACGACTGAATGAAGGAATGAATGAATGAACTTGTACTTCCCAAGCGCTTAAGTCAGTGCTCAGTTGCCAACTTGTACTTCCCAAGCGCTCAGTCCAGGGCTCTGCACACAGGAAGCGCTCAATAAATACGATTGAATGAATGAATGAATGAACTTATACTTCCCAAGCGCTTAAGTCAGTGCTCAGTTGCCAACTTGTACTTCCCAAGCGCTTAGTCCAGTGCTCTGCACACAGTAAGTGCTCAATAAATACGATTGAATGAATGAATGAATGAACTTGTACTTCCCAAGCGCTTAAGTCAGTGCTCAGTTGCCAACTTGTACTTCCCAAGCGCTTAGTCCAGTGCTCTGCACACAGTAAGTGCTCAATAAATACGATCGAATGAATGAATGAATGAACTTGTACTTCCCAAGCGCTTAGTCCAGTGCTCTGCACACAGGAAGCGCTCAGTAAATACGATTGAATGAAGGAATGAATGAACTTGTACTTCCCAAGCGCTTAGTCAGTGCTCAGTTGCCAACTTGTACTTCCCAAGAGCTTAGTCCAGTGCTCTGCACACAGTAAGTGCTCAATAAATACGATTGAATGAATGAATGAACTTGTACTTCCCAAGCGCTTAGTCAGTGCTCGGCTGCCAACTTGTACTTCCCAAGCGCTCAGTCCAGTGCTCTGCACACAGGAAGTGCTCAATAAATACGACTGAATGAATGAATGAATGAACTTGTACTTCCCAAGCGCTTAGTCCGGCGCTCAGTAAATACGATTGATTGATTGATTGATGGAAGGGGGAGGCAGAGAAGCAAAGCAACCATATTAGCAAAGTCCCCGGGGCCGGTGGAGTCCTCCCCATCCCACTCACGTCTCCTCCGCCACGACGTGCCGCAGGCGGGGGACCATGAGGTCCGGGCTCAGGGGGCCGAAGCGGAACCTCGTGCAGCGCGACTGCAAGGCCGGGATGATCTTCGACAGGTAGTTGCAGATCAGGCAAAACCGCGTGTTCTCCGTGAACTTCTCGATCACTGCCAAGAGGAGGGATCCCAAGAATAATAATAATAATAATAATAATAATAATAATAATAATAATGTTGGTATTTGTTAAGCGCTTACTATGTGGCAAGCACTGTTCTAATCGCTGGGGGAGATACAAGGTCATCAGGGCGTCCCGCGAGGGGCTCAGTTATAATATTATTATGAAGTGACATGACCCGGCCGTGGTCACAGGGCAGACAAGCGGCAGTAAGTGCTTAACAAATATTATTATTATTATATCATTATGAAGTGACGCGACCCGGCCGAGGTCACAGGGCAGACAAGCGGCAGTAAGTGCTTAACAAATATTATTATTATAATGAAGTGACATGACCGGGCCGAGGTCACACGGCAGACAAGCGGCAGTAAGTGCTCAACAAATATTATTATTATTATATTATTATGAAGTGACATGACCCGTCCGAGGTCATAGGACACACAAGCGGCAGTAAGTGCTCAACAAATATTATTATTATTATAATGAAGTGACATGACCGGGCCGAGGTCACACGGCAGACAAGCGGCAGTAAGTGCTTAACAAATATTATTATTATTATATTATTATGAAGTGACATGACCTGGCTGAGGTCACAGGGCAGACAAGCGGCAGTAAGTGCTTAACAAATATTATTATTATTATTCTAATGAAGTGACATGACCCGGCCGGGGTCACACGGCGGACAAGCGGCAGTAAGTGCTCAACAAATATTATTATTGTCATATTATTATGAAGTGACATGACCCGGCCGTGGTCACAGGGCAGACAAGTGGCAATAAGTGCTTAACAAATATTATTATTATTATAGCATTATGAAGTGACATGACCCGGCCAAGGTCACAGGGCAGACAAGCGTCAGTAAGTGCTTAACATACATTATTATTATTATTATATTATTATTAAAATATTATTATTATTATAATGAAGTGACATGACCCAGCCGGGGTCACACGGCGGACAAGCGGCAGTAAGTGCTCAACAAATATTATTATTATTATATTATTACGAAGTGACATGACCCGGCCGAGGTCACACAGCAGACAAGCGGCAGTAAGTGCTTAACAAATATTATTATTATTATATTATTATGAAGTGACATGACCCGGCCGAGGTCACAGGGCAGACAAGCGTCAGTAAGTGCTTAACAAATATTATTATTATTATAATGAAGTAACATGACCCAGCCGCGGTCAAACAGCAGACAAGCGTCAGTAAGTGCTTAACATATTATTATTATATTATTATTAAATGACATGACCTGGGCAAGGTCACAGGGCAGACAAGTGGCAGTAGGTGCTCAACAAATATTATTATTATTATATTATTACGAAGTGACATGACCCGGCCGAGGTCACACGGCAGACGAGCGGCAGTAAGTGCTTAACAAATATTATTATTATTATTATATTATTATGAAGTGACATGACCCGTCCGAGGTCACGGGACACACAAGCGGCAGTAAGTGCTCAACAAATATTATTATTATTATATTATTATGAAGCGACCTGACCCGGCCGTGGTCACACGGCAGACAAGCGGCAGTAATAAGTGCTTAATAAATATTATTATTATTATGATGAAGTGACATGACCCCGCCGAGGTCACATGGCAGACAAGATGGACGACAAAGCAAAGCATGGAGACGGGTGTCAAAACAGTCAGAACAAATAGGATTAAAGCTAGATGCACATCATTAACAAAATAAACAGCAAATATGGACAAGTCGAATAGAGTAATAAATCTACAAATCTATGTCCAGGTGCTGTGGGGAGGGGAAGGAGATAGGGCGGGGAGGATGGGGAGGAGGAGAGGAAAAAGGGGGCTCAGTGGGGGAAGGCCTCCTGGAGGAGGTGAGCTCTCAGGAGGGATTTGAGGGGAGGAAGAGAGCGAGCTTGGCAGATGGGTGGAGGGAAGGAATTCCAGGCCATGGGAAGGACGTGGGCCGGGGGTCGACGGCGGGACAGGCGAGAAGGAGGCACGGTGAGGAGGTGAGTGGCGGCAGAGGGGCGGAGGGGGTGGGATGGGCTGGAGAAGGACGGAAGGGATGGGAGGGATGAGGGAGCGACGGGATGGACAGCCTGGAAGCTGAAAGTGACGAGTTTTTCCTGATCTGCAGGTTGCCGGGCAGCCACTGGAGATTTTTGAGGAGGGGAGTGACATGCCCAGAGCGTTTCCGCATAAAGATGATCCGGGAAGCAGAGTGAAGTAGAGACTGAAGTGGGGAGAGACAGGATGGGAGATCGGAGAGGAGGCCGATGCAGTAATCCAGTCGGGATAGGATGAGAGATCGAACCGGCAGGGGAGCGGTTGGGATGGAGAGCAAAGGGCGGATCGGGGCCATGTCGCGGAGGTGACCGGCAGGTTTTGGTGACGGATCAGAGGTGAGGGGTGAACGACAGGGTGGAGTCGAGGATGACGAAGAGGTTGCAGGCTTGCGAGAGGGGAAGGATGGTAGTGCCGTCTGCAGTGACGGGAATCAATCAATCAATCGTATTTATTGAGCACTTACTAAGTGCAGGGCACTGTACTAAGCGCTTGGGAAGTCCAAGTTGGCAACGTCTAGAGACGGTCCCTACCCAACAGTGGGCTCACAGTCTAAAATCTCTCATCCTATCCTGTCTGGACTACTGCATCAGCCTTCTCTCTGATCTCCCATCCTCGTGTCTCTCCCCACTTCAATCCATACTTCATGTTGCTGCCCGGATTATCTTTGTCCAGAAACGCTGTGGGCATGTTACTCCCCTCCTCAAAAATCTCCAGTGGCTACCGATCAATCTGCGCATCAGGCAGAAACTCCTCAGCCTGGGCTTCCAGGCTGTCCATCCATCCCCTGGCCCCCTCCTACCTCACCTCCCTTCTCTCCTTGTCCATCCCAGCCCGCACCCTCCGCTCCTCTGCTGCTAATCTCCTCACCGTACCTCGTTCTCGCCTGTCCCGCCATCGACCCCCGGCCCACGTCCTCCCCCGGGCCTGGAATGCCCCCAATCCCTCCGCACATCCGCCAAACTCACTCTCTTCCTCCCTTCAAGGCCCTACTGAGAGCTCACCTCCTCCAGGAGGCCTTCCCAGACTGAGCCCCATCCTTCCTCTCCCCCTTGCCCCCCTCTCCATCCCCCCATCTTACCTCCTCCCCTTCCCCCCAGCACCTGTATATATGTATATATGTTTGTACATATTTATCACTCCATTTATTTACTTATTTTACTTGTCCATATCTATTCTATTTATTTTATTTTGTCAGTATGTTTGGTTTTGTTCTCCGTCTCCCCCTTTTAGACCGTGAGCCCACTGTTGGGTAGGGACTGTCTCTCGATGTTGCCAACTTGGACTTCCCAAGTACAGTGCTCTGCACACAGTAAGCGCTCAATAAATACGATTGACGATAAATACGACTGATGATAAAAGGGGGAAGGTCACGGAGAGACTACTGTACATTTTACAGACGGTTTGTCGGGTGATCGTTTCCCCGAGCCTCGCTACGGTTTGCAGCCGCAAACCAACAGAAGAACACGGGGTGGGGGAGAGAGAGTTTGCCAAGTCGGGAAAACACAGGTAATGGTTGATTGTGCCTGGCATCGCCCTGGGCGAGGGTTTGGGGGGTAGAAAGCCTCGGTCAGACACATCTTTCATCCCCATCTGCGGCCCCGCCGCCGTTCTCTCACCTCGCCGTAGGGCATTCTGGGCGTCCTGGGTCATTGCGTCGGCCTCATCCAAGATCACGAGCTTAAAACCTTTCCTATAAAAAGGAAAATGATTTTTAAAAAGCACCTTGGAAGCATTTCTGGGCTTCCCCCGAGCCCCTCGGTCATCATCATCATCATCAATCATCCCTTTTAGACTGTGAGCCCACTGTTGGGTAGGGACTGTCTCTATATGTTGCCAATCTGTACTTCCCAAGCGCTTAGTCCAGTGCTCTATACATAGTAAGCGCTCAATAAATACGATTGATGATGATGATGAGGAAAAAGGGGGGTTATTATATTATTAAAAGGGGGGAAGTACAATTGTTGCCAATTTGTACTTCCCAAGCGCTTAGTACAGTGCTCTGCACATAGTAAGCGCTCAATAAATATGATTGATGATGATGATGATGATGATAAGTGCTTACTACATGCCAGGCACTCTACTGAACGCCGGAGTAGATACAATCTAGCCAGGTGGGCCACGGTCTGTGCCCCATGTGGGGCTCACGGTCTTGCCCCCCATTTTCCCGATGAGGGCACCGAGGCACGGGGAAGTGAAGTGACTTCCCCAAGGTCACGCAGCAGACACGTGGTGGAGCCGGGATTAGAACCCAGGTCCTCTGAGTCCCAGGCTCTGTGCGCCGGGCATCCCTTTCCACCTTTCTATCCCCGGTCCTATCCACCCGGGCGTCTTCCAAGGTTAAAATTGGCGGTTAATTTTCCGTCCCTACGGCCCCATCCGACACATGAAAAGGGGGCCGAGACAGTGAGCCCTCCAAGGGACAACCTGATCCCCTTGTAGCCTCCCCAGCGCTTAGAACAGCGCTTTGCACATAGTAAGCGCTTAATAAATGCCATCATTATTATTATTACTAGAGAATAATTACTATTATTACTAGAGAAGCAGCGTGGCTCAGTGGAAAGAGCCCAGGCTTTGGAGTCAGAGGTCATGGGTTCTAACCCCGGCTCCGCCAATTGTCAGCTGTGTGACTTTGGGCAAGTCACTTCACTTCTCTGGGCCTCAGTTCCCCCGTCTGTAAAATGGGGGTTAAGATTGTGAGCCCCCCGAGGGACAGCCTGATCACCTTGTAACCTCCCCAGCGATTAGAACAGTGCTTTGCACATAGTAAGCGCTTAATAAATGCCATTATTATTATTAAGAGCTCGGGCTCTGGAGTCAGAGGTCATGGGTTCAAATGCCGGCTCCGCCAATTGTCAGCTGGGTGACTTTGGGCAACTCACTTCACTTCTGTGCCTCAGTTCCCTCATCTGTAAAATGGGGGTTAAGACTGTGAGCCCCCCCGAGGGACAGCCTGATCACCTTGTAACCTCCCCAGCAATTAGAACAGTGCTTTGCACATAGTAAGCGCTTAATAAACGCCATTATTATTATTATTATTAAGAGCTCGGGCTTTGAAGTCAGAGGTCATGGGTTCAAATCCCGGCTCCGCTGCTCGTCAGCTGTGTGACTCTGGGCAAGTCACTTCACTTCTCTGGGCCTCAGTGACCTCATCTGGAAAATGGGGATTAAGATTGTGAGCCCCACTGGGGGCAACCTGATCACCTTATATCCTCCCTGGCGCTTAGAACAGTGCTTTGCACACAGTAAGCGCTTAACAAATACCAAAATTATTCCAGCGCTTAGAACAGTGCTTTGAACATAGTAAGCGCTTAATAAATGCTATTATTATTATTATTATTATCGGGCTGTTCCTCGTCGCCCCTCAAGATATTATTATTATTATCGGGCCCCTCAAGAGTCCCAGGGGGGCGAGATGCGTCCGACGCATAGCTCTTACTTAAATATCGTCCTGGTGCTGGCAAAACTCAGGATGGGTCCCCGGACGATATCTATTCCTCGGTCATCGGAAGCATTCAGCTAAAGGGAGGAGAAGAGATGGGAATCAAGGACGGGGTTGATTCATTCACTCAATCGTATTTACTGAGCGCTTACTGCGGACTGAGCGCTTGGATCAGTTGCCCGGCTCCCGCCCCGATGTGACGGAGTGAGCGAAACGCTCTTAGATCCCTCCTCGCGAACCCAGAATAAAAGCCACCTCTGAGTTCAAACTGGAAAAACTGGAAATAATGATAACAGTGGCGTTTGTTAAGCGCCTAATATTCGTTCATTCAGTCATATTTATTGAGCGCTTACTGTGTGCGCGCTATGAGGCTACAGATGAGCAGGAAGAGGGGGTCAGGAGTGCCGGGCCCAAAAGGTCTGGATTAAAAGTTATAGTAATAATAATGATGTCATCTGTTCATTCATTCGCTCATTCAATCGTATTTACTGAGCGCCTACTGTGTGCAGAGCACTGGACTAAGCGCTTGGGAAGTCCAAGTTGGCAACATTTAGAGACGGTCCCTACCCAACAGTGGGCTCACAGTCTAGGAGGGGGAGACAGACAAAAAACCAAAACATATTAACAAAGTAAAATAAATAGAATAGATATGTATAAGTAAAATAAATAATATTTAGATCACTCCTTAGATCTAGATCTCCTAGATCTTAGATGATGATGGCATTTGTTAAGCGCTTACTATGTGCAAAGCACTGTTCTAAGCGCTGGATCACTCTCTTCGATCCCTCCTCGCGAACCCAGAATAAAAGCCACCTCTGCAGGGGCACGCGTTCAAACTCGAAAAACCGGGAATAATAACAATAACAGTGGCAATTGTTAAGCGCCTACTATTCGTTCATTCAGATGTATTTATTGAGCGCTTACTGTGTGAGCGCTACGAGGCTACAGATGAGCAGGGAGAGGGGGTCACGAGTGCTGAGCCCAAAAGGTCTGGATTACAAGTTATAATAACAATAATGATGGCATCTGTTCATTCATTCGTTCATTCAATCGTATTTACTGAGCGCCTACTGTGTGCAGAGTACTGGACTAAGCGCTTGGGAAGTCCAAGTTGGCAACATTTAGAGACGGTCCCTACCCAACAGCGGGCTCACGGTCTCGAAGGGGGAGACAGACAACAAAACACATTAACAAAGTAAAATAAATAGAATAGATATCATCATCAATCGTATTTATTGAGCGCTTACTGTGTGCAGAGCACTGTACTAAGCGCTTGGGAAGTACAAATTGGCAACATATAGAGACAGTCCCTACCCAACAGTGGGCTCACAGTCTAATAGATATGTACAAGTAAAATAAATAATCTTATTTAGATCACTCCTTAGATCTAGATCTCCTAGATCTTAGATCCCTCCTCGCGAACCCAGAATAAAAGCCACCTCTGCAGGGGCACGCGTTCGAACTCGAAAAACTGGGAATAATAATGATAACAGTGGCGTTTGTTAAGCGCCTACTATTCGTTCATTCAGTCGTATTTATTGAGCGCTTACTGTGTGCGCGCTACGAGGCTACAGATGAGCAGGGAGTGGGGGTCAGGAGTGCTGAGCCCAAAAGGTCTGGATTAAAAGTTATAGTAATAATAATGATGTCACCTGTTCATTCATTCGCTCATTCAATCGTATTTACTGAGCGCCTACTGTGTGCAGAGCACTGGACTAAGCGCTTGGGAAGTCCAAGTTGGCAACATTTAGAGACGGTCCCTACCCAACAGTGGGCTCACAGTCTAGGAGGGGGAGACAGACAAAAAACCAAAACATATTAACAAAGTAAAATAAATAGAATAGATATGTATAAGTAAAATAAATAATATTTAGATCACTCCTTAGATCTAGATCTCCTAGATCTTAGATGATGATGGCATTTGTTAAGTGCTTACTATGTGCAAAGCACTGTTCTAAGCGCTGGATCACTCTCTTCGATCACTCCTCGCGAACCCAGAATAAAAGCCACCTCTGCAGGGGCACGCGTTCAAACTCGAAAAACTGGGAATAATAACAATAACAGTGGCAATTGTTAAGCACCTACTATTCGTTCATTCAGATGTATTTATTGAGCGCTTACTGTGTGAGCGCTACGAGGCTACAGACGAGCAGGGAGAGGGGGTCACGAGTGCTGAGCCCAAAAGGTCTGGATTACAAGTTATAATAACAATAATGATGGCATCTGTTCATTCATTCGTTCATTCAATCGTATTTACTGAGCGCCTACTGTGTGCAGAGCACTGTACTAAGCGCTTGGGAAGTACAAGTCGGCAACATAGAGAGACGGTCCCGACCCAACAACAGGCTTGCAGTCTAGAAGGGGGAGACGGACGACAAAACAAAACATGGAGACAGGTGTCAGAGTCATCAGAACAAATAGAGTTATAGCTGAAAGCACATCATTAACAAAATAAATAGTAAATATGTACAAGTAAAATAAATAGAGTAATAAATTTGTACAAATATATATACAGGTGCTGTGGGGAGGGGAAGGAGGTAGGGCGGGGGGATGGGGAGGAGGAGAGGAAAAAGGGGGCTCAGTCTTAAGTGCTTAAGCAGTGAGCCCACTGTTGGGTAGGGACCGTCTCTATATGTTGCCAACTTGTACTTCCCAAGCGCTTAGTACAGTGCTCTGCACACAGTAAGCGCTCAATAAATACGACAATGAACGAACGAATGGTAAGCGCTTACTATGTGCCAACAACTGGGGTAGATACAAGGTAATCAGGTTGTCCCACGTGGGGCTCACAGTCTTCACCCCCCTTTTACAGATGAGGAAACTGAGGCGCGGACGAGTTAAGGGACTTCCCAAAGTCACACAACTCACTAGTGGCGGAGTCGGCATTCGAACCCGTGACCTCTGACTCCCAAGCCCGGGCTCTTTCCACTGAGCCACGCTGCTTCTCATAAGGCCGGGGGATGTTTGGTAACAGAAAGGGGAGCCCACAGTAGCCCATGGAAAAGCCCCCCTCCGGCCCCAAAACACCCCCAAATAACGCCAACACAAACCGCAAACAGGACTCTATTTTACTTGTCCATATTTACTATTCTATTTATTTTATTTTGTTAATATGTGTTGTTTTGTTGTCTGTCTCCCCCTGCTAGACTGTGAGCCCGCTGTTGGGGAGGGACCGTCTCTAGATGTTGCCAACTTAGACTTCCCAAGCGCTTAGTACAGTGCCCTGCATTCATTCATTCTATCATATTTATTGAGCGCTTACTGTGTGCAGAGGACTGGACTAAGCGCTTGGGAAGTCCAAGTCGGCAACATCTAGAGACGGTCCCTACCCAACAGTGGGCTCGCGGTCTAGGAGGGGGAGACGGACGACAAAAGAAAACATATTAACAAAATAAAATAAGCAGAATAGTAAATAGAGGCTGTAATTCCGCCTCCGCCGCTTGTCAGCTGTGTGACAGCCCAACAGCGGGCTCATGGTCTGGACACAGTAAGCGCTCAATAAATACGACTGAATGAATGAATGAATCCTGACTCCGGCGCTTCATTCATTCATTCATTCAATCGCATTTATTGAGGGCTTACTGTGTGCAGACCACTGTACTAAGCGCTTGGGAAGTAGGGAAGCAGCGTGGCTCAGCGGAAAGAGCCCGGGCTTTGAAGTCAGAGGTCATGGGTTCAAATCCCGGCTCTGCCACTTGTCAGCTGTGTGACTTTGGGCAAGTCCCTTCACTTCTCTGGGCCTCAGTTACCTCCTCTGTAAAATGGGGATGAAGACTGTGAGCCCCCCCGTGGGACAATCTGATCACCTTGTAAATTCCCCAGCGCTTAGAACCGTGCTTTGCACATAGTAAGCACTTAATAAATGCCATTATTATTATTATGATTATATTATTACAAGTTAGCAACATATAGAGACTGTCCCTACCCAACAGCGGGCTCACAGTCTAGGTGACTTTGGGTGAGTCACTTCACTTCTCCGGGCCTCAGTGACCTCATCGGGAAAACAGGGATTCATTCAATCGTATTTATTGAGCGCTTACTGTGTGCAGAGCACTGTACTAAGCACTTGGGAAGTACAAGTTGGCAACATACAGAGACGGTCCCTACCCAACAGTGGGCTCACAGTCTAGAAGGGGGAGACAGAACAAAACAAAGCATATTAACAAAATAAAATCAATAGAATAAACATGTACAAATAAAATAAATAAATGAATAGAGTAATAAATCAATCAATCGTATTTATTGAGCGCTTACTGTGTGCAGAGCACTGTACTAAGCGCTTGGGAAGTCCAAGTTGGCAACATCTAGAGACGGTCCCTACCCAACAGTGGGCTCACAGTCTAGAAGGGGGAGACAGACAACAAAACAAAACATAATAACAAAATAAAATCAATAGAATAAACATGTACAAATAAAATAGAGTAATAAATCAATCAATCGTATTTATTGAGCGCTTACTGTGTGCAAAGCACTGTACTAAGCGCTTGGGAAGCACAAGCTGGCAACATCTAGAGATGGTCCCTACCCAACAGTAGGTTCACAGTCTAGCAGGGAGAGACAGAGAACAAAACAAAGCATATTAACAAAATAAAATCAATAGAATAAACATGCACAAATTAGAGTAATAAATCAATCAATCGTATTTATTGAGCGCTTACTGTGTGCAGAGCACTGCACTAAGCGCTTGGGAAGTACAAGTTGGAAACATCTAGAGACGGTCCCTACCCAACAGCGGGCTCACAGTCTAGAAGGGGGAGACAGAGAACAAAACAAAACATATTAACAAAATAAAAGAATTAGAATAAACATGTACAAATAAAACAGAGTAATAGATCAATCAATTGTATTTATTGAGCGCTTACTGTGTGCAGAGCACTGGACTAAGCGCTTGGGAAGTCCAAGTTGGCAACATCTAGAGACGGTCCCTACCCAACAGTGGGCTCACAGTCTAGAAGGGGGAGACAGACAACAAAACAAAGCATATTACTGAAATAAAATCAATAGAATAAACATGTACAAATAAAATAGAGTAATAAATCAATCAATCGTATTTGAGCGCTTACTGTGTGCAGAGCACCGGACTAAGCGCTTGGGAAGTCCAAGTTGGCAACATCTAGAGACGATCCCTACCCAACAGCGGGCTCACAGGCTAGAAGGGGGAGACAGAGAACGAAACGAAACATATTAACAAAATAAAATCAACAGAATAAACATGTACAAATAAAACAGAGTAATAAATCAATCAATCGTATTTATTGAGCGTTGGCAACACATAGAGACGGTCCCTACCCAACAGCAGGCTCACAGTCTCGAAGGGGGAGACAGAGAACGAAACCAAACATACTAACAAAATAAAATGAATGGAATAGATATGTACAAGTAAAATAAATGAATAAAAGAAGACGGGGAGACCCCGTGGGACAACCTGATCACCTTGTAACCTCCCCGGCGTTTAGAACGGTGCTTGGCACGTAGTAAGCGCTTAATAAATGTCATCCTTATTATTATTATTATTATTATTGTTATTATGATTCCAGCTCTGGAGGCCAGGGAAGCGGCCGGTAGCCAAATTCCGCGGCGGTCCGGCCCGCTGACCGCCGCCTCCCGGCTTACCTCGAGGACCATGGAGTTGAATTCCCTCTGGTTGTAGAGCTGCTTGGCACAGGCCAGGATGGTGGACGTCTTTCCCGTGCCCGGGGGGCCGTAGAGGAGCAAGTGGGGCAGGCGGTCTTCGCTGATAAACTTCTGAACTGGGCAACGGGGAGACGAAAGGCAACCATAACATCGATCCGCTTCACCCGGGAACCACTAGTCTCATCCCCTAGCGTCATCCCCGGGGCCCGGAATGCCCCCAATCCCTCTGCCCATCCGCCAAGCTCGCTCTTTTCCTCCCTTCAAGGCCCTGCTGAGAGCTCACCTCCTCCAGGAGGCCTTCCCACATTGAGCCCCTTCCTTCCTCTCCCCCTCGTCCCCCTCCACCCCCACATCTTACCTCCTTCCCTTCCCCACAGCACCTGTATATATGTACGTACATCTCTATTTATTTATTTATTTTACTTGTACATATCTATTCTACTTATTTTATTTTGTTAGTATGTCTGGTTTTGTTCTCCGTCTCCCCCTTCTAGACGGTGAGCCCGCTGTTGGGTAGGGACCGTCTCTATATGTTGCCAGCCTGTACTTCCCAAGCGCTTAGTACAGTGCTCTGCACACAGTAAGCGCTCAATAAATACAATTGATTGATTGATTGATTGACTAGACTAGACCCCCTTCTAGACCGTGAGCCCGCTGTTGGGTAGGGACCGTCTCTATATGTTGCCAACTTGGACTCCCCAAGCGCTTAGCCCAGTGCTCTGCACACGGTAAGCGCTCAATAAATACGACTGATTGATTGACTATGGGACGGCCCGACTCCTCGGGAAATCCCGGGAAAGGCTACGGGATGAAATGGAGGAGCGGCGTCTCCTGGGGGCTACAGCCCGGGCCTGGGAGTCGGGAGGACCCGGGTACCAAAGCAGCATGGCTCGGTGGAAAGAGCCCGGGCTTTGGAGTCAGGGGTGGTGGGTTCGAATCCCGGCTCCGCCACTTGTCAGCTGGGTGACTTTGGGCAAGTCACTTCACTTCTCTGGGCCTCAGTTCCCTCATCAGGAAAATGGGGATGAAGACTGGGAGCCCCCCATGGGACAACCTGATCACCTTGTAACCTCCCCAGCGCTTAGAACAGTGCTTGGCACATAGTAAGCGCTTAACAAATGCCATCATTATTTTTATTATTATTACTCTAATCCCAGCGCCGCCACTTATCAGCTGTGTGACTTTGGGCAAGTCACTTCACTTCTCTGGGCCTCAGTTCCCTCATCAGGAAAATGGGGATGAAGACTGGGAGCCCCCGTGGGATAATCTGATCTCCTTGTAACCTCCCCAGTGCTTAGAACAGTGCTTGGCACATAGTAAGCGCTTAACAAATGCCAGTAAGCCGAGAGGCGGTCAGTGGGCCGGACGGCCGCGGACTTTGGCTACCGTCCGCTTCCCTGGCCTCCAGAGCTGGAATAATAATAACAATAATAATAATAATAATAATAAGGTTGACATTTATTAAGCGCTTACTACGTGCCAAGCACCGTTCTAAGCACCAGGGAGGTTACAAGGTGATCAGGTTGTCCCACAGGGGCTCCCCGTCTTCATTTATTCATTTATTTCACCTGTACATATCTATTCCATTTATTTTATTAATATGTTTTGCTTTGTTGTCTGTCTCCCCCTTTTAGACTGTGAGCCCGCTGTTGGGTAGGGACCGTCTCTAGATGTTGCCAACTTGGACTTCCCAAGCGCTTAGTCCAGTGCTCTGCACATAGTAAGCGCTCAATAAATACGATTGATTGATTTATTACTCTATTTTATTGGTACATGTTTATTCTATTGATTTTATTTTGTTAATATGCTTTGTTTTGTTCTCTGTCTCCCCCTTCTAGACTGTGAGCCCACTGTTGGGTGGGGACCGTCTCTAGATGTTGCCAACTTGGACTTCCCAAGCGCTTAGTACAGTGCTCTGCACACAGTAAGCACTCAATAAATACGATTGATTGATTTATTACTCTATTTTATTTGTACACGCTTATTCTATTGATTTTATTTTGTTAATATGCTTTGTTTTGTTCTCTGTCTCCCCGTTCTAGACTGTGAGCCCGTCGTTGGGTAGGGACCGTCTCTATATGTTGCCAACTTGGACTTCCCAAGCGCTTAGTACAGTGCTCTGCACACAGTAAGCGCTCAATAAATACGATTGATTGATTTATTACTCTTTATTTTATTTGTACATGTTTATTCTATTGATTTTATTTTGTTAATGTGCTTTTTTTTGTTGTCTGTCACCCCCTTCTAGACTGTGAGCCCACTGTTGGGTAGGGACCATCTCTAGATGTTGCCAACTTGGACTTCCCAAGCACTTAGTACAGTGCTCTGCACACATTAAGCGCTCAATAAATATGACTGATTGATTGATTGATCATTATTATTATTCTAATCCCAGCTCTGCCACTTGTCAGCTGTGTGACTTTGGGTAAGTCACTTCACTTCTCTGTTCCTCTGTTACCTCATCTGTAAAATGGGGATGAAGACTGTGAGCCCCCCGTGGGACAACCTGATCTTCTTGTAACCTCCCCAGCGCTTAGAACAGTGCTTGGCACATAGTAAGAGCTTAACAAATGCCATTATCATTATTATTATTCTTATCCCAGCGCCACCGCTCATCGGCTGCGGGGCCCTGGGTAAGTCACTTCGCTTCTCTGGGGCTTGGAGACCTCCTCCTCCGGACTGCGTCCCACTCGATGAGCTTGTATAATAATAATGATAATGATGGCATTTATTAAGCGCTTACTATATGCAAAGCACTGTTCTAAGTGCTGGGGAGGTTACATGATGATCAGGTTATCCCTCAGGGGGCTCCCAGTCTTCATCCCCCGGGCCTGGAATGCCCCCAATCCCTCTGCCCCTCCGCCAAGCTCGCTCTCTTCCTCCCTTCAAGGCCCTGCTGAGAGCTCACCTCCTCCAGGAGGCCTTCCCACACTGAGCCCCTTCCTTCCTCTCCCCCTCGTCCCCCTCTCCATCCCCCCATCTTACCTCCTTCCCTTCCCCACAGCACCTGTATATATGGATATATGTTTGTACATATTTTTTGACTCTATTTATTTGTTTATTTATTTAATTTATTTGTACATATCTATTCTATTTATTTTATTTTGTTAGTATGTTTGGTCTCTGTCTCCCCCTTTTAGACTGTGAGCCCACTGTTGGGTAGGGACTGTCTCTATATGTTGCCAATTTGTACTTCCCAAGCGCTTAGTACAGTGCTCTGCACATAGTAAGCGCTCAATAAATACGATTGATGATGATGATGATGATGATCCCCATTTTACAGATGAGGGAACTGAGGCCCAGAGAATCAATCAATCAATCAATTGTATTTATTGAGCGCTTACTGTGTGCAGAGCACTGTACTAAGCGCTTGGGAAGTCCAAGTTGGCAACATCTAGAGACGGTCCCTACCCAACAGCGGGCTCACGGTCTAGAAGGGGGAGACAGAGAACAAAACCAAACATATTAACAAAATGAAATAAATAGAATAGAGTAATAAATATGTACAAACATATATACAGGTGCTGTGGGGAAGGGACCCCATTCATTCAATCGTATTTATTGAGCGCTTACTGTGTGCAGAGCACTGGACTAAGCGCTTGGGAAGTCCAAATTGGCAACATCTAGAGACGGGCCCTACCCAACAGTGGGCTCACAGTCTAGAAGGGGAAGACGGACGACAAAACAAAACATATGTGCACAGAGCATTCATTCAACCGTATTTATTGGGCGCTTACTGTGTGCAGAGCACTGTACTGAGCGCTTGGGAAGTCCAAGTTGGCAACGTCTAGAGACGGTCCCTACCCAGCAGCGGGCTCATGGTCTAGAAGGGGGAGACAGACAACAAAACAAAACATATTAACAAAATAAAATAAATCGAATAAATATGTACATATAAAATAGAGTAATAAATACGTACAAACATATATACAGGTGCTGTGGGGAGGGGAAGGAGGTTCTGCGGGGGGGGGGTTTATTCATTCAATCGTATTTATTGAGCGCTTACTGTGTGCAGAGCACTGTACTAAGCGCTTGAGAAGTACAAGTTGGCTGGGCCCGTACGGAAGGCCACCGGTCATCAGTTCCTCGTGGGCAGCAATGGGGTCTACCATCGCTCTCATAATCTACTTTCCCAAGCGCTTAGCACAGTGCTGTGCACCCGGTGGGCGCTCAAAACATACCACGCGGTGATTTCGAAACGGCACTTACTAGTACTCAGGATGTCCTGGTGGGAAATGAGGTCGTCCAACTTCTGAGGCCGGTATTTCTCCACCCTGAAAAATGTTTTAATAATAATAATGGCATTTATTAAGTGCTTACTATGTGCAAAGCACTGCTCTAAGCGCTGGGGAGGTCATAAGGTAATCAGGTTGTCCCTCATGGGGCTCACAGTCTTCATCCCCATTTTCCAGATGAGGAAACTGAGGCCCAGAGAAGTGAATTGACAGTGACATTTTTTTTGATGATAATTATTAAGCGCTTACTATGTGCAAAGCACTGTTCTAAGCGCTGGGGAGGTTACAAGGTGACCAGTTTGTCCCACGGGGGGCTCCCAGTCTTCATCCCCATTTTACAGATGAGGGAACTGAGGCCCAGAGAAGTGAGGTGACTTTCTTTTTTTTGATGACATTTACTAAGCGCTTACTATGTGCCAAGCACTGTTCTAAGCGCTGGGGAGGTTACAAGGTGATCAGGTTGACCCTCGTGGGGCTCACAGTCTTCATCCCCATTTTACAGATGAGGGAACTGAGGCACAAAGAAGTGAAGTGACTTTTTTTATGACATTTATTAAACGCTTACTATGTGCCAAGCACTGTTCTAAGCGCTGGGGAGGCTACAAGGTCTTCATCCCCATTTTACAGATGAGGGAACTGAGCTTCAGAGAATAACAACAATACAATGGCATTTTATTAAGCGCTTACTATGTGCCAAGCACTGTTCTAAGCGCTGGGGAGGTCACAAGGTAATCAGGTTGTCCCTCGTGGGGCTCACAGTCTTCATCCCCATTTGACAGATGAGGGAACTGAGGCCCAGAGAAGTGACATATTTTTTGATGATACTTATTAAGCGCTTACTATGTGCAAAGCACTGTTCTAAGCGCTGGGAGGTTACAAAGTGATCAGGTTGTCCCTTGTGGGGCTCCCAGTCTTCATCCCCATTTTCCAGATGAGGCAACTGAGGCCCAGAGAACTGAAGTGACATTTTTTTTGATACTTATTAAGCGCTTACTATGTGCCAAGCACTGTTCTAAGCGCTGGGGAGGTTGCAAGGTGATGAGGTTGTCCCACGGAGGGCTCCCAGTCTTCATCCCCATTTTCCAGATGAGGGAACTGAGGCCCAGAGAAGTGAAGTGACATATTTTTTGATGATACTTATTAAGCGCTTACTATGTGCAAAGCACTGTTCTAAGCGCTGGGGAGGTTACAAAGTGATCAGGTTGTCCCTTGTGGGGCTCCCAGTCTTCATCCCCATTTTCCAGATGAGGGAACTGAGGCCCAGAGAACTGAAGTGACCTTTTTTTGATACTTATTTAGCGCTTACTATGTGCCAAGCACTGTTCTAAGCGCTGGGGAGGTTTTAAGGTGATGAGGTTGTCCCACGGGGGGCTCCCAGTCTTCATCCCCATTTTCCAGATGAGGGAACTGAGGCCCAGAAAACTGAAGTGACATTTTTTTTGATACTTATTAAGCGCTTACTATGTGCCAAGCACTGTTCTAAGCGCTGGGGAGGTTACAAGGTGATGAGGTTGTCCCTCCTGGGGCTCGCAGTCTTCATCCCCATTTGACAGATGAGGGAACTGAGGCCCAGAGAACTGAAGTGACATTTTTTTTGATACTTATTAAGCGCTTACTATGTGCCAAGCACTGTTCTAAGCGCTGGGGAGGTTACAAGGTGATGAGGTTGTCCCTTGTGGGGCTCGCAGTCTTCATCCCCATTTGACAGATGAGGGAACTGAGGCCCAGAGAACTGAAGTGACATTTTTTTTTGATACTTATTAGGCGCTTACTATGTGCCAAGCACTGTTCTAAGCGCTGGGGAGGTTGCAAGGTGATGAGGTTGTCCCACGGGGGGCTCCCAGTCTTCATCCCCATTTTCCAGATGAGGGAACTGAGGCCCAGAGAAGTGACATATTTTTTGATGATACTTATTAAGCGCTTACTATGTGCAAAGCACTGTTCTAAGCGCTGGGGAGGTTACAAAGTGATCAGGTTGTCCCACGGGGGGCTCCCAGTCTTCATCCCCATTTTCCAGATGAGGGAACTGAGGCCCAGAGAACTGAAGTGACCTTTTTTTTTGATACTTATTTAGCGCTTACTATGTGCCAAGCACTGTTCTAAGCGCTGGGGAGGTCACAAGGTGATGAGGTTGTCCCTCGTGGGACTCCCAGTCTTCATCCCCATTTTCCAGATGAGGGAACTGAGGCCCAGAAAACTGAAGTGACATTTTTTTTGATACTTATTAAGCGCTTACTATGTGCCAAGCACTGTTCTAAGCGCTGGGGAGGCTACAAGGTGATGAGGTGTTCCATGGGGGGCTCACAATCTTCATCCCCATTTTCCAGATGAGGGAACTGAGGCCCAGAGAAGGGAAGTGGCTTGCCCAAGGTCACCCAGCTGGCAAGGGGTGGAGGCGGGATTGGAACCCATGACCTCAGTGTTGAGTAGCAGTTAGTACGCTCCGAGCCCCCCCTTCCCTCTTCCCCCCGGCCTCGGGGGCTCCTACCAGGGCAGGTTCCTGGGCTTGGAGGGCGGCGTGGAGGCGGCGGCGTCCATGGCGGCGCTCCCGCCGCCTCAGCGCGGGCCTCTCGTCGAAGCGCGCGCACGCGCGAGCCTTCCACCTCCCCCTCCCCGGCGCCAGCCAATGGGCGCCAGCCTGGGCCCGCGGAAGGCGCGAAACACGTGCGCATGCGTACAAACAAAGTCCTCGGCTCGCACGCATGCGCAAAAGCAAGGCGTCCCCACCCCTTCCAGTCGCGCGCATGCGCACAAGCAAAGTACCGCCACGCGCACGCATGCGCAGAACCAGACGTCCCCACCCGCTCCACTCGCGCGCATGCGTACAAAGTTTTCGCCATTGGTCTCGCTCGCGCGCATGCGTGCAAACAAAGCTCCCCCGCCCCCCCCCCGCTCGTTTCACTCGCGCGCATGCGCACAGGCAAAGTCCCGCCACGCGCACGCATGCGCAGAACCAGACGTCCCCACCCGCTCCACTCGCGCGCATGCGTACAAAGTTTTCGCCATTGGTCTCGCTCGCGCGCATGCGTGCAAACAAAGCTCCCCCGCCCCCCCCCCCGCTCGTTTCACTCGCGCGCATGCGCACAGGCAAAGTCCCGCCACGCGCACGCATGCGCAGAAACAAGACGTCCCCACCCGCTCCACTCGCGCGCATGCGTACAAAGCTTTCCCCGTGGGTGTCACTCGCGCGCATGCGTACAAACGAGGCTTTCCCCACCCCCTCCACTCGCGCGCAGGCGTAGAAAGCTTGCCCCGCTGGTTTCACTCGCGCGCATGCGTACACGCAAAGTCCCACCACGCGCACGCATGCGCAGAAACAAGGCTTCCCCACCCCCTCCACTCGCGCTCAGGCGTAGAAAGCTTCCCCCGCGGGGTTCACTCGCGCGCATGCGTACAAGCATAGTCCCGCTGCGCGCACGCATGCGCAGAAACAAGACGTCCCCACCCTCTCCACTCGCGCGCATGCGTGCAAAGCTTTCCCCATTTGTTTCACTCGCGCGCATGCGTGCAAACAAGGCTTCCCCACCCGCTCCACTCGCGCGCAACTGTACAAAGCTTTCCCCGCTGGTTTCACTCGCGCGTATGCGTACAAGCAAAGTCCCGCCACGCGCACGCATGCGCAGAACCAGACGTCCCCACCCGCTCCACTCGCGCGCATGCGTACAAAGCTTTCTCCGTTTCACTCGCGCGCATGCGTACAAACGAACCCCTCCGCTCGCACGCATGCGCAAATGCAAGGCTTCCCCCATCACTTCCACCCGCGCGCATGCGTATAAAGCCTTCCCGACGGCTTTCACTCGCGCGCATGCGCACAAAGTCCCTCCACTCGCGCGCATGCGCGCAAAATCCCTCCACTCGCGCGCATGCGCGCAAAATCCCTCCACTCGTGCGCATGTGTACAAAGCTTCACACCTCCTCCACTATCACGCAATGCTTTTAGACTGTAAGCCCACTGCTGGGTAGGGACTGTCTCTATATGTTGCCAACTTGTACTTCCCAAGCGCCTAGTACAGTGCTCTGCACACAATAATTGCTCAATAAATACGATTGATGATGATGATGATGATAGTGCTATGATATGTAATTTAATATGATGATGATGGCATTTATTAAGCACTTGCTATGTGCAAAGCACTGTTCTAAGCGCTGGGGAGGTTACAATAATAATAATGATGACATTAAGCGCTTACTATGTGCAAAGCACTGTTCCAAATGCTGGGGAGGTTACAAGGTGATCAGGTTGGCCCACCGGGGGCTCACAGTCTCAATCCCCATTTTCCAGATGAGGGAACTGAGGCCCAGAGAAGTGAAGTGACCTGCCCGAAGTCACACAGCCGACAGAGCTGGGATTTGAACCCATGACCTCTGACTCCAAACCCCGGGCTCTTTCCGTTGAGCCACTCAATAATGGCATTTGTTAAGCGCTTAGTGTGTGTTCTAAGGGCTGGCGTAGAAACAAGTTCATCAGATGGGTCACAACCTCCTTTCCTCTTATTTATTCGATACGGTATTTCTGAGAAAGAACAGTGAGTTTTGGGATGGTTCCAGTGACCGGATCAGATTATCCCCCCCTCATCCTCTAGACTGGTAATTATAATTTCGGTAGTTGTTCATTCATTCAGTCGTATTTATTGAGCGCTTACTGTGTGCAGAGCACTGGACTAAGCGCTTGGGAAGTCCAAGCTGGCAACATCTAGAGACGGTCCCTACCCAACAGCGGGATCACAGTCTAGAAGGGGGAGACAGACAACAAAAGAAAACATATAAACCAAATAAAATAAATAGAATAAAGATGTAAAAGTAAAATAAATAAATGGAGTAATAAGTATGTACAAACATATATTCCCCTCCCCACAGCACCTGTATATATGTATATATGTTTGTACGTATTTATTACTCTATCTATTTTATTTGTACATGTTTATTCTATTTATTTTATTTTGTTAATATGTTTTATTTTGTTGTCCGTCTCCCCCTTCTAGACTGTGGGCAGGGACCATCTCTATACATTGCCAACTTGTACTTCCCAAGCGCTTAGTACAGTGCTCTGCACACAGTAAGCGGTCCATAAATATGATTGAATGAATGAATATATACATATATAAAAGTGAAGCACTTGTTAAGCGCTTACTATGTGCCAAGCACTGTTCTAAGCGCTGGGATAGGTACAAGGTGATCAGATTGCCCCACGTGGGGCTCACGGTCTTCTTCCCCATTTTCCAGATGAGGTCACTGAGGCCCAGAGAAGGGAAGTGACTTGCCCACAGTCACACAGCTGACAGGATCGGAACCCACGACCTCTGACTCCCAAGTCCCGTCTCTTTCCATTAAACCACGCGGCTTCTCTAACGTTAGCTCCTTGAGGGCAGAAATAGGGTCAACTAACTAATATATGGGTCCACTGACTAATAGATCGTTCTCTCCCAAGTACTTTCATTTAATCGTATTTATTGAGCGCTTACTGTGTGCAGAGCACTGTACGGCGTGGCTCAGTGGAAAGAGCCCGGGGTTTGGAGTCAGAGGTCTTGGGTTCGAATCCCGGCTCCGCCACATGTCCGCTGTGTGACCTTGGGCAAATCACTTCTCTGAGCCTCAGTGACCTCATCTGTAAAATGGGGGTTGACTGTGAGCCCCACGTGGGACCACCTGATCACGTTGTATCCCCCCCAGCACTTAGAGCAGTGCTTTGCACATAGTAAGTGCTTAACAAATGCTATCATCATTATTATTATTGTTACTGTTATCGACAAGTAGGGTGCAAAATAGGTTAATCGGTGTAAATCGGCCGCAGGGTTCTTGTAGCCAGGGTGGTGACGCAGAGAGGAAAAATGAGTCGGAGACAGGAGTTCAGATAGAGCAGGAAAGAAGGAAAGTGGCTACCTGCCCGTTCACCTCCCGGGAGAGGTACGAGTGACAAGCAGCCCCCGTCCCATTCTCACTGTGTCTTTTATTGAGTCACAGCAACATGGGAGGGAGCATTTAGGAATTTCAGGAATCCAATTAGGACCGACAGGATGCTGTAAATTCTATGATTTTACTGCCTTGTTAAGGTTGTTGTTATCTGCCTTATGGCCTTGTATAAATAGGTGTGTAAATTCCGTTATCTTCTGTTGTTACTGTCTTGTCAGGATGTCATCCTAAATTCTATTATCTTCTGTTGTCACTGTCTTGTCAGGATGTCGTCCTAAATTCTGTTATCTTATGTTGTCAGGATGTCATCCGACCTACGACCTTACATATATAAGTGTTACTTGTTAATTGCCTTGAAGGCATCTGTTGCAGACAATACAAAAAGGAGTTGTTCTCTCAGCCTGCACAAAATGGAGGGTTACTGTTAGCATACACAAAATGGAGTCAGTCATGTCAAGTCAATTCTTACTAAGCGCTTGTTAGCTCTGTTCCCGAGATGCCCGCCCGCCATCACACTGCGTGGTCCCCGCTGCTCCTGGAAGGCTCCCCTCCTCAGAGCACCCCCATAGACGCCCCCTGCTTCTTCCCCCCCCCCAATTTAAGAGACCTTCCATAAAGTGCCCCTCATCCCCCCCTTCCCGGTCCGGTCCTGACTGACTCTCCACCCCCTAAACAGGGAAAAAGGCCCTTGTTAGCACCAAGTGACATTAACGACAACCTCAATGGCACCTCCTCAGCCCTCCCATGCTAGTTGGCTGTCCGCTCCTCTCCCCGGGTATCTCTGCTCCCTGACCCCCCCTTAACAGGCCCACCCTACTCCACCACATAATAGTTTGTATGTGCTCTCTGTGACATCATTATCTGCCAATTTTAGTATTGCCATAGCATGTTAATAGTTTAACTACACCCTGTGATGCCATCGCCTACTTATATCATTACTACTGATTTATTGCTTCTGCATCTCGATTGTTAATGTTAACCTCCCACCGTGCTGTCACTCGCCCTGCTGACCTCACCATGAACTTTCAATTCCCTTGCTCCCAACTGCCATTCCCATTCCTCACCTTCCCCTTCCCCTCTCTCACCCAGCTTTTTCCCTCCCTCTCCCCAACCAAGCCCACTCCCCCTCATCCCCTACCAAGGATTCCTCTGTACCAGCGCCAGTCCTCCCCTCCTCCCTCCCCTCCTCCCCGCCCCCACCCCATCCCAGTTCTCCTTTCCCATCGCCACCCCCCTTCCCACTCTCCCCGCCCAGGCCCCCGCCAACTCATCCCAATCCAAACCCTCCCCACCCCTCGCACCCTTCCCCCTCCCTCCCCACCCTCGACAGCTGATGCCAAGTGTGGCCTCTGGAACCCCCGCTCCGTTTTAAGTAAGATCCCTTTCATCCTGGACCTTTTCCTTTCCAGTTCTCTACTCCTCCTCGCCCTAACTGAAACATGGCTGTCTCCAGACGACACGGTCTCTTCTGCTGCTCTCTGCAGTGCAGGCCTCTTCTTCTCCCACTCCCCCAGACTCACCGGAAAAGGAGGACGTGTCGGTTTCCTTCTCGCCCCCCAATGTCGCTTTCGCACTATCCCTCCTCCCCTTTCCCTTTCCTTCCCTTCCTTTGAAGCCCACATTATTCACCTCTCCCACCCCCTCCAGATTCTTGTAGCCGTCATCTACCGCCCTCCCGGCCCCACTTCCAACTTCTTTAACGACTTTGACCCCTTCCTCACCTTCCTTCTCTCCTTCTCCGTGCCCCCTCTGATCCTCGGAGACTTCAATATCCACATGGATATCCCTAACGACTCCTCTGCTGCCCGCCTTCTATCTCTCCTTGACGTTGCCAACCTCTTCCTCCACCCCACCTCACCCACTCACCAACTTGGTCATACCCTCGACCTCATCATCTCCTACCGCTGCACTGTGTCCACCCTCACCAACTCTGTGATCCCTCTCTCTGATCATAATCCTCTCACCTGCCTCCTCACTCACACTCCTTTCCCCTGTAAATCCGTATTACTCCCTCACAGAGATCTCCGCTCTCTGGACCCCACCCATCTTTCGGAGCGCCTCACACCCCACCTCGCCACCCTCTGCTCTCTACCCAGTCTTGATGATCAGATTACTGCTCTCAACTCTACCCTTTCTACTCAGCTAGACTCCCTCGCTCCCCTTTCCCTTCGCCGCTCTCGTACCACTAACCCACAGCCCTGGGTCACTGCCACTGTCCGCCTCCTTCGCCCTTATGCTCGAGCTGCCGAACGCTGCTGGCGAAAGTCTAAACACCATGCCAACCTCGTTCACTTCAAGTTTATCCTTTCCTGCCTTAACTCAGCCCTCTCCTCTGCCAGACAAAACTATTTCTCCTCCCTTATTGACACCCATGCCCATCACCCCCGCAGCTCTTCCGTACATTCAACTCCCTTCTCAGACCCCCGGTTCCTCCCCCTCCTCCTTCCCTCACCCCCAACGATCTGGCCTCCTACTTCATTAACAAAATTAAATCCATCAGGTCCGACCTCCCCAAAGTCACTTCCCCACCTTCTCCAACTCCCCGGCTCTCAACACTCTCTGCTACTCTCCCATTCTTCCCAGCAGTATCCTCAGAGGAGCTCTCCTCCCTCCTCTCAAGTGCTACTCCGGCCACCTGTGCTTCTGACCCCATTCCCTCTCATCTCATGAAATCTCTCGCTCCGTCCCTTCTCCCCTCCTTAACTTCCATCTTCAACCGCTCACTCTCCACTGGTTCCTTCCCCTCTGCCTTCAAACATGCCCATGTCTCTCCCATCCTAAAAAAACCCTCTCTTGACCCCACCTCACCTTCTAGTTATCGCCCCATATCCCTCCTACCATTCCTTTCCAAACTCCTTGTACGAGCTGTCTACACGCGCTGCCTCGAATTCCTCAACACCAACTCTCTCCTCGACCCCCTCCAGTCTGGCTTTCGTCCCCTACATTCCACGGAAACTGCGCTCTCAAAGGTCACCAATGACCTCCTGCTTGCAAAATCCAACGGCTCCTACTCCGTCCTAATCCTCCTCGACCTCTCAGCTGCCTTCGACACTGTGGACCACCCCCTTCTCCTCAACACCCTATCTGACCTTGGCTTCACAGACTCCGTCCTCTCCTGGTTCTCCTCTTATCTCTCCAGTCGTTCATTCTCAGTCTCTTTTGCAGGCTCCTCCTCCCCCTCCCATCCCCTTACTGTGGGGGTTCCCCAAGGTTCAGTGCTTGGTCCCCTTCTGTTCTCGATCTACACGCACTCCCTTGGTGACCTCATTCGCTCCCACGGCTTCAACTATCATCTCTACGCTGATGACACCCAGATCTCCATCTCGGCCCCTGCTCTCTCCCCCTCCCTCCAGGCTCGCATCTCCTCCTGCCTTCAGGACATCTCCATCTGGATGTCTGCCCGCCACCTAAAGCTGAACATGTCGAAGACTGAACTCCTTGTCTTCCCTCCCAAACCCTGCCCTCTCCCTGACTTTCCCATCTCTGTTGACGGCACTACCATCCTTCCTGTCTTCTGCTCTCTCATTCACCCCTCACATCCAAGCCGTCACCAAAACCTGCCGGTCTCAGCTCCACAACGTTGCCAAGATCCGCCCTTTCCTCTCCATCCCAACCGCTCCCCTGCTCATTCAAGCTCTCATCCTATCCCGTCTGGACTACTGCATCAGCCTTCTCTCTGATCTCCCATCCTCGTGTCTCTCCACTTCAATCCATCCTTCATGCTGCTGCCTGGATTATCTTCGTCCAGAAACGCTCTGGGCATGTTACTCCCCTCTTCAAAAATCTCCAGTGGCTGCCAGTCAACCTACGCATCAAGCAAAAACTCCTCACTCTCAGCTTCCAGGCCGTCCATCCCCTGGCCCCCTCCTACCTCACCTCCCTTCTGTCCTTGTCCAGCCCAGCCCGCACCCTCCGCTCCTCCGCCGCTACTCTCCTCACCGTACCTCGCTCTCGCCTGTCCCGCCATCGACCCCCGGCCCACGTCATCCCCCGGGCCTGGAATGCCCCCAATCCCTCTGCCCCTCTGCCAAGCTTGCTCTCTTCCTCCCTTCAAGGCCCTGCTGAGAGCTCACCTCCTCCAGGAGGCCTTCCCACACTGAGCCCCTTCCTTCCTCTCCCCCTCATCCCCCTCTCCATCCCCCCATCTTACCTCCTTCCCTTCCCCACAGCACCTGTATATATGGATATATCTTTGTACATATTTATTACTCTATTTATTTATTTATTTATTTTACTTGTACCTATCTATTCTATTTATTTTATTTTGTTAGTATGTTTGGTTTTGTCGTCCGTCTCCCCCTTTTAGACTGTGAGCCCAATGTTGGGTAGGGACTGTCTCTATATGTTGCCAATTTGTACTTCCCAAGCGCTTAGTACAGTGCTCTGCACATAGTAAGCACTCAATAAATATGATTGATTGATTGATTGATTGATTGATGATGATGATGATTAATAAAATGAATATAGTAAATATGTACAAGTAAAATAGAGTAATACGTGGATGCATGGAGGGAGGGCATTCCGGGCCAGGGGAAGGACGTGGGCCGGGGGTCGACGGCGGGACGGGAGAGAAGGAGGCCTAACGGTGAGGAGGTGAGCGGCGGCGGCAGAGGAGCGGAGGGTGCGGGCTGCGATGGACAAGGACTGAAGGGACGGGAGGGAGGAGGGGGCGACGGGATGGACAGCCTTTGTTAAGCGCTTCCTATGTGCCCAGCACTATTCTAAGCCTCAGGGATGGAGACAAGGTCATCAGGTTGTCCCATGTGGAGCTCACAGTCTCAATCCCCATTTTCCAGTTGAGGGAACTGAGGCACAGAGACTAGTAATAATCAATCAATCAATCAATCGTATTTATTGAGCACTTACTGTGTGCAGAGCACTGGACTAAGCGCTTGGGAAGTACAAGTTGGCAACATAGAGAGACAGTCCCTATGCAACAGTTGGCTCACAGTCTAAAAGGGGGAGACGGAGAACGAAACCAAACTTACTAACAAAATAAAATGAATAGACTAGATAGGTACAAGTAAAATAAATAGAGTAATAAATATGTACAAACATATATACATATATACAGGTGCTGTGGGGAAGGGTAGGAGGTAAGATGGGGGGATGGAGAGGGGGACGAGGGGGAGAGGAAGGAGGGGGCTGAGTGTGGGAAGGCCTCCTGGAGGAGGTGAGCTCTCAGTTGGGCCTTGAAGGGAGGAAGAGAGCTAGCTTGGCGGATGGGCAGAGGGATTGGGGGCATTCCAGGTGGAATGATGGTATTTGTTAAGCGCTTACTATGTGCCAAGTACCGTTCTAAGCACAGGGTTGGATACAAGGTGATCAGGTTGTCCCCCGGGGGGCTCCCAGTCTTCATCCCCATTTGACAGATGAGGGAACTGTGGCACAGAGAAGTGAAGTGACTTGCCCAAGGTCACATAGCAGACAAGTGATGGGGTGGGGATTAGAACCCATGACCTATGACTCCCAAATCCGGGCTCTTGCCACTAATTATGGTAATAATTATAATAGGGTATAATAATACGATATGTAATAGGGTATAGTGCTATGATATGTAATATAATATGATGGTGATGGCATTTATTAAGCACTTACTATGTGAAAAGCACTGTTCTAAGCGCTGGGGAGGTTACAAGGTGATCGGGTTGTCCCACGGGGGGCTCACAGTCTTCATCCCCATTTTACAGATGAGGGAACTGTGGCCCAGAGAAGTGAAGTGATTTGCCCAAGGTCACACAGCAGACAAGTGATGGGGCGGGGATTAGAACCCAGGACCTCTGACTCCCAAACCCGGGCTCTTGCCACTAACTATGGTAATAATTATAATAGGGTTTAATAATACGATATATAATAATAAAGATGGCATTTGTTAAGCGCTTACTACGTGCAAAGCACTGTTCTAAGCACTGGGGAGGATACAAGGTGATCAGGTTGTCCCATGTGGGGCTCACAATCTTAATCCCCATTTTCCAGATGAGGTAACTGAGGCACAGAGAAGTTAAGTGACTTGCCCAAAGTCACAGAGCTAGTGACGGAACCGGGATTTGAACCCATGACCTCTGACTCCAAAGCCCGTGCTCTTTCCACTGAGCCACGCTGCTTCTCTAATATAATAGGGTATAATATTAGGGATTATAATAGGGATTATATAATAGGGTATAGTGCTATGATATGTAATATAATATGATGATGATGGCATTTATTAAGCACTTACTCTGTGCAAAGCACTGTTCTAAGCGCTGGGGAGGTTACAAGGTGTTCAGGTTGTCCCACGGAGGGCTCACAGTCTCCATCCCCATTTGACAAATAATAATAATAATAATCATGATGGCATTTATTAAGCACTTACTATGTGCAAAGCACTGTTCTAAGCACTGGGGAGGTTACAAGGTGATCAGGTTGTCCCACGGGGGGCTCACAGTCTAAATTCCCATTTTCCAGATGAGGGAACTGAAGCCCAGAGAAGTGAAGTGACTTGCCCAAAGTCACACAGCTGACAGTTGGTGGAGCCGGCCTTTGAACCCATGATTGTATTGTATAGTGTATATATGTTTGTACATATTATTGTACATATATTGTACATATTTATTACTCTATTTATTTATTTATTTTATTTGTACATATCTATTCTATTTATTTTATTTTGTTAGTATGTTTGGTTTTGTTCTCTGTCTCCCCCTTTTAGACTGTGAGCCCACTGTTGGGTAGGGACTGTCTCTAGATGTTGCCAATTTGTACTTCCCAAGCGCTTAGTACAGTGCTCTGCACATAGTAAGCGCTCAATAAATACGATTGATGATGATGACCTCTGACTCCAAAGCCCAGGTTCTTGCCACTGAGCCACGCTGCTTCTATATGTTGCCCAAATGTAATTCCCAAGCGCTCAGTCCAGCACTCTGCACACAGTAAGCGCTCAATAAATACGACTGAATGAATGCACAAATGCCATCATCATTATTAGTAGTAATAATCATCATCAACGTGGCTCAGTGGAAAGAGCCCGGGCTTTGGAGTCAGAGGTCATGGGTTCAAGTCCCGGCTCTGCCAGTTGTCAACTGGGTGACCTGGGGTAAGTCACTTCATTTCTCAGCGTGGCTCAGTGGAAGGAGCATGGGCTTTGGAGTCAGAGGTCTTGGGTTCAAATCCTGGCTCCGCCACTTGTCAGCCGTGTGACTTTGGACAAGTCACTTACCTTCTCTGTGCCTCAGTTACCTCATCTGTAAAATGGGGATTATTCATTCATTCATTCAATCGTATTCATTGAGCGCTTGACTGTGTGCAGAGCACTGGACTAAGGGCTTGGGAAGTACAAGTCGGCAACATATAGAGACGGTCCCTACCCAACAACGGGCTCACAGTCTAGAAGGGGGAGACAGACAACAAAACAAAACATGTAGACAGGTGTCAAAACCGTCAGAATAAATAGAATTATAGCTATATGCACAGGATTAATAAAATAGAGTAGTAGATATGTACAAGTAGAATAAACAGAGTAATAAGTATGTACAAATATATACAAGTGCTAGCTTGCAGGGCCAAACCCTAAAACAGAACCCTCCGGAAAAAGCAGGAGGAGATCAATCAATCAATCAATCGTATTTATTGAGCGCTTACTGTGTGCAGAGCACTGTACTAAGCGCTTGGGAAGTACAAGTTGGTAACATATAGAGACAGTCCCTACCCAACAGTGGGCTCACAGTCTAAAAGGGGGAGACAGAGAACAAAACCAAACATACTAACAAAATAAAATAAATAGAATAGATATGTACAAGTAAAATAAATAGAGTAATAAATATGTGCAAACATATATACATATATACAGGTGCTGGGGGGAAGGGAAGGAGGTAAGATGGAGGGGATGGAGAGGGGGATCACACCTAAAATGTCAAGGCCATTAGGATTTCCAATGGTCCCAGGAGCAGCATGACACAGTGAGCCCCTGTGGGACAACCTGATCACCTTGTAACCTCCCCGGCGCTTAGAACAGTGCTTTGCACATAGTAAGCGCTTAATAAATGCCATCATTATTCTTCTCTGGGCCTCAGTGACCTCATCTGTAAAATGGGGATTAAAAGTACGAGCCCCACATGGGACAATCAATCAATCAATCAATCGTATTTATTGAGCGCTTACTGTGTGCAGAGCGCTGTACTAAGCGCTTTGGAAGTCCAAGTCGGCAACATTTAGAGACGGTCCCTACCCAACAGTGGGCTCACAGTCTAGAAGGGGGAGACAGACAACAAAACCAAACATATTAACAAAATAAAATAAATAGAAATGGAGACAAACAGAGAGGGGGCAGAGATACAGACAGAGGCAGAGAAAGAGAGGAAGAAATAGAGAAATGGAGAGAGAGAGAGAGAGGGCATCATCATCATCATCAATCGTATTTATTGAGCACTTACTATGTGCAGAGCACTGTACTAAGCGCTTGGGAAGTACAAACTGGCAACATATAGAGACAGTCCCTACCCAACAGTGGGCTCACAGTCTAAAAGGGGGAGACAGAGAACAAAACCAAACATACTAACAAAATAAAATAAATAGGATAGATATGTACAAATAAAATAAATAAATAAATAAATAGAGTAATAAACAGAGAAGCAGACAGAGAGAGAGACAAACAGGCAGAGACAGAAAGAGAAACAGAGACAAACAGGGAAACAGAGACAGAGAAACAGAGAGAGAGTTAATACAAGTTAATCAGGTTGGACACAGTCCCATAATCCCCATTTTACAGATGAGGTAACCGGGTCACGGAGAAGTTAAGGGACAACCTGATGACCTTATACCTCCCCCAGCGCTTAGGACAGTGCTTGGCACGTAGTAGGCGCTTAACAAATACCATAATAATGATAATAACACTAGCACCACCAGGCCTCTCACAAGTCTCGCGAGACTCAGCAGGGCGAGGGCGCATGGACGCCCAGGTAGACGCGTGCCCGAAATGGCGCATGCGCGCAAACGCCCGTGCCCGCAAACGCCCACGTCCACAAACGCCAATGTCGGCAAAGGCGCATGCGCCCAAACGCCTAGGCCTTCAAAGGCGCATGCGCGCAAACGCCCACGCCTGCAAACGCCCGTGTCCTCAAAGGCGCATGCGCCCTAACGCCTAGGCCCTTGAAGGCGCATGCGCCCAAACGCCTAGGCCCTCAAAGGCGCATGCGCCCAAACGCCTAGGCCCTCAAAGGCGCGTGCGCCCAAACGCCCACGCCTGCAAACGCCCCGGTCCTCAAAGGCGCATGCGCGCTAACGCCTATACCCTCAAAGGCGCATGCGCGCTGCTCAGCAGGTGTTAAGTGAAGTTGGCCTCCTCCTGCGAGGGCTTTAGGACCGGTCCCATCGTGGGCAGGGATTGCGTCGGCTTGGCCTCGTCTTCTAATAATAAAAATAATAATGATGATGATTATTATTACTAATAATAATGATGATGGTATTTGTGCATTCATTCAATCGTATTTATTGAGCGCTTACTGTGTGCAGAGCACTGGACTGAGTGCTTGGGAAGTACATTTGGGCAACATTTAGAGATGGTACCTACTCAACAACGGGCTCACGGTCTTGAATAATGATAAGAATAATAATAATGGCATTTATTAAGCGCTTACTATGTGCAAAGCACTGTTCTAAGCGGCAAGAGCCCCGGTTTGGGAGTTACAAGACCTGGGTTCTAATCCCGGCTCCACCACTTGTCTGCTGTGTGACCTAGAGTAAATAATAATAATAATGGCATTTATTAAGCACTTACTCTGTGCAAAGCACTGTTCTAAGCGCTGGGGAGGTTACAAGGTGATCAGTGGTTGGTCCCACGGGGGGCTCACAGTCTTCATCGCCATATGACAGAGGAAGGAACTGAGGCCCAGAGAAGTGAAGTGATTTGCCCAAAGTCCCACAGCTGACAAGTGGCGGAGTCCGGATTTGAACCCATGACCTCTGACTCCAAAGCCCGGGCTCTTTCCACTGAGCCACGCTGCTTTCCCACATTAAGACTGTGAGCCCCACGTGGGACAACCTGATCATCTTGTATCTACCCCAGTGCTCAGAACAGTGCTTGGCACATAGTAAGTGCTTAATAAATGCTATTATTATTATTATTATTATTATTATTATTATCATTATTAGAGAAGTAGCATGGCTTAATGGCAAGAGCCCAGGCTTGGGAATCAGATGACGTGGGTTCTGATCCTGCCTCTGCCACTCGTCTGCTGAGTGACCTTGGGAAAGTCATTTCACTTCTCTGGGCCTCAGTGACCTCATCTGGAAAATGGGGATTAAAAGTGTGAGCCCCACATGGGACAACCTGCTTACCCTGTATCTACCCCAGTGGTTAGAACAGTGCTTGGCACATAGTAAGTGCTTAACAAATACCATTATTATCATTATTATTATTATTATTATTATAAGAGAAGCAGCATGGCTTAGTGGCAAGAGCCCGGGCTTGGGAGTTACAAAACCTGGGTTCTAATCCCGGCTCCACCACTTGTCTGCTGTGTGACCTGGAGTAAATAATAATGATAATAATAATGATGGCATTTATTAAGCGCTTATTATGTGCCAAGCACTGTTCTAAGCACTGGGGAGGCTACAAGGTGATCAGGTTGTCCCATGGGGGGCTCACAGTCTTCATCCCCATTTTCCAGATGAGGGAACTGTGGCACAGAGAAGTGAAGTGACTTGCCCAAGGTCACACAGCAAAGTGATGGGGCGGGGATTAGAACCCACGACCGCTGACTCCCAAACCCGGGCTCTTGCCACTAATTATGGTAATAATTATAATAGGGTATAACAATATGATATATAATAGGGTATAGTGCTATGATATGTAATATAATATGATGATGATGGCATTTATTAAGCACTTACTATGTGCAAAGCACTGTTCTAAGCGCTGGGGAGGTTACAAGGTGATCAGGTTGTCCCACAGGGGGCTCACAGTCTCCATCCCCATTTGACAAATAATAATAATAATAATAATAATAATAATGGTATTTATTTATCAGGTTGTCCCACAGGGGGCTCACAGTCTCCATCCCCATTTGACAAATAATGAGAATAATAACAATGATGGTATTTATTAAGTGCTTACTATGTGCAAAGCACTGTTCTAAGCACTGGGGAGGTTACAAGGTGATCAGGTTGTCCCATGGGGGGCTCACAGTCTTCATCCCCATTTTCCAGATGAGGGAACTGAGGCTCAGAGAAGTGAAGTGACTTGCCCAAAGTCCCACAGCTGACAAGTGGCCGAGCCGGGATTTGAACCCATGACCTCTGACTCCAAAGCCTGGGCTCTTTCCACTGAGCCACGCTATTTATTTATTTATTTATTTGTTTATTTTACCTGTACATATCTATTCTATTTATTTTATTTTGTTAGTATGTTTGGTTTTGTTCTCTGTCTCCCCCTTTTAGACTGTGAGCCCACTGTTGGGTAGGGACTGTCTCTAGATGTTGCCAACTTGGACTTCCCAAGCGCTTAGTACAGTGCTCTGCACACAGTAAGTGCTCAATAAATACGATTGATTGATTGATTCCCCACATTAAGACTGGGAGCCCCCCGTGGGACAACCTGATCATCTTGTATCTACCCCCGTGCTCAGAACAGTGCTCGGCACATAGTAAGTGCTTAATAAATGCCATCATCATCATTATTATTATTATTATTATTATTATTATTAGAGAAGTAGCATGGCTTAATGGCAAGAGCTCAGGCTTGGGAATCAGAGGATGTGGGTTCCACCTCTGCCACTCGTCTGCTGAGTGACCTTGAGTAAGTCACTTCAGTTCTCTGGGCCTCAGTGACCTCATCTCTAAAATGGGGATTAAAAGTGTGAGCCCCACATGCGACAACCTGTTTACCCTGTATCTCCCCCAGTGCTTACAACAGTGCTTGGCACATAGTAAGTGCTTAACAAATACGCTATTATCATTTTTATTATTATTATTAATAAGAGAAGCAGCATGGCTTAGTGTCAAGAGCCCCGGTTTGGGAGTGACAAGACCTGGGTTCTAATCCCGGCCCCACCACTTGTCTGCTGTGTGACCTTGAGTAAGTTACCTCAGTTCTCTGGGCCTCGATTCCCTCATCTGTCAAATGGGGATGAAGACTGTGAGCCCCACGGGGGACAACCTGATCACCTTGTATCCCCCTCAGCGCTTAGAACAGTGCTTGGCACACAGTAAGTGCTTAACACATACCACCATTATTGTTATTATTATTAGAGAAGCACCATGGCTTAGTGACAAGTGCCCGGGCCTGGGAGAAGATGTGGGTTCTAATCCCTGCGCTGCCGCTTGTCAGCTGTGGGACTTTGGGCAGGTCACTTCACTTCTCTGGGCCTCAGTTGCCTCATCTGGAAAATGGGGATGAAGACTGTGAGCCCCCCGTGGGACAACCTGATCACCTTGTAACCTCCCCAGCGCTTAGAACAGGGCTTGGCACATAGTAAGCGCTTAATAAATGCCATCATTATTATTATTATAAGAGCCCGGGCTCTGGAGTCAGAGGATGTGGGTTCTAATTCCGACTCTGCAACTCATCTGCTGCGTGACCTTGGGTAAGTCATTTCACTTCTCTGGGCCTCAGTTGCCTCATCTGGAAAATGGGGATGAAGACTGTGAGCCCCCCGTGGGACAACGTGATCACCTTGTAACCTCCCCAGCGCTTAGAACAGGGCTTGGCACATAGTAAGGGCTTAATAAATGCCATCATTATTATTATTATAAGAGCCCGGGCTCGGGAGTCAGAGGATGTGGGTTCTAATTCCGACTCTGCAACTCGTCTGCTGCGTGACCTTGGGTAAGTCACTTCTCTTCTCTGGGCCTCAGTTCTCTCATCTGGAAAATGGGGATGAAGACTGTGAGCCCCACGTGGGACAACCTGCTTGCTTTGTATCTCCCCCAGCGCTTAGAACAGTGCTTGGCACATAGTAATAATAATAATGACATTTATTAAGCGCCTACTATGTGCAAAGCACTGTTCTAAACGCTGGGGAGTTTACAAGGTGATCAGGTTGTCCCACGTGGGGCTCACAGTCTTAATCCCCATTTTACAGATGAGGTAACTGAGGCCCAGAGAAGTTAAGTGACTTGCCCAAAGTTACACAGCTGACAAGTGGCGGAGCCGGGATTTGAACCCATGACCTCTGACTCCAAAGCCCGTGCTCTTTCCACTGAGCCATGCTGCTTCCCCAGTAAGAGCTTAACAAATGTTATTATTATCATCATCATCATCATCATCATCATCATCATCATCATCATCATCATCATCATCATAGGTTGGACCCAATCCCTGTCCCCCGTGGGGCTCATGGTCTCAATCCCCATTTTATCGACGAGGGAACTGAGGCCCAGAGAGGTGAAGTGACTTCCTTAAGGCCACACAGCAGACAAGTGGCAGAGTCGGCATTGGAACCTTGGTCCTTCCTTCATTCATTCATTCAATCGTATTTATTGAGCGCTTACTGTGTGCAGAGCACTGGACTAAGCGCTTGGGAAGTCCAAGTTGGCAACATCTAGGGACGGTCCCTACCCAACAGCGGGCTCACAGTCGAGAAGGGGGAGACAGACGACAAAACAAAACAGATTAACAAAATAAAATAAATAGAATAAATATGTACAAATAAAATAAATCAATAAATAGAGTAATAAATACATACAAGCATATATCATATATACAGGTCCTTCTGGCTCTATCCACTACAGTCACGCTTAGTTCAGTGCTCTGCACACAGTAAGCGCTCAATAAATACGATTGAATGAATGAATGCTGCTCCTCAATCATCAATCATCATCAATCGTATTTATTGAGCGCTTACTATGTGCAGAGCACTGTACTAAGCGCTTGGGAAGTACAAATTGGCAACATATAGAGACAGTCCCTACCCAACAGTGGGCTCACAGTCTAAAAGGGGGAGACAGAGAACAAAACCAAACATACTAACAAAATAAAATACATAGAATAGCTATGTACAAGTAAAATAAATAAATAAATAAATACGATTGATGATGATGATGATGTACAAACATATATACATATAGTCAATCATTCATTCATCCACTGACTCATTCATTCATTCACTCACTCATTCATTCAATTGTATTTATTGAGCGCTTACTGTGTGCAGAGCACTGTACTTAGCACTTGGGAGAGGACAATACTTGTTTTCCTGTCTGTCTCCCTCCTTCTAGACTGTAAACTCAGTGCGGGCAGGGTTTGTCTCTCTTTATTCATTCATTCATTCATTCATTCAGTCGTATTTATTGAGCACTTACTGTGTGCAGCGCACTGTACCAAGCGCTTAATAAAATAATGGCATTTATTAAGGGCTTACTATGTGGAACCGCTGGGGAGGTTACAAGGTGATCAGGTTCTCCCTCAGGGTGCCCGCAGTCTTAATCCCCATTTTCCAGATGAGGTAACTGAGGCCCAGAGAAGTGAAGTGACTTGCCCAAAGTCACACAGCTGACAATTGGGGGAGCCGGGGTTTGAACCCATGACCTCTGACTCCCAAGCCCGGAGAGGTTGTGGGTTCTAATCCCGGCTACGCCACTTGTCAGCTGTGTGACTTTGGGCAAGTCACTTCAATTCTCTGGGCCTCAGTTACCTCATCTGGAAAATGGGGATTAAGACTGTGAGCAACCTGAGGGACAACCTGATCACCTTTTAGGCCCCCCAGCGCTTAGAACAGTGTTTTGTACTTAGTTTTGTACTTAGTAATCGCTTAATAAATGCCATTATTATTATTATTATTATTATTATTATTGCAGAACAGTGTTTTGTACTTAGTGATCGCTTAATAAATACCATTATTATTATTATTATTATTGCTGAACTGTACTTCCCAAGCACTTAGCACAGTGCTCTGCACCCGGTAAGCACTCAATAAATACATTTGAATGAATGAATGAATGAACACAGTGGAACAATCGAACAGTGACATTTACTGAGCGCTCAGTAGAGTCCAATTCGACATATTTAGCAGACGCATGAGCCCATTGTGGTCAGGAATGTATCTATTTGTTGTTCTAGTGTATTCTCCCAGCGCTTAGTCCAGTGCTCTGCACACAGTAAGCGCTCAATACATATGAATGGACCAGCGGCGTGGCTCAGTGGAAAGAGCCCGGGTTTGGGAGTCAGAGGTCATGGGTTCTAATTCCGGCTCTGCCACTCATCAGCTGTATGACCTTGGGCAAGTCACTTCACTTCTCTGGGCCTCAGTTCCCTCATCTGGAAAATGGGGATGAAGACTGTGAGCCCCACGTGGGACAACCTGATTACCCTTGCATCATGGGTTCTAATCCCGCCTCTGCAACTCGTCTGCTGTGTGACCTTGGGCAAGTCACTTCACTTCTCTGGGCCTCAGTGACCTCATTTGTAAAATGGGGATTAAGGCTGTGAGCCCCCTGTGGGACAACCTGATCCCCTTGTATCCCCCTAGCACTTAGAACAGTGCTTGGCACATAGTAAGCACTTAAGAAATACCAACATTATTATTATTATTACCCCAGTGCTTAGAATAGTGCTTGGTATATAGTAAGCACTTAATAATAATAACAATAATAATGGCATTTATTAAGCGCTTACTATGTGCAAAGCACTGTTCTAAGCGCTGGGGAGGTTGCAAGGTGATCAGGTTGTCCCACGTGGGGCCCACAGTCTTAATCCCCATTTTACAGATGAGGTAACTGAGGCCCAGAGAAGCTAAGTGACTTGCCCAAAGTCACACAGATGACATAACAAATACCATCATCATTATTATTATTATTATTATTATTATTATTATGAATGAATGAATGGTCCCATGAGCCTGTTGTGGGTAGGAATTGTCTCTCTTTCTTCCTGAATTGTAGTTTCCAAGCTCTTAGTCCAGTGCTCTGCACACAGTAAGTGCTCAATAAATACAAGTGAAAGAATGAATGAGTGAATGAATGAATGATTGAGTGTATAAATGAGTGAATGAATGACTGAGTGTATAAATGAGTGAATGAATGAATGGGTGAGTGAGTGAATGAATGAATGAATGATTGAGTGTATAAATGAGTGAATGAATGAATGATTGAGTGAGTGAATGAATGAGTGACTGTTTGAATGAATGAATGAGTGTATAAATGAGTGAATGAATGAGTGAGTGAATGATTGAATGAGTGAATGATTGGATGAGTGAATGAATGCATGATTGAGTGTATAAATGAGTGAGTGGATGATTGATTGAGTGAGTGAATGAATGATTGAGTGTATAAATGAATGAGTGAATGAATGAGTGAAAGTTTGAATGAATGATTGAGTGTATCAATAAATGAATGAGTGAATGGATGATTGAGTGAGTGAATGAATGAATGAGTGAGTGTTTGAGGGAATGAATGAGTGTTTGAGGGAATGAATGAGTGAGTGTATGAGTGAATGAGTGTATAAATGAGTGAATGGATGATTGAGTGAATGAATGAATGAATGAATGAGTGATGGAATGAACGATTGTGTGAATGAGTGAATGGATGATTGATTGAGTGAATGAATGAATGAATGAGTGAATGTTTGAGGGTACAAATGAGTGAATGAGTGAATGGATGATCGAGTGAGTAAATGAATGATTGAATGAGTGAGTGTTTGAGGGAATGAATGATTGAGTGTATAAATGAGTGAATGAGTGAATGGATGATTGATTGAGTGAATGAATGAATGAGTGAGTGTTTGAGGGAATGAATGAGTGAGTGTATAAATGAGTGAATGAGTGTATAAATGAGTGAATGGATGATTGAGTGAGTGAATGAATGAATGAGTGAGTGTTTGAGGGAATGAATGTTTGAGTGTGTGAATGAGTGAATGGATGATTGATTGAGTGAATGAATGAATAAATGAGTGAGTGTTTGAGGGTATAAATGAGTGAATGAGTGAATGGATGATCGAGGGAGTAAATGAATGAATGAATGAGTGAGTGTTTGAGGGAATGAATGATTGAGTGTATAAATGAGTGAATTAGTGAATGGATGATTGAGTGAGTGAGTGAATGAATGAGTGAGTGAGTGTTTGAGGGAATGAATGATTGAGTGTGTGAATGAGTGAATGGATGATTGATTGAGTGAATGAATGAATAAATGAGTGAGTGTTTGAGGGTATAAATGAGTGAATGGATGATCGAGGGAGTAAATGAATGAATGAATGAGTGAGTGTTTGAGGGAATGAATGATTGAGTGTATAAATGAGTGAATGAGTGAATGGATGATTATGTGAGTGAGTGAATGAATGAATGAATGAATGAGTGTTTGAGGGAATGAATGATTGAGTGTATAAATGAGTGAATGAGTGAATGGATGATTGAGTGAGTAAATGAATGAATGAATGAGTGAGTGTTTGAGGGAATGAACGATTGAGTGTATAAATGAGTGAATGAATGATTGAGTGAGTGAGTGAATGAATGACTGCGTTCCCTGCCCATCAGGAGCTTCCAGTCTCCTCAGGGACTCCTGCCTCCCTCCCGCTGGAAACCGACGCTCGTTGCGCGCATGCGCCCCGCCCCGCCCGGCTCTTCCCCCCCTCCCCGCCCCCCTCCCTCGGCGCCCCCGCCCGCTGGGACCTAACGCTCAGTGTGCGCACGCGCCCTCTCCCCCCCTCCTCCCCCCGCCCTCCCGGAGGCCCGTCCTGCGCAGGCGCACTCGCGTCCCCTCCCGCGGGCGCCCCCTCTTGATTGACAGCCAAGATGTCGGAGTGGAGCCGGGCGGCGGGGATGCGGACCGCAGCATCCCTAAAGCGCTCTATATATTAAAGAAAAAAAAGAACCCTAAAAAATAAAAAAAAAAAATCTTTTTTTTTTTTTTAAAAAAGCCAACCTCAAACGGTGGACCATGCACTGCTTTTGCAAGAAAAAAAAAAGATTTTTCTATTTTTTGGTGAGGGTGGGACATAAAATCAGCAGCCTATGTAAATAGAGCCTCCATGGAGTCGGGGTGTAAAGAGTGAGCTAGATTTTCCTCCTCTTTTTCTCCCCCCTCCCTCCTCCCTAGATGAACAGCATCAGCCAGGCTACCTGTTCTGCCTCTGCTCCAGCATCTCCTCTGGAGCAGGGACTCAGAGAGGAGCCACTTTAATGGAGTCTGCTTGACACAAAATAATAAATATTCTCGCTTCCACCCCCAGCCCTTTTTTTTCCTCCCTCCTGATGGCTTTCTTCATGTTGCATTGTTGAGAAGTGGTTGTTGGCTGGAGGGGAGGAGGAGGAGGTTGGGGTGGGGGGGAGACCCCCCTTTTTTTTCCTCTCTCTCTCTCTCTCTCTGGGAGGAGGAAAGGGGGGGAGGGGGGCTGCAGAGCCAGCTATGGATGAGGAAAACATGACGAAAAGCGAAGAACAGCAGCAACTGAGTTTGCAGAAAGCCTTGCATCAATGTGAACTGGTCCAAAACATGATAGACATAAGCATCTCCAACCTAGAAGGGCTCAGGACGAAATGTGCTACATCCAACGACCTGACACAGAAGGAAATCAGGACCCTAGAGGTAGGTCTCACCTATGCAACTCCCCCCCAAATCTCTCCCCTTTCCCCCCTTTTCCCCCCCTCCCCAACCCCCATCCCTTCTCCTGATGAGTGCCGGTTGGCATCGGCGCTCAGAACAGTGCCCTGCACATAGTAAGCGCTTGACAAATACCATCATCATTGTTGCCGTTATGTGTCGGGGAGGGAATCCGCTCCTGGATTCCCCACACCTTTGTGGCGCTTTCGTCTCGGCTTGGCCCGGTGATCTATTTATGTATTTTCATCTCTAGGAAGGCCGGTCTTTTTGTTTTTCCGGCCGGGGATTTGTTTATATACAACGGGGGCTTGTGTGCGGGGTGATGAATTAAGGAACTGCGGTGAGCCTGCGCATTCTGCAGGTGGTTGGGAGGTGGATTTTCGCCTGGAAATGTGGCTGCCTGGAAATTCAGAGCCGCCCCCTTCCCTCTGTTATCTTGGGATTTCTGTCCGCGATGCGTTAGGAGATGGGGAGAGGGGCTGGTGGGCCCATCCTTCCCTTTATTCCCCCCCTCCAGCAGTTGTCGGAGAAAGGTTTTGATGCGGTAAAGGCTCGTAGACACGAAACAGTCGGTCGGTCGGGGCTGTTTTGGTCCCAAACAGGTGGTGAGGTGGACCGCTCTGGACGTTTGGATGAAGATGGTGTGGGAGGGCGATGGGAGAGTAACAGAAGGCCTCCCCCTCTTTGGATATTTAGGGGTACCCCAGGGGAAGGAGGAGGATGGAGGAGCCAGTTTTCAGCGGAAGGATCGGAAGGAGTTGAAAGTGGCTTCAATAATGATAATGGTCTTTGGTAGGTGCTTACTATGTGTGGGAGAGAGATGGGACAGTAGCAGAAGGCCTTCCCCTATTTGGATATTTAGGGGTACCCCAGGGGAAGGAGGAGGATGGAGGAGCCAGTTTTCAGCGGAAGGATCGGAAGAAGTTTAAAGTAGCTTTAGTAATAATAATGGTCTTTGGTAGGTGCTTACTATGTGTGAGAGAGAGATGGGAAAGTAGCAGGAGGCCTCCCCCTCTTTGGATATTTAGGGGTACCCCAGGGGAAGGAGGAGGGTGGGGGAGCCAGTTTTCAGCGGAAGGATCGGAAGGAGTTGAAAGTAGCTTCAGTAATAATAATGGTCTTTGGTAGGTGCTTACTATGTGTGAGAGAGAGATGGGAGAGTAGCAGAAGGCCTCCCCCTCTTTCTTTGGATATTTAGGGGTACCCCAGGGGAAGGAGGAGGATGGGGGAGCCAGTTTTCAGCGGAAGGATCGGAAGGAGTTGAAAGTGGCTTCAATAATGATAATGGTCTTTGGTAGGTGCTTACTATGTGTGGGAGAGAGATGGGACAGTAGCAGAAGTCCTCCCCCTATTTGGATATTTAGGGGTACCCCAGGGGAAGGAGGAGGATGGAGGAGCCAGTTTTCAGCGGAAGGATCGGAAGGAGTTTAAAGTAGCTTCAGTAATAATAATGGTCTTTGGTAGGCGCTTACTATGTGTGAGAGAGAGATGGGAAAGTAGCAGAAGGCCTCCCCCTCTTTGGATATTTAGGGGTACCCCAGGGGAAGGAGGAGGATAGGGGAGCCAGTTTTCAGCGGAAGGATCGGAAGGAGTTGAAAGTGGCTTCAATAATAATAATAATAATGGTCGTTGGTAGGCGCTTACTACGTGCCAGGCTCTGTCCTGGGTGCTGGGATGGATGCAAGCCAATCAGAAGACGTAGAAGAGGTAGAGTTGGAGGGTGGAAGAGTCCCTTCCTTTCCCTCCCAAATACACGCTCACGCGAATACACACACATACACACGTGTTTAATTGAACTTGAGTACGGAGAGCGACTGCCAACGGCAGGTTAGGGAGAAGGGTTATGCCTTGATGCCTGTATACTTGTTTTGCTGTGTATTTATCTATAATTTTATTTCTTCGTTCATTCAGTCGTATTTATGGAGCGCTTACTGTGCTGTACGAAGCGCTTGGGAAGTCCAAGTTGGCAACATAGAGAGACGGTCCCTGCCCAACAGCGGGCTCACGGTCTAGAAGAAATGATTGGCGCTTCATTCATTCAACGGTATTTATTGAGCGCTTATTGTGTGCAGAGCCCTGTACTAAGCACTGGGGAAGTACAAGTTGGCAACATAGAGAGACGGTCCCTATCCAACAGCAGGCTCACAGTCTAGAAGAAATGATTTGCGCTTCATTCATTCATTCAGTCGTATTTATTGAGCGCTTACCATGTGCAGAGCACTGTACTAAGTGCTCGGGAAGTACAAGTTGGCAACATCTAGAGATGGTCCCTACCCAACAGTGGGCTCACAGTCTAGAAGGGGGAGACAGAGAACGAAACAAAACATATTAACAAAATAAAATAAATAGAATAAATATGTACAAATAAAATAAATAGAGTAATAATAGAGTAATAATAATAGAGTAATGATAGAGTAATAGAGATAGAGTAATAATAAGTAGAGTAATAAATACATACGTGCTTCATTCATTCATTCATTCAATGGTATTTATTGAGCGCTTACAATCAATCAATCAATCAATCGTATTTATTGAGCGCTTACTATGTGCAGAGCACTGTACTAAGCGCTTGGGAAGTACAAATTGGCATCACATAGAGACAGTCCCTACCCAACAGTGGGCTCACAGTCTAAAAGGGGGAGACAGAGAACAGAACCAAACATACCAACAAAATAAAATAAGTAGGATAGAAATGTACAAGTAAAATAAATAAATAAATAAATAAATAGAGTAATAAATATGTACAACCATATATACATATATACAGGTGCTGTGGGGAAGGGAAGGAGGTAAGACGGGGGGATGGAGAGGGGGGACGAGGGGGGAGAGGAAAGAAGGGGCTCAGTCTGGGAAGGCCTCTTGGAGGAGGTGAGCTCTCAGCAGGGCCTTGAAGGGAGGAAGAGAGCGAGCTTGGCGGATGGGCAGAGGGATCGGGGGCATTCCAGGCCCGGGGGATGACGTGGGCCGGGGGTCATCAGAGCACTGGACTATGTGCTTGGGAAGTACAAGTTGGCAACATTAGAGACGGTCCCTACCCAACAGTGGGCTCACAGTCTAGAAGGGGGAGACAGACAACAAAACAAAACATACTAACAAAATAAAATAAATAGAATAAATATGTACAAATAAAATAGAGTAATGAGTAATAATAATAGAGTAATAATAGAGTAATAATAGAGTAATAAATACGTGCTTCATTCATTCATTCAATCGTATTTATTGAGCGCTTACTATGTGCGGAGCACTGGACTAAGCGCTTGGGAAGTACAAGTTGGCAACATCTAGAGACGGTCCCTACCCAACAGTGGGCTCACAGTCTAGAAGGGGGAGACAGAGAACAAAACCAAACATATTAACAAAATAAAATAAATAGAATAGATATGTACAAATAAAATAAATGGAGTAATAATAGATAAATAATAACAGAGTAATAGACAAAACATATTAACAAAATAAAATAAACAGAATAAATATGTACAAATAAAATAGAGTAATAATAGATAAATAATAATAGAGTAATAGACAAAACATATTAACAAAATAAAATAAATAGAATAAATATGTACAAATAAAATAGAGTAATAATAGATAGAGTAATAATAATAGAGTAATAATAGAGTAATAGAGATAGCGTAATAATAAATAGGTATGTGCTTCCTGTTGGGGAATCGAACCCCGGTCTCCCGCGTGACAGGCGGAAATACTTACCACTATACTAATGAGGAACTCGCTAAATTTATTTATCTAGGTGCCTGTTTACTTGTTTTGTGTCTGTCTTTCCCCTTCTAGACTGTAAGCCCTGTGTGGGCAGGAATTGTCTCTCTTAATTGCTGAATCGTAGTTTCCAAGTGCTTAGTCCGGTGCTCTGCACACTGTAAGTGCTCAATAAGTACAGCGCTTAGAACAGTGCTTTGCACATAGAAAGCGCTTAACAATTATTATTATTATTATTATTATTATTATTATTATTATTATTACAGTTGAATGAATAAATGACGGGTGCTTCGGAAGGCCTGGAGGAGATTGGCAGGCGGGTAGTTGGCGGGTGGCGATTGGCCTTGGAAATCTGTCATCCTTCTCCTGCCTTGTGAGCCCGCTGTTGGGTAGGGACCGTCTCTATACGTTGCCAACTTGTGCTTCCCAAGCGCTTAGTACAGTGCTCTGCACACAGTAAGCGCTCAATAAATACAATTGAATGAATGAGGCCCGGGCTGCTCCTGGGACTTCTTGAGGCGAGAGCGAGACGGCCTTCCTGCTAGGGGTTGTGGTGGACATTTCCCTTATTACTCTATTTCTTTATTCATTTTATTTGTACATATACATTCTATTTATTTTATTTTGTTAATATGTTTTGTTTTGTCGTCTGTCTCCCCCTTCTAGACCGTGAGCCCGCTGTTGGGTAGGGACCGTCCCTATATGTTGCCAACTTGCACTTCCCAAGCGCTTAGTCCAGTGCTCTGCACACAGTTAGCGCTCAATAAATACGATTGAATGAATGAATGAATGAATGAATGAAGCACGTACGAATTTATTACTCTATTATTACTCTATCTCTATTACTCTATTATTACTCTATTATTACACTATTTATTCATTTTATTTGTACATATTTATTCTATTTATTTTATTTTGTTAATATGTTTTGTATTAATATGTTTGTACGTATTTATTACTCTATTTATTTTATTTGTACATATCTATTCTATTCATTTTATTTTGTTAATATGTTTTGTTTTGTCGTCTGTCTCCCCCTTCTAGACCGTGAGCCCGCTGTTGGGTAGGGACCGTCCCTATATGTTGCCAACTTGGACTTCCCAAGCGCTTAGTACAGTGCTCTGCACACAGCAAGCGCTCAATAAATACGACTGAATGAATGAATGATTATTAATCCACCCCATGCGTTCTAACTGGGCCTCAAAGGTCAGCATGGGGCGGGCGGGTGTTGTGTGGTGTGGTGTGTGAGTGTGTACTTATGTGTCTAAATGGAACCGGCGTGACTCAGTGGAAAGAGCCCGGGCTTTGGAGTCAGAGGTCATGGGTTCGAATCCCGACTCTGCCACATGTCTGCTGGGTCACCTCGGGCAAGTCACTTAACTTCTCCGAGCCTCAGTTACCTCATCTGTAAAATGGGGATTAAGACTTTGAGCCCCACGTGGGACAATTTGATCACCATGTATCCCCCCCAGCGCTTAGAACAGTGCTCTGCACATAGTAAGCGCTTAACAAATGCCATCAACAAAAAAAACCCATCCCATGAGTTCTAACTTGGCCGCACAGTCACAGCATGGAGTACAAGTGTTTATGTGTGTGTTTATTTGTGAAGAGAAGCAGCGTGGCTCAGTGGAAAGAGCCCGGGCTTTGGAGTCAGAGGTCATGGGTTCGAATCCCGGCTCCGCCAATCGTCAGTTGGGTGACTTTGGGCAAGTCACTTCACTTCTCTGGGCCTCAGTGACCTCATCTGGAAAATGGGGAGGAAGACTGGGAGCCCCCCTGTGGGACAACCTGATCACCTTGTAACCTCCCCAGCGCTTAGAACGGTGCTTTGCACAGAGTAAGCACTTAATAAATGCTATCATTGTTATTATTGTTCTCCGGCCCTCAGTGACCTCATCCGGAAAATGGGGATGAAGACTGTGAGCCCCACGGGGGACAACCTGATCATCTTGTATTCCCCCCCAACCCCAGCGCTTAGAACGGTGCTTTGCACAGAGTAAGCGCTTAATAAATGCTATCATTATTATTATTGTTCTCCGGGCCTCAGTGACCTCATCTGGAAAATGGGGATGAAGACTGTGAGCCCCACGGGGGACAACCTGATCACCTTGTATCCCCCCCACCCCAGCGCTTAGAACAGTGCTTTGCACATAGTAAGCGCTTAACAAATGCCATCCTCATTATTACTGTTATTATTGATCCATCCCACCAGTTCTAACTTGGCCACACAGTTGCAGCCTGGGGGCAGGTGTTGGTGTGTGTGTGATTTCATTCATTCATTCATTCATTTAATCATATTTATTGAGCGCTTACTGTGTGCAGAGCACTGGGCTAAGCGCTTGGGAAGTACAAGTCGGCAACATATAGAGATGGTCCCTACTCAACAACGGGCTCACAGTCTAGAATAATAATCATGATGGCATTTGTTAAGCGCTTACTATGTGCCAAGCACTAAGCACTGGTGTAATAATAATAATAATAATAATAATAATAATAATGACGATGATGGTATTTGTTAAGCGCTTACTATGTGCCAAGCACTGTTCTAAGCGCTGGGGGAGATACAAGGAAATCGGGTTGTCCCACGTGGGGCTCCCAGTCTTCATCCCCATTTTCCAGATGAGGAAACTGAGGCCCAGAGAAGTGAAGTGGCTTAACCAAAGTCACCCAGCTGACAAGTGGCGGAGCCGGGATTTGAACCCACGACCTCTGACTCCCAAGCCCGGGCTCTTTCCTCTGAGCCCCGCTGCTTAATCCATCCCATGGGTTCTGACTTGGCCTCAGAGGTCAGCATGGCTGCAAGTGCTCCTATGTGTGTGTATTTGTGTGTCTATGTTTGGATTCATTCATTCAATCGTATTTATTGAGCGCTTACTGTGTGCAGAGCACTGGACTAAAGCTGCTACTTCATTCATTCATTCATTCAGTCGTATTTATTGAGCGCTTCCTGTGTGCAGAGCACTGGACTAAGCGCTTGGGAAGGCCAAGTCGGCAACAGATAGAGATGGTCCCTACCCAATGGTGGGCTCAGCGTGGCTCAGTGGAAAGAGCCCGGGCTTTGGAGTCAGAGGTCATGGGTTCAAATCCCGGCTCCGCCAACTGTCAGCTGGGGTGACTTTGGGCAAGTCACTTCACTTCTCTGTGCCTCAGTTCCCTCATCTGTAAAATGGGGATTGACTGGGAGCCCCCTGTGGGACAACCTGATCACCCTGTAACCTCCCCAGTGCTTAGAACAGTGCTTTGCACATAGTAAGCGCTTAATAAATGCCATCATTATTATTATTATTAGAAGGGGGAGACGGACAACAAAACAACACATAATTAACAAAATAAAATAAATAGAATAAATATGTACAAATAAAATAGAGTAATAAATATGTACAAACATATATCATCATCATCATCAATCGTATTTATTGAGCGCTTACTATGTGCAGAGCACTGTACTAAGCGCTTGGGAAGTACAAATTGGCAACATCTAGAGACCGTCCCTACCCAACAGTGGGCTCACAGTCTAAAAGGGGGAGACAGAGAACAAAACCAAACATACTAACAAAATAAAATAAATAGAATAGATATGTACAAACAAATTAAATAAATAGAGTAAAAAAAAATATGTACAAACATCTATCCATATATACAGGTGCTGTGGGGAAGGGAAGGAGGTAAGATGGGGGGGTGGAGAGGGGGACGAGGGGGAGAGGAAGGAAGGGGCTCAGTCTGGGAAGGCCTCCTGGAGGAGGTGAGCTCTCAGTAGGGCTTTGAAGGCATGAACCTGATGCCTTCTTGTTTTGTTTTGTCGTCCGTCTCCCCCCTTCTAGTCTGTGAGCCCGTTGTTGGGCAGGGATTGTCCCTATCTGTTGCCAACTTGGACTTTCCAAGCGCTCAGTACAGTGCTCTGCACACAGTGAGCGCTCGATAAATGCGATTGACGGAATGAATGAGTACGGGTCTATGTATCTCTACCTGAATCCATCCATCCATCAATCAATCGTATTTATTGAGCGCTTACTGTGTGCAGAGCACTGGACTAAGGCTGCTACTTCATTCATTCAATCGTATTTATTGAGCGCTTACTGTGTGCAGAGCACTGGACTAAGGCTGCTACTTCATTCATTCATTCAATCGTATTTATTGAGCGCTTCCTGTGTGCAGAGCACTGGACTAAGCGCTTGGGAAGGACAAGTTGGCAACGTCTAGAGACGGTCCCTACCCAACAGTGCGCTTACAGTCTAGAAGGGGGAAGCAGCGTGGCTCATTAGAACAGTGCTTGGCACATAGTAAGCGCTTAACAAATGCCATCGTAAAAGAAAAAAAAAAAAGAGCCCGGGCTTTGGAGTCAGAGGTCATGGGTTCAAATCCCGGCTCCGCCACTTGTCAGCTGTGTGACTTTGGACAAGTCACTTCACTTCTCTGGGCCTCAGTTCCCTCATCTGGGAGATGGGGATGAAGACTGTGAACGCCCCGTGGGGCAACCTGATCACCTTGTATCCCTCCCCAGTGCTTAGAACACTGCTTTGCACATAGTAAGTGCTTAATAAATGCCATTATTATTATTATTATTATTATTATTACCTGATCCCTCTGTAATCTGACTGATTTCCATTGATGTCTGCTGACTTGTATTGATGTCTCTCTCCCCTCCGAACGCGGTTGTGCGCTTAACAAATGCCATCGTAAAAAAAAAAAAGAGCCCGGGCTTTGGAGTCAGAGGTCATGGGTTCAAATCCCGGCTCCGCCACTTGTCAGCTGGGTGGCTTTGGACAAGTCACTTCACTTCTCTGGGCCTCAGTTCCCTCATCTGGAAGATGGGGATGAAGACTGTGAACCCCCTGTGGGACAACCTGATCACCTTGTATCCTTCCCCAGTGCTTAGAACAGTGTTTTGCACATAGTAAGTGCTTAATAAATGCCATTATTATTATTATTATTATTATTACCTGATCCACCTGTAATCTGATTTCTATTGATGTCTGCTCACTTGTATTGATGTCTCTCTCCCCTCCGAGCGCGGTTGCGGTCAGGGATTGGCTGTCTTTGTGGGTGTATTGTACTTTCCCAAGCGCTTAGCACAGTGCTCTGCACACAGGAAGCGCTCAATAAATACGATTGAATGAATGAATGAATGAATCCATCCTGTGAGTTCTACCTCTGGTCTCAAAGTTCAGCATGGTGATGATGATGATGGCATTTATTAAGCGCTTACTATGTGCCAAGCACTGTTCTAAGCGCTGGGGAGGTGACAAGGTGATCAGGTTGTCCCACTGGGGGGCTCATGGTATTCATCCCCATTTTACAGAGGAGGTAACTGAGGCCCAGAGAAGTGAAGTGACTTGCCCAAAGTCACCCAGCTGACAGTTGGCGGAGCTGGGATTTGAACCCATGACCTCTGACTCCAAAGCCCGGGCTTTTTCCACTGAGCCACGCTGCTTCTCATGCATGGGGGCAAGTGTTGTGTGTGTGTGTGTGTTTGTTGCGCGTGTGTGGAAAGAGTCCGCTTGGGAGCTAGAGGTCATGGGTTCTAATCCCGGCTCCGCCGCATGTCTGCTGTGTGACCTTGGGCAAGTCACTTCACTTCTCTGAGCCTCAGTTCCCTCATCTGTCAAATGGGGATGAAGACTGGGAGCCTCACGTGGGACAACCCGATCACCTTGTATCCCCCCCCAGCGCTTAGAACAGTGCTTGGCACGTAGTAAGCGCTTAACAAATGCCATCATTATTATCATTATTATTTACCGGCTTTAAAAAGGTCACTGAAATTCATTCATTCATTCATTCAGTCGTATTTATTGAGCGCTTACTGTGTGCAGAGCACTGGACTAAGCGCTCGGGAAGGACAAGTTGGCAACATATAGAGACAGTCCCTACCCAACAGAGGGATAAGGAATTAAAAAAATAAACAGGTTTTCCAATTTGGGGGCTGTTCCTCCAGCCCCCAACCCCACAGCCGTGGTGTGGGCCCTTATTAATTGTGGTGTTTCTTAAGCGCTCATCACATCAGTGGAAAGAGCCCGGGCTTTGGAGTCAGAAGTCATGGGTTCGAATCCCGGCTCCTCCACAAGTCTGCTGTGTGACCTTGGGCAAGTCACTTCACTTCTCTGAGCCTCAGTTACCTCATCTGTAAAATGGGGATTAAGACTGTGAGCCCCACGTGGCACAACCTGATCACCTTGTATCCCCCCAGCGCTTAGAACAGTGCTTTGCACATAGTAAGCGCTTAACAAATGCCATTATTATTATTATTATTATCATTATTATCCCCATTTCCAAACACTGTATTGCACGCTGCGGTAATAATAACAACAACAACAACAACAACAATAATAATAATAATAATAATCATAATAATAATAATAATAGTGGTAATCAGAGAAGCAGCGTGGCTCAGTGGAAAAGAGCCCGGGCTTTGGAGTCAGAGGTCATGGGTTCAAATCCCGGCTCCGCCAATTGTCAGTTGTGTGACTTTGGGCAAGTCACTTCAATTCTCTGGGCCTCAGTGACCTCATCTGTAAAATGGGGATGAAGACTGGGAGCCCCCCGTGGGACAATCTGATCACCTTGTCACCTCCCCAGCGCTGAGACCAGTGCTTTGCGCATAGTAAGCGCTTAATAAATGCCATTATCATTATTATTATTATGTATTAATAATGGCATTTATTAAGTGCCTACTATGTGCTGTTCTAAGCGCTGGGGAGGTTACAAGGTGATCAGGTTGTCCCACAGGGGGCTCACAGTCTTCATCCCCATTTTCCAGATGAGGGAACTGAGGCCCAGAGAAGTGAAGTGACTTGCCCAAAGTCACCCAGCTGACGCTTACTATGTGCCTGGGGGCTCCCAGTCTTCATCCCCATTTTCCAGATGAGGGAACTGAGGCCTAGAGACGTGAAGTGACTTGCCCAAAGTACCCAGCTGACGCTTACTATATGCCTGGGGGCTCACAGTCTTCATCCCCATTTTCCAGATGAGGGAACTGAAGCCCAGAGAAATGAAGTGACTTGCCCAAAGTCACCCAGCTGACGCTTACTATGTGCCAAGCAGTGTGCCACATAATCGTGTCAGTCCCGGCCTCTGTCCCACACGGCGCAGTGGGTTCTAATCCTGCCATCCCTCCCACCCCCCTGGTGTACTGCTGCTGGCTTTGGGAGGAAGAGACTTCATTCCATTCAGTCGTATTTATTGAGCGCTTACTGTGCGCAGAGCACTGGACTAAGCGCTTCCAGGAATGGGAGGGGACGAGTGAGGATCCCAGGGGATGTCACAGGATCCCAGAGGAAAGGCGGATCCCCTTCTTCAGAGATTTGCGGCCTGCAGGTGAGCAGGCATCCAGCTGGACTGCACTAGGCAATCAATCAGTGCTATTTATTGAACACTTACGGTGGGCAGAGCGACGTATATTTGAACATATTTATTACTCTATTAATCCTGTGTATATAGCTCCTTCCTCTCCCTCTCCTTCCCCGCCCCACCCTCCCCGCCTTACCTCCTTCCCCTCCCCACAGCACCTGTATAGATGTATATATGTTTATACAGATTTATTACTCTATTTATTTATTTTATTTGGACATATTTATTCTATGTATTGTATTGTGTTAATATGTTTTGTTTTGTTGTCTGTCTCCCCCTTCTAGACTGTGAGCCCACTGTTGGGTAGGGACCGTCTCTAGATGTTGCCAACTTGGACTTCCCAAATGCTTAGCACAGTGCTGTGCACACAGGAAGCGCTCAATAAATACGATTGAATGAATGAACAGAAAGTGCTCAATAAATACGATTGAATGAATGGATGAATGAATCCATCCCGTGAGTTCTAACCCCGGTCTCAAAGTTCAGCATGGTGATGATGATGATGATGATGATGATGATGATGATGATGATGGCAGCGGGGCTCAGAGGAAAGAGCCCGGGCTTTGGAGTCAAAGGACATGGGTTCAAATTCCGGCTATGCCAATTGTTAGCTGTGTGACTTTGGGCAAGTCACTTCACTGAGCCTCAGTTCCCTCATCTGTAAAATGGGGATAAAGACTGTGAGCCCCCCGTGGGACAACCTGATCACCTTGTAACCGCCCCAGCGCTTAGTACAGTGCTTTGCACATAGTAAGCGCTTAATAAATGCCATCATTATTACGAAAGAGCCCAGACTTTGGTGTCAGAGGTCGTGAGTTCTAATCATAGCTCCGCCACTTGTCTGCTGTGTGACTTTGGGCAAGTCACTTCACTGGGCCTCAGTTCCCTCATCTGTCAAATGGGATGAAGACTGTGAGCCCCCCGTGGGACAACCTGATCACCTTGTAACCTCCCCAGCGCTTAGAACAGTGCTTTGCACATAGTAAGTGCTTAATAAATGCCATCATTATTATTAAAGAGCCCAGACTTGGGAGTCAGAGGTCATTAGTTCTAATCTTAGCTCCGCCACTTGTCTGCTGTGTGACTTTGGGCAAGTCACTTCACTGGGCCTCAGTTCCCTCATCTGTCAAATGGGATGAAGACTGTGAGCCCCCCGTGGGACAACCTGATCACCTTGTAACCTCCCCAGCGCTTAGAACAGTGCTTTGCACATAGTAAGTGCTTAATAAATGCCATCATTATTATTAAAGAGCCCAGACTTGGGAGTCAGAGGTCATTAGTTCTAATCTTAGCTCCGCCACTTGTCTGCTGTGTGACTTTGGGCAAGTCACTTCACTGGGCCTCAGTTCCCTCATCTGTCAAATGGGATGAAGACTGTGAGCCCCCCGTGGGACAACCTGATCACCTTGTAACCTCCCCAGCGCTTAGAACAGTGCTTTGCACATAGTAAGTGCTTAATAAATGCCATCATTATTATTAAAGAGCCCAGACTTGGGAGTCAGAGGTCATTAGTTCTAATCTTAGCTCCGCCACTTGTCTGCTGTGTGACTTTGGGCAAGTCACTTCACTGGGCCTCAGTTCCCTCATCTGTCAAATGGGGATGAAGACTGTGAGCCCCCCGTGGGACAACCTGATCACCTTGTAACCACCCCAGTGCTTAGAACAGTGCTTTGCACATAGTAAGCGCTTAATAAATGCCATCATTATTATTAAAGAGCCCAGACTTTGGTGTCAGAGGTCGTGAGTTCTAATCATAGCTCCGCCACATGTCTGCTGTGTGACTTCGGGCAAGTCCCTTCACTGGGCCTCAGTTCCCTCGTCTGTCAAATGGGGATGAAGACTGGGAGCCCCACGCAGGACAACCTGATCGCCTTGTATCCCCCCCAGCGCTTAGAACAGTGATTGGTACATAGTAAGCGCTGAGCAAATGCCATTATGATTATTATTATTGTTATTATTATTATTCATCATTCATTCAATTGTATTTATTGAGCGCTTACTGTGTACAGAGCACTGTACTAAGCACTTGGGAAGTACAAGTTATGATTATAGAAGGGCCAGTGGAGTGAAAATGGTTCAGCCAACCGGGACCAACGGGCTTAATTTGCACTCAGAGCCTTAATCGACTCCCTCTGGTCTCCCGGGAGAGAAGCGAGAGGAGGAAGGATCTCCGTTTCACCGTCCGCTTCCCGCACTCCCATCGTTTTCCAAAAACAAGGCCGACGGGAAACCAACTTCCCGGAACGGAGTTACCTCAGAGGCCTGGTCGCCATTTCAGCAGGTGGGGCCCGTTTATATTCAGCCAATAAATCAGCCCAGTGGAAAAAGGCCGGGCCCGGGAATCAGAGGATCTGGGTTCTAATCCTGACTCTGCCACTGCCCCGCTGTGTGACCTCGGGTGAGTCGCTTCGCTTCTCTGGGCCTCAGCATTCATTCATTCATTCAATCATATTTATTCTCCCCCTTTTAGACTGGGAGCCCACTGTTGGGTAGGGACCGTCTCTATATGTTGCCAACTTGTACTTCCCAAGCGCTTAGTACAGTGCTCTGCACACAGTAAGCGCTCAATAAATACGATTGATTGATCGATTGATTAATTGAGCACTTACTGTATGCAGAGCAGCAAAATGGGGATTCAATACCTGGCCTCCCTCCTACTTGGAGCTTCCCCGGCGCTTAGTACGGTGCTTGGCATTCATTCAATCGTATTTATTGAGCGCTTACTGTGTGCAGAGCACTGGACTAAGCGCTTGGCATGTAGTAAGTGCTTAACAAATCCCAATTTTGATTATTAAATGGTGTCTTTTCATCACCGTCTGTTTGCCGTCTCCCCCATTGGATCGGAAACTCCTGGAGTTTCATTTATGTCCCCCAAGAATGGACGGTTTCTTCTCCCTGAAGTGGTTTTTGGGGAATCGGTCAATCAGTGGTATTTATTGAGTGTTGGCCACGTGCAGGGCACTGTACTAAGCGCTTGGGAGTGTAATACTACGACAGAGTTGGCAAGCAGCGTGGTTCAGTGGAAAGAGCCAGGGCTTGGGAGTCAGAGGTCATGGGTTCAAATCCCGGCTCCGCCAATTGTCAGCTGTGTGACTTTGGGCAAGTCATTTCACTTTTTTGAGCCTCAGTGACCTCATCTGGAAAATGGGGATTAAGACTGGGAGCCCCCAGTGGGACAACCTGATCACCTTGTAACCTCCCCAGCGCTTTGCACATAGTAAACGCTTAACGAATAGCATTATTATTCTTCTCTGGGCCTCAGTTTCCTCATCTGGAAAATGGGGATGAAGACTGTGAGCCCCCAGTGGGACAACCTGATCACCTTGTAACCTCCCCAGTGCTTTGCACATAGTAAGCGCTTAACGAATAGCCTTATTATTATTCTCTGGGCCTCAGTTTCCTCATCTGTAAAATGGGGATGAAGACTGTGAGCCCCCAGTGGGACAACCTGATCACCTTGTCACCTCCCCAGCGCTTTGCACATAGTAAGCGCTTAACAAATAGCATTATTATTATTCTCTGGGCCTCAGTTTCCCCATCTGTAAAATGGGGATGAAGACTGGGAGCCCCCAGTGGGACAACCTGATCACCTTGTCACCTCCCCAGTGCTTTGCACATAGTAAGCGCTTAACGAATAGCCTTATTATTATTCTCTGGGCCTCAGTTTCCTCATCTGTAAAATGGGGATGAAGACTGGGAGCCCCCAGTGGGACAACCTGATCACCTTGTAACCACCCCGGCGCTTAGTACAGTGCTTGGCATGTAATAAGTGCTTAACAAATCCCAATTTTGATTATTAAATGATTTCTTTTCATCACCGTCTGTTTACCGTCTCCCCCGTTGGATCGGAAACTCCTGGAGTTTCTTTTATTTCCACCAAGAATGGACGGTTTCTTCTCCCTGAAGTGGTTTTTGGGGAATCGGTCAATCAGTGATATTTATTGAGTGTTTGCCATGTGTGGGGCACTGTACTAAGCGCTTGGGAGTGTATACTACAACAGAATTGGCAAGCAGTGGGGCTCAGTGGAAAGAGCCAGGGCTTTGGAGTCAGAGGTCATGGGTTCAAATCCCGGCTCCGCCAATTGTCAGTTGTGTGACTTTGGGCAAGTCATTTCACTTCTCTGGGCCTCGGTTGCTTCATCTGTGAAATGGGGATTAAGATTGTGAGCCCCACATGGGACAACCTGATCACTTTGTATCCTCCCCAGCGCTTAGAACAGTGCTTTGCACATAGTAAGCGCTTAACAAATTATTAATTTGTTGCTTGTTGGAAGGAAGCAGCACGGCCTAGTGGCTAGAGCCCAGGCCCCGGAAGTCGGAAGGCCCTGGGTTCTAATCCCGGCCCCGCCACCTGTCTGCTGCGTGACCTTGGGCAAGTCACTTCTCTTCTCTGGGCCTTGGTTTCCTATCTGTAAAACGGGGATTAAGACCGTGAGCCCCGTGTGGGATGATGATGATGATGATGATGGCATTTATTAAGCGCTTACTATGTGCAAGGCACTGTTCTAAGCACTGGGGAGGTTACAAGGTGATCAGGTTGTCCCAAGGGGGGCTCACAGGCTTCATCCCCATTTTCCAGATGAGGGAACTGAGGCCCGGAGAATCAATCAATCAGTCGTATTTATTGAGCGCTTACTGTGTGCAGAGCACTGTACTAAGCGCTTGGGAAGTACAAGCTGGCAACATATAGAGACAGTCCCTACCCAACAGTGAAGTGACTCGCCCAAAGTCACACAGCTGACAATTGGCGGAGCCGGGATTTGAGCCCATGACCAGATAACAGAGAAGCAGCGTGGCTCAGTGGAAAGAGCCCGGGCTTTGGAGTCGGAGGTCATGGGTTCGAATCCCGGTCCCGCCAACTGTCAGCTGTGTGACTTTGGGCAAGTCACTTCACTTCTCTGGGCCTCAGTTACCTCATCTGGAAAGTGGGGATGAAGACTGTGAGCCCCCCATGGGAAAACCTGATCACCTTGTGACCTCCCCAGCGCTTAGAACAGTGCTTAGCACATAGTAAGCGCTTAATAAATGCCATCATTATTATTATTATAAGGGATCCCATCCAACCTGATTTGCTTATCTCCTCGTCAGCGCTTAGAACAGTGCGTCTTACCTCCTTCCCCTCCCCACAGCACCTCTATATATGTATATATGTTTGTACGTATTTATTACTCTATTTTATTTGTACATATTCTATTTATTTTATTTTGTTAATATGTTTTGTCGTCTGTCTCCCCCTTCTAGACTGTGAGCCCGCTGTTGGGTAGGGACCATCTCTATACGTTGCCAACTTGGACTTCCCAAGCGCGTAGTCCAGTGCTCTGCACACAGTAAGCGCTCAATAAATACGATTGATTGAATGAATGAATGAATACATATTGATTACTCTATTAATTTACTTACTTTACTTGTACATATTTATTCTATTTATTTTATTGGGTTTATATGTTTTGTTTTGTTGTCTGTCAGTTCCCTCATCTGTAAAATGGGGATTAAGACTGTGAGCCCCACATGGGACAACCTCATCTCCTTGTGTTCCCCCCAGCGCTTAGAACAGTGCTTTGCACATAGTAAGCGCTTAACAAATACCAACATTATTATTATTATTATTATTATTATTATTATTATTATTATTATTATTCTAGACTGTGAGCCCGCTGTTGGGTAGGGACCGTCTCTAGATGTTGCCGACTTGGACTTCCCAAGCGCTTAGTCCAGTGCTCTGCACACAGTAAGCGCTCAATAAATACGATCGAATGAATGAATGAACATAGTAATCGCTTAACCTAACCACGATTAATATCAGGAAGAAACAGTCATGGCTTTGCTAGTGTATGAAGTAAGCGCTTAGTACAGTGCTCTGCACATAGTAAGTGCTCAATAAATACGATTGATTGATTGATGAAGGAGTGAGGTTTTTTTCTCACAAACATGAGCTGTGTCAGGGATGTTAGTTCAGAGAATTCAGAAAGGAGAGAACTCGGCCACTTTTATCATGATCTTAATAATCAATCAATCAATCAATCAATTGTATTTATTGAGCGCTTACTGTGTGCAGAGCACTGTACTAAGCGCTTGGGAAGTACAAGTTGGCAACATCTAGAGACGGTCCCTACCCAACAGTGGGCTCACAGTCTAAAAGGGGGGGGACAGAGAACAAAACCAAACATACTAACAAAATAAAATAAATAAAATAGATATGTACAAGTAAAATAATAAATAAATAGAGTAATAAATATGTACAAACATATATACATATATACAGGTGCTGTGGGGAAGGGAAGGAGGTAAGATGGGGGGATGGAGAGGGGGAAGATTATTAATCTTAATAAATCCTGGCAGGTGAGGTGAACGTGTCTCTTTCTTTGCCATTTGTCCCTGGGCCCAGGCACATTTAAGTCTTGACTGGAAAAGAAAAGAGCAGCGTGGCTCAGTGGAAAGAGCCCGGGCTTTGGAGTCAGAGGTCATGGGTTCAAATCCCGGCTCCGCCACTTGTCAGCTGTGTGACCTTGGGCCAGTCACTTCATTCATTCATTCAGTCGTATTTATTGAGCGCTTACTGTGTGCGGAGCACTGGACTAAGTGCTTGGGAAGGACAAGTTGGCGACATATAGAGACGGTCCCTACCCGACAACAGGTTCACTTCTCTGGGCCTCAGTGCCCTCATCTGTAAAATGGGGATGGAGACTGGGACCCCCCCGTGGGACAACCTGATCGCCTTGTAACCTCCCCAGCGCTTAGAACAGTGCTTGGCACATAGTAAGTGCTTAATAAATGTGAGAAGCAGCATGGCTCAGTGGAAAGAGCCCGGGCTTTGGAGTCAGAGGTCATGGGTTCAAATCCCGGCTCCGCCACTTGTCAGCTGGGTGACCTCGGGCAAGTCACTTCACTTCTCTGGGCCCCAGTTCCCTCATCTGTAAAATGGGGATGGAGACTGTGAGCCCCCCGTGGGACAACCTGATCATCTTGTAACCTCCCCAGCGCTTAGAACAGTGCTTGGCACATAGTAAGCGCTTAATAAATGTGAGAAGCAGCATGGCTCAGTGGAAAGAGCCCGGGCTTTGGAGTCAGAGGTCACCGGTTCAAATCCCGGCTCCGCCACTTGTCAGCTGTGTGACCTCGGGCAAGTCACTTCACTTCTCTTAGAACAGTGCTTTGCACGTAGTAAGCGCTTAACAAATACCATCATCATTATTATTATTATTCTCTGTGCCTCAGTTCCCTCATCTGTAAAATGGGGATGGAGACTGTTAGCCCCACATGGTACAACCTTCATTCATTCACTCAATCATATTTATTGAGCGCTTACTGTGTGCAGAGCACTGTACTAAGCGCCTGGGAAGTAAAAGTTGGCCACATATAGAGACGGTCCCTACCCAACAGCGGGCTCACAGGCTAGAAGGGGGAGTTGTAACCCCCCCCCAGTGCTTAGAACAGTGCTTTGCACATAGTAAGCAGTTAATAAATGTGAGAAGCAGTGTAGCTCAGTGGAAAGAGCCCGGGCTTTGGAGTCAGAGGTCATGGGTTCAAATTCCGGCTCCACCACTCGTCAGCTGTGTGACTTTGGGAAGTCACTTCACTTCTCTGGGCCTCAGTTCCCTCAGCTGGAAAATGGGGATTAAGACTGTGAGCCCCACGTGGGACAACCTGTTAACCTTGTATCTACCCCAACGCTTAGAACAGTGCTTGGCACATAGTAAGCACTTAACAAATACCAGGATTATTATTATTATTATGTCTATTTCCTTGCCATTTGTCCCCGAGCCCAGGCACATTTAGGCCTTGACTGGAAAAGATGTTTTTTTGAACAATGTGGCAACTTTTTAGAATCCCAATCATCATCATCATCATCATCAATCAATCAATCAATCAATCAATCGTATTTATTGAGCGCTCACTATGTGCAGAGCACTGTACTAAGCGCTTGGGAAGTACAAATTGGCAACACATAGAGACAGTCCCTACCCAACAGTGGGCTCACCGTCTAAAAGGGGGAGACAGAGAACAGAACCAAACATACCAACAAAATAAAATAAATAGGATAGAAATGTACAAGTAAAATAAATAAATAGAGTAATAAATATGTACAACCATATATCCATATATACAGGTGCTGTGGGGAAGGGAAGGAGGTAAGATGGGGGGATGGAGAGGGGGACGAGGGGGAGAGGAATTTATTCAATCGTATTTATTGAGCGATTACTATGTGCAGAGCACTGTAGTAAGCGCTTGGGAAGTACAAATTGGCAACATATACAGTCCCTACCCAACAGTGGGCTCACAGTCTAAAAGAAAACTACTGTTTCATGGAAAAGCGGCGTCGCCTGTGTCCACTGGGACAATAAATCGGCAGATTGCATTGAGCCAGGTAACATCTGGCCCAGCTGATTTTTGAATGCAACAAAACACCATCACCTTTTTCATCCCTCCAACTGCAACAAAACACCATCTCCCATTTCATCCTCCCATCCGCGGCGGATAAACCTCAGAGGAGGAGGTCAGTAATTTGAAGAAAATGAAATTCACTTCGGTTTTCCCATAAAATGGGATTTCGGTTTTAAGCGACGAGCCCTGCTTGGCTCTCATTTTTTTTATCATGTTGCAATAATCATCATAATAATCGTGTATATAGCTACAATTCTGTTTCTTCTGTTGGTGTTGACACCTGTCTGCTTGTTTTGTTTTGTTTTTTTGTGTGTCTCCCCCTTCTAAAAAAATTATGGCATTTATTAAGCACTGTTCTAAGCACTGGGGAGGTTACGAGGTGATCAGGTTGTCCCCCGGGGGGCTCCCAGTCTTCATCCCCATTTTCCAGATGAGGGAACTGAGGCACAGAGAAGTGAAGGGATTTGCCCAAAGTCACACAGTTGACAATTGGCGGAGCTGGGATTTGAACCCATGACCTCTGACTCCAAAGCCCGGGCTCTTTCCACTGAGCCACACTGCTTCTAGACCGTGAGGCCGTTGTTGGGTAGGGACCGTCTCTATATGTTGCCGATTTGTACTTCCCAAGCGCTTAGTACAGTGCTCTGCACATAGTAAGTGCTCAGTAAATATGATTGAATGAATGAATGAATGAACTGTGGTATTTGTTAAGTGCTTACTATGTGCCAGGCACTGTACTAACCGTGGAGGTGGATACAAGTCCGTATCCCACGTGGGACTCACAGTCTCAATCCCCATTCTACAGATGAGGTAACTGAGGTATTTATTACTCGATTTATTTGTTTATTTTACTTGTACATATCTATTCTATTTATTTTATTTTGTTAATATGTTTGGTTTTGTTCTCTGTCTCCCCCTTCTAGACTGTGAGCCCCCAGTTGGGTAGGGACTGTCTCTATATGTTGCCAACTTGGATTTCCCAAGCGCTTAGTACAGTGCTCTGCACACGGTAAGCGCTCAATAAATACGACTGATTGATTGATTGATTCTCTGTGCCTCAGGTCCCTCATCTGTAAAAATGGGGATTAAGACTGTGAGCCCCCCGGGGGACAATCTGATCACCTTGCAAAGTCCCCAGCGCTTAGAACAGTGCTTTGCACATAGTAAGCGCTTAATAAATGCCATTATTATTATTATTATTATTATTATTATTATTATTATGTGACTTGCCCAAAGTCACCCAGCTGACAATTGGCAGAGCCGGGATTTGAACCCATGACCTCTGACTCCAAAACCTGTGCTCTTTCCACTGAGCCACGCTGCTTCTTCAGCGTGCTATGCACATAGTCAGTGCTTAATAAATGCCATTATTATTATTATTATTATCGACCCCAGCACTTAGAACAGTGCTCGATGCAGACTAAGCGCTTAATGAATACCACCGTCATCATCAAATGCCAAATAACTAAATAAATAATAAGTAAAGTTCCATAGAAAGTTGGAGGGCCCCGAAAATATCACCAGGCCCACAAGAAATGTAGGTAAATTACTGGACGAGGTGTCCATAAAGCACATAAACTAGTGGAAAGAGCACCAACGTGGGTGCCGGGAGACCTGGGTTCTAATCCCGCCTCCACCGCTTGACTGCTGTGTGACCTTGGGCAAGTCACTTCTCTGGGCCTCGGTTTCCTCCTCTGGAAAATGGGGATTCGATACCTCTTTCCCCTCCCTCTGATTGTGATTAGGGTTTGGGACAGGGACTGTCTCTGGCCTGAGTAACTTGCATCAATCCCAGTTTTAACCTATTATTTTTATTATCCTTGTGCATTTCAAGAGGGAAAGTTAGAGATCTGATTTGGCCCTGCTTCCTTCCGTGAGGAGGGCAACGATTCTTTTTTTCTTTTTAATGGCATTTATTAAGCGCTTACTATGTGCAAAGCACTGTGGTAAGCGCTGGAGAGGTTACAGAGTGATCAGGTTGTCCCACGGGGGGCTCCCAGTCTTCATCCCCATTTTACAGATGAGGGAACTGAGGCCCAGAGGAGTGAAGTGACTTGCCCAAAGTCACCCAGCTGACAAGTAGCGGAGTCAGGATTTGAACCCATGACCTCCGACTCCAAAGCCCGGGCTCTTTTCCACTGAGCCACGCTGCTTCTTGTAGACTGTAAGCTCCTTGTGGGCCACAATCCCCATCTAGACTGTAAGCGCGTTGTGAGGGTTGAATGTGTCTGTTATTCATTCATTCATTCATTCAATCATATTTATTGAGCGCTTACTGGGTGCAGAACACTGTACTAAGCGCTTGGGAAGTCCAAGTTGGCAACATAGAGAGACGGTCCCTACCCGACAACGGGCTCACGGTCTAGAAGGGGGAGACAGACAACAAAACAAAACATGGAGACAGGTGTCAAAATCATCAGAACAAATAGAATTATAGCTAGATGCACATCATTAACAAAATAAATAGAATAGTAAATATGGACAAATAAAATAAATAGAGTAATAAATCTGTACAAATATATATGCAGGGGCTGAGGGGAGGGGAAGGAGGTAGGGTGGGAGGGATGGGGAGGAGGAGAGGAAAAAGGGGGCTCAGTGTGGGAAGGCCTCCTGGAGGAGGTGAGCTGTGGAGGAGGCGGATGTGTGGAGGGAGGGCATTTCAGTATTATTATTAATTATATTATTAATTCTTAATTAATTAATTATAATAATCAATAATAAATATGATTGAATGAATTAATAATAATAATAATAATAATAATTCATTCATTCAATCGTATTTATTGAGCACTTACTGTGTGCAGAGCACTGTACTAAGCGCAATAATAATTGTGGTATTTGTTAACTGCTTAGTACATGGGCGAGGAACTCTACTAAGCGCTAGGGTCGGTACAATCAATCAAATCAAGTTGGACACAGTCCCTATTCCACATGGGGCTCACACTCCCAATTCCCATTTTCCTGATGAGGTCCCTGAGGCCCAGAGAAGTGAAGTGACTGGCCCAAGGTCACACAGCAGCCAAGTGGCGGAGCCGGGATTAGAACCCACGACCTCGGACTCCCAAGACCGGGCTCTTTCCGCTAAGCCACGCTGCTTCTTGGTTATATTGTTGTATTGTACTCTCATAGTGAGTGCTTAATAATAATAGTAATAATGATAGCATTTATTAAGCGCTTACTATGTGCAAAGCACTGTTCTAAGCGCTGGGGAGGTTACAAGGTGATCAGGTTGTCCCAAGGTGGGCTCACAGCCTTAATCCCCATTTTACAGACGAGGGAACTGAGGCCTAGAGAAGTTAAGTAACTTGCCCAAAGTCACACAGCTGACAATTGGAAGAGCTGGGATAGCTCAACAAATGCTATTATTATTATTATTATTATTATTATTATTATTATTATTATTATTATTCTCTATGCCTCAGTGACCTCATCTGGAAAATGGGGTTGAAGACTGTGAGCTCCACGTGGGACAATGAATGAATGAATATGTTACCGATTTGTCCTTCCAAGCGCTTAGTACAGTGCTCTGCACACAGTAAGCGCTCAGTAAATACGATTGAATGAATATGGTGCCGATTTGTACTTCCCAAGCGCTTAGTACAGTGCTCTGCACGCAGTAAGCGCTCAGTAAATACGATTGAATGAATATGTTGCCGATTTGTACTACCCAAGCGCTTAGTACACTGCTCTGCATACAGTAACCGCTCAGTAAATACGATTGAATGAATGAATGCATGAATGTGTTGCCGATTTGTCCTTCCCAAGCGCTTAGTACAGTGCTCTGCACACAGTAACCGCTCAGTAAATACGATTGAATGAATGAATGAATGAATATGTTGCCTATTTGTCCTTCCCAAGCGCTTAGTACAGTGTTCTGCCCACAGTAAGAGCTCAATAAATACGATTGAATGAATGAATATGTTGCCTATTTGTCCTTCCCAAGCGCTTAGTACAGTGCTCTGCACACAGTAAGCGCTCAGTAAATACGATTGAATGAATGAATATGTTGCCGATTTGTCCTTCCCAAGCGCTTAGTACAGTGCTCTGCACACAGTAAGCGCTCAGTAAATACGATTGAATGAGTGAATGAATGAACTTGTCCTTCCCAAGCGCTTAGTATAGTGCTCTGCACACAGTAAGCGCTCAATAACTACGATTGAGTAAATGAATGAATGAACTTGTACTTCCCAAGCGCTTAGTACAGTGCTCTGCACACAGTAAACGCTCAATAAATCCGATTGAGAATATGCTCCCAAAACTTTCAACACTTTTTCTCTGTCCATGGTAGGTGCTGTCCATGGTATTAACGGTTTCATGTGAAATGATTTAATAATAGTGATGGCATTTATTAAGCGCTTACTATGTGCAAAGCACTGTTCTAAGCGCCGGGGAGGTTACAGGGTGATCGGGTTGTCCCACGGGGGGCTCACAGTCTTCATCCCCATTTTCCAGATGAGGGAACTGAGGCCCAGAGAAGTGAAGTCCCACTTGGGCCTTGTACTTCCCAAGTGCTTAGTCCAGTGCTCTGCACACAGTAAGCGCTCAATAAATACGAGTGATTGATTGATTGATTTGTTAAGCGCTTACTATGTGCAAAGCACTGTTCTAAGCGCTGGATTAATAATGATGGCATTTGTTAAGCGCTTACTATGGGCAAAGCACTGTTCTAAGCGCTGGATTAATAATGATGGCATTTGTTAAGCGCTTACTATGGGCAAAGCACTGTTCTAAGCGCTGGATTAATAATGATGACATTTGTTAAGCGCTTACTATGTGCAAAGCACTGTTCTAAGCGCTGGAGGGGGATACAAGGTGATCAGGTTGTCCCACGAGGGGCTCACAGTCTTCATCCCCATTTTCCAGATGAGGGAACTGAGGCCCAGAGAAGTGAAGTGACCAAGGTCACACAGCTGACAATTGGTGGAGCAGAATTTGAACCCATGACCTCTGACTCCCAAACCCGGGCTCTTTCCATTGAGCCACACTGCTTCTCCGGTAAGAAAGAGTGCGATCTTTTCAATCGTATTTATTGAGCGCTTACTGTGCGCAGAGCACTGGACTAAGCGCTGGGGAAGTACAATTCAACAACAGAGACAGTGAGAATAATAGTGATGGCATTTGTTAAGCGCTTACTATGTGCCAAGCACTGTTCTAAGCGCCGGGGGTGGGGATACAAGGTGATCAGGTTGTCCCACGTGGGGCTCCCAGTCTTCATCCCCATTTTCCAGATGAGGGAACTGAGGCCCAGAGAAGTGAAGTGACTTGCCCAAAGTCACCCAGCTGACAAGTGGCGGAGCCGGGATTAGAACCCATGACCTCTGACTCCAAAGCCCGGGCTCTTTCCACTGAGTCACGCTGCTTCTCATCATTTATTTATTTATTCATTTATTTATTTATTTATTTATTTATTTATTTATTTATTTGTTTGTTTATTTGTTTATTTATTTATTTATTTATTCATCCATTTATTTATTTATACATATTGATTCTATTTATTTTATGTTGTTAATATGTTTTGTTTTGTTCTCTGTCTCCCCCTTCTAGACTGTGAGCCCGCTGTCGGGTAGGGACCGCCTCTATGTGTTGCCAACTTGGACTTCCCAAGCGCCTAGTACAGTGCTCTGCACACAGTAAGCGCTCAATAAATACGATTGAATGAATGAATGAATGAAATCCCTGCCCACAACGGGCTCACAGTCTAGAAGAGGGGAGCCGGACAACACAAGAGGGAGAACAGGCATCAGTAGCATCATTAGAAATAAACAGAATTATGGATATAATAATAATAATAATAATAATAATGGCATTTATTAAGCGCTTACTATGTGCAAAGCACTGTTATTAAGATATGTGCACATCTTAATAAAAATAAATGGAATTATAATTATAAACATGTTCATTCGGATTTATTGAGCGCTTACTGTGTGCGGAGCACTGTACTAAGCGCTTGGAGAGGACAATTCAGCAACGAAGAGATACCATCCCTGCCCACAACAGGCTCACAGTCTACACGGCGGGAGACAGGCATCAAAACAAGTAAACAGGCAGCGCTTAGAACAGTGCTTTGCACATAGTAAGCGCTTAATAAAAGCCATCGTTATTATCATTATCATTTTAAATAAACCGAATTAAAGATATTTGCACATCACTAAGAAAAATAAATAGAATTTATAAATACGTCCATTTAGACATTCAGTTGTATGTATTGAGTGCTTACTAATGATGGCATTTATTAAGCGCTTACTATGTGCAAAGCACTGTTCTAAGCGCTGGGGAGATTACAAGGAGATCAGGTTGTCCCACGGGGGGCTCACAGTTTTCATCTCCATTTTACAGATGAGGGAACTGAGGCCCAGAGAAGTCAAGTGACATGCTCAAAGTTACCCAGCTGACAAGTGGCAGAGCCGGGATTCGAACCCATGACCTCTGACTCCAAAGCCCGGGCTCTTTCCACTGAGCCACGCTGCTTCCCCTTATTGTGTGCAGAGCACTGCACTAAGCGCTTGGGAAGTGTAACTCAGCGACAAACGATAATAATGATTATCAGCAGCGGCATTGTTATAATCAGAATAATTGTGGTATTTATTAAGCGTTTACCACAGCGCTCAGAAAAGTGTTTGACTCATAGTAAGCGCTTAGCGTGGCTCAGTGGAAAGAACAGGGGCTTTGGAGTCAGAGGTCATGGGTTCAAATCCTGACTCCTCCAATTGTCAGCTGTGTGACTTTGGGCAAGTCACTTAAACTTCTCTGTGCCTCAGTTACCTCATCTGTCCTGATCACCTTGTAACCTCCCCAGCGCTTAGATCAGTGCTTTGCACGTAGTAAGCGCTTAATAAATGTCCTCATTATTATTATTATTAACAAAAACAATAAAAAATGGGAGAGTATCAGGATATGTGCATAAGTCAAGTCAGACGAACCTGGGTTCAAATCCTGGCCCCACCACTTGTCTGCCGTGTGACCTTGGGCAAGTCACTGCGCTTCTCTGTGCCTCAGTTTTCTCATCTGTAGAATGGGGATGAAGACTGTGAGCCCCACGTGGGACAACCTGATCACCTTGTATCCCCCCGAGTGCTTAGCACAGTACCTGGCACATAGTAAGCGCCTCACAAATACTGGGGAAGTGAAGTTGCTTCCCTTCTCTGGGCCTCAGTTTCCTCATCTATAAAATGGGGATTAAGAGTGTGAGCCCCACGTGGGACAGGGAATGTGTCCAACCTGATTGTCTTGTATCTCCCCCAGTGCCTAGCACAGTGCTCAGCACATAACAAGCGCTTAACAAATATCACATTTTTTTAATGGCATTTATTAAGCGCTTACTATGTGCAAAGCACTGTACTAAGCGCTGGGGAGATTACAAGGAGATCAGGTTGTCCCACCGGGGGCTCACAGTCTTAATCCCCATTTTACAGATGAGGGAACTGAGGCCCAGAGAAGTGAAGTGACTTGCCCAAAGTCACACAGCTGACAATTGGCAGAGCCGGGATTCGAACCCATGACCCCTGACTCCAAAGCCCAGGCTCTTTCCACTGAGCCACGCTGCTTCTCTAATTTTATTATTATATAATTTCATTTTATAATACAGTACCTGGCACATAGTAAGCGCTTCACAAATACTTGGAAGTAAAATATAATAATTTTATAATTATAATAATTTTATTATTATTAATAAATACCATTTTTTAAAGCGCAGTGCGGCTGGGGTGATTATCAAGTGTTTAAGGAGCAGTGAGATTTTCCAGATGGCGGAGAGAATTCCAAGCCACATCCTTGTTTCCCTTGTCCCGGAAGGCAGTGCGCTTTGGCTGCTCGGGGGGCAATTTTCATTAATAATAATAATAACAATAATTTTATAACAATTATACATAATATATTAATATAATAATTACAGTGAAATATATAATTATATATAATAATAATAATAATAATAATAATAATTATTATTATTATTATATTTCTTAGGCACTTACTATGTGCCAGGCACTATACTAAGCGCTGGGATGGATACATGCAAATCTGGCTGGACACAGTCCCTGTCCCATGTGGGGTTCAGAGTCTCCATCCCCAATTTACAGATGAGGTCACTGAGGCATAGAAAAGTAATGTGACTTGCCCAAGGTCACACAGCGGACAAGTGGCGGGGCCGGGATTAGAACCCATGACCTTCCTACTCCCGGGCCCAGGCTCTATCCAGAAGCAGCGTGGCTCAGTGGAAAGCGCACGAGCTTCGGAGTCAGAGGTTGTGGGTTCTAATCCCGACTCCGCCACTTAATAATAATGGCATTTATTAAGCGCTTACTATGTGCAAAGCACTGTTCTAAGCGCTGGGGAGGTTACAAGGTGATCAGGCTGTCCCACAGGGGGCTCGCAGTCTCAATTCCCATTTTACAGCTGAGGTAACTGAGGCACGGAGATAATAATAATGATAATGATGGCATTTAGTAAGCGCTTACTATGTGCAAAGCACTGTTCTAAGTGCTGGGGAGGTTACAAGGTGATCAGGCTGTCCCACAGGGGGCTCGCAGTCTCAATTCCCATTTTACAGCTGAGGTAACTGAGGCACGGAGATAATAATAATGATAATGATGGCATTTAGTAAGCGCTTACTATGTGCAAAGCACTGTTCTAAGCGCTGGGGAGGTTACAAGGTGATCAGGCTGTCCCACAGGGGCTCACAGTCTCAATCCCCATTTTACAGCTGAGGTAACTGAGGCACGGAGATAATAATAATAATGATGATGGCATTTAGTAAGCGCTTACTATGTGCAAAGCACTGTTCTAAGCGCTGGGGAGGTTACAAGGTGATCAGGTTGTCCCACAGGGGGCTCACAGTCTCAATCCCCATTTTACAGCTGAGGTAACTGAGGCACGGAGACGTTAAGTGACTTGCCCAAAGTCCCCCAGCTGACAATTGGCAGAGCCGGGATTTGAACCCACGACCTCGGACTCCTAATCCCGGGCTCCTTCCACTGAGCCACGCTGCACTTGTCAGCTGGGTGACTTCGGGCAAGTCACTTCACTTCTCTGGGCCTCAGTTCCCTCATCTGGAAAAGGGGGATGAAGACTGGGAGCCCCAGGTGGGACAACCTGATCACCTTGTGACCTCCTCAGCGCTTAGAACAGTGCTTGGCACATAGTAGGCGCTTAATAAATGCCATCATTATTATTATTATCATTATATTATATAATAAATATTATAATTATATATAATATTATAATAATATTATAATATAATATAATACCATATTATTATTATTATTATTATTATTATTATTATTATTATTATTATTATTACTTCCTTCATGGCTTAGGGTCACTTGGAACTTTAGCATGTTTGGAGCAATAAATAAAATAAAATAAATAAATAGAGTAATAAATATGTACAAACATAATAAGTGGACAGACATTCTTTCCACTTATTATGTTTGTACATATTTATTACTCTATTTATTTATTTTACTTGTACATATCTATTCTATTTATTTTATTTTGTTAGTATGTTTGGTTTTGTTCCCTGTCTCCCCCTTTTTAGACTGTGAGCCCACTGCTGCGTAGGGACTGTCTCTATGTGTTGCCAACTTGGACTTCCCAAGCGCTTAGTACAGTGCTCTGCACACAGTAAGCGCTCAATAAATACGATTGATGGATTGATTAATTGATTATTAAAGTTTCAAGAGATGGCGAGCTTCTGGAACACTAGCCCGTGGCTATCAAGTTGCAGCCCATTTGCCCCGCCTGACTAAACCATGCAAGCTTAACTTCCTTTTTTCATCATCAATCCACCGATCATATTGACTGAGCGCTTACCGCCTTTGGGGCACTGTACTAAGCGCTTAGGAGAGTCCAATACTACAGAGTCCCCCTGCCCATGGTGAGCTTACAATCTAGAGAAGCAGCATTGCCTAGGGAGTAGAGCACAAGCCTGGAAGTAACAAGGCCCTGGGTTAATAATAATAATAATGATAATAATAATGACATTTATTAAGCGCTTACTATGTGCAAAGCACTGTTCTAAGCGCTGGGGGAGATACAAGGCAATCAGTTTGCCCCACGGGGGGCTCACAGTCTTAATCCCCATTTTACAGATGAGGGAACTGAGGCCCGGAGAAGTGAAGTGACTTGTCCAAAGTCACACAGCTGACAAGAGGCGGAGGCGGAATTAGAACCCACGACCTCTGACTCCCAAGCTTGGGCTCTTTCCATTGAGCCACAATGCTATGGGTTCTAATTCCGCCCCCGCCGCTGGTCTGCTGTGTGACCCTGGGCAAGTCACTTCACTTCTCTAGGCCTCAGTTACCTCAGCTGCAAAATGGGGATTAAGACTTTGAGCCCCACGTGGGACAGGGACCGTGTCCAACTCGATTTCTTCTAGACTGTGACCGTCTCTATATGTTGCCAACTTGGACTTCCCAAGCGCTTAGTACAGTGCTCTGCACACAGTAAGCGCTCAATAAATACGATTGAATGAATGAATGAATGATCATCATTAGTATTATTCCGTGTGGTTACAGGTCATTATTATTATGATCATCATTATTATTATTCCTTGTGGTTACAGGTCATTATTATTAGGATCATCGTTATTATTATTCTGTGTGGTTACAGGTCATTATTATTATTATCATCATTATTATTATTATTCCTTGTGGTTACAGGTCTTTATTATGATGATCATCATTTTCATTATTCCGTGTGGTTACAGGTCATTATTATTATGATCATCGTTATTATTATTCCATGTGGTTACAGGTCATTATTATTATGATCATCATTATTATTATTCCGTGTGGTTACAGGTCATTATTATTATGATCATCATTATTATACTGTGTGGTTACAGGTCATTATTATTATTATCATTATTATTATTATTCCTTGAGGTTGCAGGTCATTGTCATTATGATCATCATTATTATTATTCCTTGTGGTCATTATCATTATGATCATCATTATTATTATTCTGTGTGGTTACAGGTCATTATTATTATCATCATTATTATTATTCCTTGTGGTTACAGGCCATCATTATTATGATCATCAGTATTATTATTCTGTGTGGTTACAGGTCATTGTTATTATGATCATCATTATTATTATTCCTTGTGGTTACAGGTCATTGTTATTATGATCATCATTATTATTATTCCTTGTGGTTACAGGTCATTATTATGGTGATCATCATTATTATTATTCCTTGTGGTTACAGGTCATTATTATGATGATCATCATTATTATTATTCCTTGTGGTTGCAGGTCATTATTATTATGATCATCATTATTATCATTCCTTGTGGTTACAGGTCATTATTATTGTGATCATCATTATTATTATTCCTTGTGGTTACAGGTCATTATTATTATGATCATCATTATTATCGTTCCTTGTGGTTACAGGTCATTATTACTGTGATCATCATTATTATTATTCCTTGTGGTTACAGGTCATTATTATTATGATCATCGTTATTATTATTCCTTGTGGTTACAGGTCATTATCATTATGATCATCATTATTATTATTCCGTGTGGTTACAGGTGATTCACTGGCAGGCTTTTTGTCTTTTGAAAAATTTCCATGCACACCATCCTTTTCTCGACAGAGATCAATCAATCAATCAATCGTATTTATTGAGTGCTTACTGTGTGCAGAGCACTGTGCTAAGCGCTTGGGAAGTCCAAGTTGGCAACATTGAGAGACAGTACCTACCCAACAGCGGGCTCACAGTCTAGAAGGGGGAGACAGAGAACAAAACCAAACATATTAACAAAATAAAATAAATAGAATAGATAGGTACAAGTAAAATAAATAAATAAATAAATAAATAAGTAAATAAATAAATAGAGTGCTCTTAATCTCCAAGCAGGTCAGAGCAGGAAATCAATCAATCAATCAATCGTATTTATTGAGCGCTTACTGTGTGCAGAGCACTGTACTAAGCGCTTGGGAAGCACAAGTTGGCAACATATAGAGACGGTCCCTACCCACCAGTGGGCTCACAGTCTAGGAAGGGGAAGACAGACGTGAATAATAATAATAATAATAATGATAGCATTTATTAAGCACTTACTATTTGCAAAGCACCATTCTAATCAATCAATCGTAGTTATTGAGCGCTTACTGTGTGCAGAGCACTGTACTGAGCATTCTAAGCACTGGGGAGGTTAGAAGATGATCAGGTTGTCCCACGGGGTGTCACAGTCTTCATCCCCATTTGACAGATGAGGGAACTGAGGCCCAGAGAAGTGAAGTGACTTGCCCAAAGTCACACAATTGACAATTGGCAGAGCCGGGATTTGAACCCATGACCTCGAACTCCAAAGCCCGGGGTCTTTCCATTGAGCCACGCTGCTTCTCTAAGGTGATCAGGTTGTCCCACGGGGGGCTCACAGTCTTCATCCCCATTTGACAGATGAGGGAACTGAGGCCCAGAGAAGTCAAGTGGCTTGCCACATCTGGACCTATAATTGTTATTAGGAGAAATCAGGGAAGGCCCCTAGGAGGAGGGGTGATTCTATTCATTCATTCAGTCATATTTATTGAGCACTTACTGTGTGCAGAGCACTGTACTAAGCGCTTGGGAAGTACAAGTTGGCAACATCTAGAGACGGTCCCTACCCAACAACGGGCTCAGATTCTAATAGAGAAGCAGCGTGGCTCAGTGGAAAGAGCCCGGGCTTGGGAGTCAGAGGTCCTGGGTTCAAATCCCGGCTCTGGCACTTGTCAGCTGGGTGACTTTGGGCAAGTCACTTCACTTCTCTGGGCCTCAGTTCCCTCATCTGTCAAATGGGGATTCAGACTGTGAGCCCCAGGTGGGACAACCTGATCACCTTGTAACCTCCCCAGCGCTTAGAACAGTGCTTTGCACTTAGTAAGCGCTTAATAAATGCCATCATTATTATTCTCTGTGCCTCAGTTCCCTCATCTGTAAAATAGGGATGAAGACTGTGAGCCCCCGTGGGACAACCTGATCACCTTGTATCTCCCCCAGCGCTTAGAACAGTGCTTTGCACATAGTAAGCACTTAATAAATACCATTATTATTATTCTCTGGGCCTCAGTGACCTCATCTGGAAAACGGGGATGAAGACTGTGAGCCCCACGGGGGACATCCTGATGACCTGGTGTCTCCCCCAGCGCTTAGAACAGTGCTTGGCACATAGTAAGTGATTAACACATACTATTATTATTATTATTATTATTATTATTATTATTATGTGCTTTCAATAAGGCTTTGAAGGTGGGATCATCGTCTGTGGGATTTGAGGAGGGAGGGCATTCCAGGCCAGACGCAGGACGCAGGCCGGGGGTCCAGATAATAATAATAATAGTAACGATGGCATTTATTAAGCGCTTACTATGTGCAAAGCACTGTTCTAAGCGCTGGGGAGGTTACAAGGTGATCAGGTTGTCCCATGAGGGGCTCACAGTCTTAGAAGGGCGGTGAGAAGTTTGGAAATAGAGGGGTGGAGGGTGCGAGCTGGGTTGGAGGAGGGGGTGAGACTCTGGGCCCACTATTGGGTAGGGACCGTCTCTCTATGTTGCCAACTTGGACTTCCCAAGCGCTTAGTACAGTGCTCTGCACACAGGAACCGCTCAATAAATACGATGGAATGAACGAATGAATGCCAGGCACTGTTCTAAGTGCTGGAGGGGGATCCAAGGTGATCAGGTTGTCCCATGTGGGGCCCACAGTCTTCATCCCCGTTTTCCAGATGAGGGAACTGAGGCTCAGAGAAGCCAAGTGACTTGCCCAAAGTTGCCCAGCTGATAAGTGGTGGAGCTGGGAGTAATAATAATAATAATAATAATAATAATAATAATAATAATAATGATAATAATAATGGTATTTGTTCAGCACTTACTTTGCGACTTTGTGATTTGTTCAGCCTCTTACCTCTTACATCTTACGTCCTTCCCTTCCCCACAGCACTTGTATTTATGTATATATGTTTGTACAGATTTATTACTCTATTTATTTATTTTACTTGTACATATCTATTCTATTTATTTTATTTTGTTAATATGTTTGGTTTTGTTCTCTGCCTCCCCCTTCTAGACTGTGAGCCCGCTGTTGGGTAGGGACCGTCTCTAGATGTTGCCAACTTGGACTTCCCAAGCGCTTAGTACAGTGCTCTGCACACAGTAAGAGCTCAATAAATACGATTGATTGATTGATTAAGCGCTTACTTACCTCTGACTCCCAAGTGTGGGCTCTTTCCGCTGAGCCACGCTGCTTCTCTTATAATAATAATAATAATAATGGCATTTATTAAGTGCTTACTATGTGCAAAGCCCTGTTCTAAGTTCTGGGGAGGTTACGAGGTGATCAGGTTGTCCCACGGGGGGCTCACGGTTTTAATTAATTAAATTAATTAAATTAATTTATTAAGTTATTTAATTTAATTATTAAATTAAATTATTTATTAAATTATTTATTAATTTATTAATTTAATTAAATTTAATTAAACGAATGAGGGGATGGGCAGTCTGGCTTCAGTGTGGCCTAGTGGTTAGAGCCTGGCCCTTGGAGTTAGAGGAACTGCGCTGGTTGCGGGCAGGGATTGTCTCTCTTTATTGCTGTACTGTTGTCTCACGGGGGGCTCGCAGTCTTCATCCCCATTTGACAGATGAGGGAACTGAGGCCCAGAGAAGTTAAGTAACTTTCATTCATTCATTCAATCATATTTATTGATCAATAGTATTTATTGAGCGCTTACTGTGTGCAGAGCACTGTACTAAGCACTTGGGAAGTCCAAGTTGGCAACATCTAGAGACGGTCCCTACCCAACAGCGGGCTCACAGTCGAGAAGGGGGAGACAGAGAACGAGACAAAACATATTAACAAAATAAAATAAATAGAATAGATATGTACAAGTAAAATAAATAAATAAATAGAGTAATGAATATGTACAAACATCTATCCATATATACAGGTGCTGTGGGGAAGGGAAGGAGGTAAGATGGGGGATGGAGAGGCGGACGAGGGGGAGAGGAAGGAGGGGGCTCAGTCTGGGAAGGCCTCCTGGAGGAGGTGAGCTCTCAGAAGTGAGTCTCTGAGTGTCTTAATAACAATAATAATAATTGTGGTATTTGTCAAACCATTCATTCAGTCACATTTATTGAGCACTTACTGGCTCGGGAGAAGCGGCGTGGCTCAGCGGAAAGAGCCCGGGCTTTGGAGTCAGAGGTCATGGTTCAAATCCCAGCTCCGCCAATTGTCAGCTGTGTGGACTTCCCAAGCGCTTAGTCCAGTGCTCTGCACACAGTAAGCGCTCAATAAATACGAATGAATGAATGAATATGTATATATGTTTGTACGGATTTATTACTCTTTATTTTAGTTGTACATATTTATTCTATTTATTCCATTTTGTTAATACGTTAATACGTTTTGTTTTGTCGTCTGTCTCCCCCTTCTATTCATTCATTCATTCAATCGTATTTATTGAGCGCTTACTGTGTGCAGAGCACTGGACTAAGCGCTTGGGAAGTACAAGTTGGACTCTTACAAGTTCTAGATTGTGAGCCCACAGTTGGGTAGGGACCGTCTCTATATGTTGCCAACTTGTTCTTCCCAAGTGCTTAGTACAGTGCTCTGCACACAGTAAGCGCTCAATAAATGAAATTGATCGATAAATATGATTGAATGAATGAATACGATTGAATGAATGAATGAAAGTTACTTAACTTCTCTGGGCCTCAGTTCCCTCATCTGTCAAATGGGGATGAAGACTGTGAGCCCCCCTTGAGACAACCTGATCACCTTGTAGCCTCCCCAGCTCTTAGAACAGTGTTTTGCACATAGTAAGCGCTTAATAAATGCCATCATTATCATCATCATTATTATTATTACTATGTGTCAGGCACTGTTTTAAGCACTGGGGTAGATACGAGTTAGGTTGGACACGGGCCCTGTCTAACATGGGGCTCACGCTCTTAATCCATATTTTACAGATGAGGTAAACTGAGGCCCAAAGAAGTGAAGTGACTTGCCATAGAGCACGCAGCAGATATTCATTCATTCAATCGTATTTATTGAGCGCTTACTGTGTGCACAGCACTGTACTAAGCACTTGGGAAGTACAAGTCGGCAACACATAGAGACGGTCCCTACCCAACAACGGGCTCACAGCCTAGAAGGGGGAGACAGACAACAAAACAAAACATATTAACAAAATAAAATAAATAGAATAAATATGTACAAATAAAATAAATTCATTCATTCATTCAATCGTATTTATTGAGCGCTTACTCTGTGCGGAGCACTGTACTAAGCGCTTGGGAAGTACAAATTGGCAACATATAGAGACGGTCCCTACCCAACAGCGGGCTCACAGTCTAGAAGGGGGAGACAGACAACAAAACAAAACAAAACAAAACATATTAACAAAATAATATAAATAGAATAAATATGTACAAATAAAATAAATTCATTCATTCAATTGATATGTGGCAGAGCCAGGATTAGAACCCAGGTTCTTTCATATTATTATCATAGAGCCCGGGTCTGGGACTTGGGGGGACCTGAGTTCTAATCCCGGCTCCGCCACTTGTCAGCTGTGTGACCTTGGAAGAGTCACTTCACTTCTCTGAGCCTCAGCTACCTCATCTGTAAAATGGGGAATACATCTGTGGGACAACCTGATTGCCTTGTATCTTCCTCAGAGTTTAGAACATTGCTTGGCACATAGTAAGCGCTTAACAAATACTATCATCATCATCATCATCTGTACTTGTGGGTGACACATCAACTTGTACTTCCCAAGCGCTTGGTACAGTGCTCTGCACACAGTAAGTGCTCAATAAATACAATTGAATGAATCTGTAAAATGGGATTCTATTTATTTTATTTTGTTAATATGTTTTGTTTTGTTCTCTGTCTCCCCCTTCTAGACTGTGAGCCCACTGTTGGGTAGGGACCGTCTCTATATGTTGCCAACTTGGACTTCCCAAGCGCTTAGTGCAGTGCTCTGCACACAGTAAGCGCTCAATAAATACGATTGATTGATTGATTGATTGATTGAATGAGACTGTGAGCCCCATGTAAGACAGGGACTGTGTCCAACCTGATTTGACTGTTTCCACCTCCAGTGCTTAGTATAGTTCCTCACATGTGTACTAAGCGCTTAATAAATACCACAATTATTATTATTATTATTCCATTTAATAATAATAATAATGATGGCATTTATTAAGTGCTTACTATGTGCAAAGCACTGTTCTAAGCGCTGTGGAGGTTACAAGGTGATCAGGTTGTCCCACGGGGGGCTCACAGTCTTCATCCTCATTTTACAGATGAGGTAACTGAGGCACAGAGAAGTGAAGTGACTTGCCCAAAGTCATTCATTCATTCATTCATTCAATCGTATTTATTGAGCGCTGACTGTGTGCAGAGCACTGTACTAAGCGCTTGGGAAGTCCAAGTTGGCAACATATAGAGACGGTCCCTACCCAACAGTAGGCTCACAGTCTAGAGAAGCAGCGTGGCTCAGTGGCAAGAGCCCGGGCTTTGGAGTCAGAGGTCACGGGTTCAAATCCCGACTCCGCCAATTGTCAGCTGTGGGACTTTGGGCAAGTCACTTCACTTCACTGGGCCTCAGTTACCTCATCTGTAAAATGGGGATGAAGACTGTGAGCCCCCCGTGGGACAACCTGAACACCTTGTAACCTCCCCAGCGCTTAGAACAGTGGTTGGCACATAGTAAGCGCTTAATAAATGCCATCAGTAGTAGACTGTCACACAGGTGACAATTGACAGGGGCAGGATTTGAACCCCTGACCCCTGACTCCAAAGCCCGGGCTCTTTCCACTGAGCCACGCTGCTTCTCTGTTTTAGGCCAAGTCACGATTTGAAAAACAAAACCCGAAAGGCAGCAAGGATCTCTTCCCCGTGCTGGCATGGGTGACACATTTACTTATTTATTTCTTTCCAGTTTCTCGTTACTGAAAGGCAGCCACACATTCCTCATCCAACTTTCTAACAAATTCTCCTCTGGGCCCTGGACCAACATGGAAAAATGGAAGCCCAAGGGATGCACAGAGCGTATCTATTTTTCCCCTCAAGATATAAGCAACTTCACATGGGGAATTGCTTTGGAAACTTCCAAGACTCCTTAGCGACCCAGTTCGTTGCCAAGCCCATTTATTTCCACCATCTGTTTAGGCGACTTTTTTTTTTTAAATGGTATTTTCATTCGCTCATTCATTCAATCATATTTATTGAGCGCTTACTGTGTGCAGAACACTGTACTAAGCGCCTGGGAAGTCCAAGTTGACAACATCTAGAGACGATCCCTACCCAACAGCAGGCTCACAGTCTAGAAGGGGGAGACAGAGAACCAAAACAAAACATATTAACGAAATAAAATAAATCGAATCAATATGTACAAATCAAATAGAGTAATAACATAGTAATAGTAGTAGCAACAGAAGTAACAGTATTTATTCATTCCTTCATTCGTTCAATCATATTTATTGAGCGCTTACTGTGTGCAGAGCACTGTACTAAGCGCTTGGGAAGTCCAAGTTGGCAACATCTAGAGACGATCCCTACCCAACAGCAGGCTCACAGTCTAGAAGGGGGAGACAGAGAACCAAAATAAAACATATTAACGAAATGAAATACATAGAATCAATATGTACAAATCAGAGTAATAACATAGTAATAGTAGTAGCAGCAGAAGTAACAGTATTTATTCATTCATTCATTCAATCATATCTATTGAGCGCTTACTGTGTGCAGAGCACTGTACTAAGCGCTTGGGAAGTCCAAGTTGGCAACATCTAGAGACGATCCCTACCCAACAGCGGGCTTACAGTCTAGAAGGGGGAGATAGAGAACCAAAACAAAACATATTAACGAAATAAAATAAATAGAATCAATATGTTCAAATGAGAGAGTAATAACATAATAATAGTAGTAGCAGCAGAAGTAACAGTATTTATTTATTCATTCATTCATTCAATCATATTTACTGAGCGCTTACTGTGTGCAGAGCACTGTACTAAGTGCTTGGGAAGTCCAAGTCGGCAGCATCTAGAGGCAGTCCCTACCCAACAGTGGGCTCACAGTCTAGAAGGGGGGAGACAGACAACAAAACAAAACATATTAACAAAATAAAATAAATTGAATCAATATGTACAAATCAAATAAAAAGAGTAATAACATAGTAATAGTAGTAGCAACAGAAGTAACAGTATTTATTAATTCCTTCATTCGTTCAATCATATTTATTGAGCGCTTACTGTGTGCAGAGCACTGTACTAAGCGCTTGGGAAGTCCAAGTCGGCAACATCTAGAGACGATCCCTACCCAACAGCGGGCTCACAGTCGAGAAGGGGGAGACAGAGAATCGAAACAAAAGATATTAACGAAATAAAATAAATTGAATAAATATGTACAAATCAAATTAATAAATAGAGTAATAGCATAGTAATAGTAGCAGCAGCAGTAACAGTATTTATTCATTCATTCATTCATTCAATCATATTCATTGAGCGCTTACTGTGTGCAGAGCACTGTACTAAGCGCCTGGGAATTCCAAGTTGGCAACATCTAGAGACGGTCCCTACCCAACAGCGGGCTCACAGTCTAGAAGGGGGAGACAGAGAACCAAAACCAAACATATTAACGAAATAAAATAAATCGAATCAATATGTACAAATCAAATAAATAGAGTAATAGCATAGTAATAGTAGTAGCAGCAGCAGTAACAGTATTTGTTACTGTGCCTACTATGTTCCAGGCTCTGTTCTAAGCACCGGGGGAGATCCAAGGTGATGAGCTTGGACTCCAAATGGCGGGGTCATCTGTGTCAAGTGTGTTTTCCTTAAAGTTAGAGAGATTTCCCCCTCTCGGGGTGGCACCGGGAGAGTTTCCAGTCCCCCACCGGTCTCGGCTATGGGAGGGAGAGTCAATCAATCAATCAATCAATCGTATTTATAGAGCGCTTACTGTGTGCAGAGCACTGGACTAAGCGCTTGGGAAGTCCAAGTTGGCAACACATAGAGACGGTCCCTACCCAACAGTGGGCTCACAGTCTAAAAGGGGGAGACAGAGAACAATAGCAAACATACTAACAAAATAAAATAAATAGAATAGCTATGTACAAGTAAAATAAATAAATAGAGTAATAAGCATGTACAAACATATATACATATAAACAGGTGCTGTGGGGAAGGGAAGGAGGTAAGATGGGGGGATGGGGGAGAGTCGAGCAGAGGCCTACCGGTTCCGACTGTGAGTCCGACTGTGTTGTCTCTCTTCCCCTTCTAGACTGTGAGCCCACTGTTGGGTTGGGACCGTCTCTATATGTTGCCAACTTGTACTTCCCAAGCGCTTAGTACAGTGCTCTGCACACAGTAGGCGCTCAGTAAATACGATTGATTGATTGATTTACTACGTGCCAGGCAGTGTACTAAGCTCTGGGGTGGATATCTGTACTTCCCAAGCGTTTAGAACAGGGCTCTGCACACAGTAAGCGCTCAATAAATACGATTGAATGAATGAATGACTGAATTGAAGCAGCATGGACTAGTGGAAAAAGCCTGGGCCTGGGACTCAGAGGACCTGGGTTCTGATAATAATAATAATAATAATAATGGTAGTATTTGCGAAGCACTTACTACATGCCAGGCAGTGTACTAAGCGCTGGGGTGGATATCTGCACTTCCCAAGTGTTTAGTACAGGGCTCTGCACACAGTAAGCGCTCAATAAATACGATTGAATGAATGAATGACTGAATTGAAGCAGCATGGACTACTGGAAAGAGCCTGGGCCTGGGACTCAGAGGACCTGGGTTCTGATAATAATAATAATAGTAATAATAATAATAATAATAATAATAATAATAATAATAATAATGGTATGTGTGAAGCACTTACTATGTGCCAGACAGTGTACTAAGTGCTGGAGTGGATATCTGTACTTCCAAAGCATTTAGTACAGGGCTCTGCACAGAGTAAGTGCTCAATAAATATGATTGAATGAATGAATGAATGAATTGAAGCAGCATGGACTAGTGGAAAGAGCCTGGGCCTGGGACTCAGAGGACCTGGGTTCTGATAATAATAATAATAATAATGATAGTATTTGCGAAGCACTTACTACATGCCAGGCAGTGTACTAAGCGCTGGGGTGGATATCTGTACTTCCCAAGTGTTTAGTACAGGGCTCTGCACACAGTAAGCGCTCAATAAATACGATTGAATGAATGAATGACTGAATTGAAGCAGCATGGACTAGTGGAAAAAGCCTGGGCCTGGGACTCAGAGGACCTGGGTTCTGATAATAATAATAATAGTAATAGTAATAATAATAATAATAATAATAATAATAATAATAATGGTATTTGTGAAGCACTTACTATGTGCCAGGCAGTGTACTAAGCGCTGAAGTGGATATCTGTACTTCCCAAGCATTTAGTACAGGGATCTGCACACAGTAAGCGCTCAATAAATATGATTGAATGAATGAATGAATGAATTGAAGCAGCACGGACTAGTGGAAAGAGCCTGGGCCTGGGACTCAGAGGACCTGGGTTCTGATAATAATAATAATAGTAATAATAATAATAATAATAATAATAATAATAATGGTATTTGTGAAGCACTTACTATGTGCCAGGCAGTGTACTAAGCGCTGAAGTGGATATCTGTACTTCCCAAGCATTTAGTACAGGGCTCTGCACACAGTAAGCACTCAATAAATATGATTGAATGAATGAATGAATGAATTGAAGCAGCACGGACTAGTGGAAAGAGCCTGGGCCTGGGACTCAGAGGACCTGGGTTCTGATAATAATAATAGTAGTAGTAATAATAATAATAATAATAGTATTTGTGAAGCACTTACTACGTGCCAGGCACTGTACTAAGCGCTGGGGTGGCTATCTGTACTTCCCAAGTGTTTAGTACAGGGCTCTGCACACAGTAAGCACTCAATAAATATGATTGATTGAATGAATGAATGAATTGAAGCAGCATGGACTAGTGGAAAGAGCCTGGGCCTGAGACTCAGAGGACCTGAGTTCTGATAATAATAATAGTAATAATAATAATAATTAATAATAATAATAATAATAATGGTATTTGTGAAGCACTTACTATGTGCCAGGCAGTGTACTAAGTGCTGGAGTGGATATCTCTACTTCCCAAGCGTTTAGTACAGGGCTCTGCACACATTAAGCACTCAATAAGTACAATTGATTGATTGGTTGATTGATTGATTTAATGAATACAAGCAAATCGGGTTGGACACAGTCCCTGCCCCACGTGGGGCTCACAGTCTTCATGCCCATTTTCCAGATGAGGGAACTGAGGCCCAGAGAAGTGAAGCGACTCGCCCGAGGTCACACAGCAGACAAGTAGAGGAGTCAGAATTAGAACCCAGGTCCTTCTGACTCCCAGGGCTGGGCTCTATCTATTAGGCCACACTGCTTCTTAGAATAATAATAATAATGGCATTTATTAAGCGCTTACTATGTGCAAAGCACTGTTCTAAGCGCTGAGGGGTCTCTTACAGAGGCTTTGCTAGGTTCAGTTTCCCTCTGTACTTTTACAGGGCATTGGACAGAGTCGTTGAAATTGCTGTCAAGCTGGGAGGCAAAGAGGAAGGACATTCATGCATTCAGTCGTATTTATTGAGCGCTTAATGTGTGTGGAGCACTGTACTAAGTGCTTGGAAAATACAGTTCAACAGTAGAGACAATCCTTGCCCACAATGGGCTTACAGTCTAGAAGGGGGGAGACAGACATCAAAACAAGTAAACAGGCATCAGTCGCATCAGTATCAATATAATTTGCCAACTTGGACTTCCCAAGCGCTTAGTACAGTGCTCTGCACACAGTAAGCGCTCAATAAATACGATTGAATGAATGAATGAATCAATATAAACAATTAGAATTATAGACAGAAATGGCAGTAATGGTTGTGAGGAAGGGCAGGGATTGTCTCTGTTGCTGAATTGGACTTTCCAAGCGCTTAGTCCAGTGCTCTGCACACAGTAAGCGCTCAGTAAGTACGATTGAATGAATGAATGAATAAATCAATCGATCGTATTTATTGAGCGCTTACTGTGTGCAGAGCACTGGACTAAGCGCTTGGGAAGTCCAAGTTGGCAACATATAGAGACGGTCCCTCCCCAACAGTGGGCTCACAGTCTAAAAGGGGGAGACGGAGAACAAAACCAAACATACTAACAAAATAAAATAAATAGAATAGATATGTACAAGTAATGAATGAATAATCATAATGATAATGTTGGTATTTGTTAAGCGCTTACTACGTGCCAAGCACTGTTCTAAGCGCTGGGGGAGGTGCAAGGTAATCAGGTTGTCCCATGTGGGGTTCACAGTCTTCACGCCCATTTTACAGATGAGGGAACTGAGGCCCAGAGAAGTTAAGTGACTTGGTCACACAGCTGACAAGGGGCAGAGCTGGGATTAGAACCCATGACCTCTGGCTCTCCAGCCCGGGCTCTTTCCACTGAGCCACGCTGCTTCTCTGTACACCAATCAATCAAGCAGTCATATTTATTGAGCACTTACTGAGCGCAGAATACTGGACTAAGCACTTGGGAGAGTCCAGTACATAGGAGAGTTGGTAGACACGTTCCCTGCTCACAACGAGCTTACAGTTTAGAGGGGGAAGATGGACATTGATATAAATGTATATATGTTTGTACATATTTATTACTCTATTCATTTTATTGTACATATTTATTCTGTTTATTTTCTATTTATTTTATTTGGTTAATATGTTTTGTTGTGTCGTCTGTCAGTGAGGACATACTGTACATATTTACTATTCTATTTATTTTATTTTGTTAATATATTTTGTTTTGTTGTCTGTCTCCCCTTTCTAGACTGTGAGCCCGCTGTTGGGTAGGGACCGTCTCTATATGTTGCCAACTTGTACTTCCCAGGCGCTTAGTACAGTGCTCTGCACACAGTAAGCGCTCGATAAATAGGATTGAGTGAATAAATAAATGATGAACGTGGATTAAGTGCTGTGGGGCTGAGGAAGGGGTGAGTAAAGGGAGCAAATCCAAGGCCTACAAAACCTCAAGGGCGTATGGGAAGGGAACAGAGGGCATGTTCTATGAGTAATAATAATAATGATGGCATTTGTTAAGCGCTTACTATGTGCAAAGCACTGTTCTAAGCGCTGGGGAGGTGACTTTGGGCAAGTCAGTTTTCTGCGCCTCAGTTACCTCATCTGTAAAATGGGGATTAAGACCGTGAGCCCCCCGTGGGACAACCTGATCACCTTGTAACTTCCCCAGCGCTTAGAACAGTGCTTTGCACGTAGTAAGCGCTTAATAAATGCCATTATTATTATTATCAGGTTGTCCCACGGGGGGCTCACAGTTTCAATCCTCATTTTCCAGATGAGGTCACTGAGGCCTAGAGAAGTGAAGTGACTTGCCCAAAGTCACCCAGCTGAGAGTTGGCGGAGCCGGGATTTGAACCCACGACCTCTGACTCCAAAGGCCGGGCTCTTTCCACTGAGCCACGCTGCTTCTCTGGAGTATTGAGTATCAATTAATCAATCGTATTGGTTGAGCGCTTACTGCGTGCAGAGCCCTGGACTAAGCGCAATAGAAGAGACACATTCCCTGCCCACAGCGATCTTACTGTCTAGAGTAATAATAATAATAATAGCATTTATTAAGCGCTTATTAATTATTATTATTAGGGACTGTCTCTATATATTGCCATCTTGTACTTCCCAAGCGCTTAGTACAGTGCTCCGCACACAGTAAGCGCTCAATAAATACGATTGATTGATTGATTATTATGTGCCAAGCACTGTTCTAAGCACCGGGGAGGTTACAAGGTGATCAGGTTGTCCCACGGGGGGCTCACAGTCTTAATCCCCATTTTCCAGATGAGGTAACTGAGGCCCAGAGAAGTGAAGTGACTTGCCCAAAGTCACACAGTCAACAATTGGCGGAGCCGGGGGTTTGAACCCATGACCTCTGACTCCAAAGCCCGGGCTCTTTCCACTGAGCCACGCTGCTTCTCTAGAGTAGACAGAGTTCATTCATTCTTTCATTCAGTCGTATTTATTGAGCGCTTACTGTGTACAGAGTACTGTAGTAAGCGCTTGGAAAGTGCAATTCGGCAACATAGAGAGACAGTCCCTACCCAACAACGGGCCCACGGTCTAGAAGGGGGAGAGAAACAACAAAACAAAACAAATAGACAGGTGTCAATACCATCAGAATAAATAGAATTATAACTATTCATTCGTTCATTCAATCGTATTTATGGAGTGCTTACTGTGTGCAGAGCATTGGACTAAGCGCTTGGGACGTCCCAAGTTGGCAACACGTAGAGACGGTCCCTACCCAACAGTGGGCTCACAGTCTAGAAGGGGGAGACGGACAACAAAACCAAACATATTAACAAAATAAAATAAATAGAATAAATATGTACAAGTAAAATAAATAGAGTAATAAATTCATTCATTCAATCGTATTTATTGAGCATTTACTGTGTGCAGAGCACTGTACTAAGCGCTTGGGAAGTACAAGTTGGCAACACATAGAGACAGTCCCTACCCAACAAGGGGCTCACAGTCTAGAAGGGGGAGACAGACAACAAAACAAAACGTATTAACAAAATAAAATAAATAGAATAAATATGTACAAGTAAAATAAATAGAGTAATAAATTCATTCATTCAATCGTATTTATTGAGTGCTTACTGTGTGCAGAGCACTGGACTAAGAGCTTGGGAAGTCCAAGTTGGCAACATCTAGAGACGGTCCCTACCCAACAGTGGGCTCACAGTCTAGAAGGGGGAGACAGACAACAAAACAAAACGTATCAACAAAATAAAATAAATAGAATAAATATGTACAAGTAAAATAGAGTAATAAATTCATTCATTCAATCGTATTTATTGAGCGCTTACTGTGTGCAGAGCACTGTACTAAGCGCTTGGGAAGTCCAAGTTGGCAACATCTAGAGACGGTCCCTACCCAACAGTGGGCTCACAGTCTAGAAGGGGGAGACAGACAACAAAACAAAACATATTAAAACAAAACAAAATAAATAGAATAAATATGTACAAGTAAAATAAATTCATTCATTTAATCGTATTTATTGAGCGCTTACTGTGTGCAGAGCACTGGACTAAGCGCTTGGGAAGTACAAGTTGGCAACATATTAGAGACAGTCCCTACCCAGCAGCGGGCTCACAATCTAGAAAGGGGAGACAGACAACAAAACAAATCATATTAAAACAAAATAAAATAAATAGAATAAATATGTACAAGTAAAATAAATAGAGTAATAAATTCATTCATTCAATCGTATTTATTGAGCGCTTACTGTGTGCAGAGCACTGGACTAAGCGCTTGGGAAGTACAAGTTGGCAACATATAGAGACGGTCCCTACCCAACAGTGGGTACACCATTAATAAAATAAATGGAATAGTAAATATGAACAAGTAAAATAAATAGAGCAATAAATCTGTCCAAACATCTATACAGGTGCTGTGGGGAGGGGAAGGAGGTAGGGCGGGGGGGAGGGGGAGGAGGAGGAGAGGAAAAAGGGAGCTCAGTCTGGGAGTTGGGCAGAAGATGAAAACGACAGGGGAACTTGAGGGAAATGTGGGCAGGGAAAGGAAAGAAGTATAATAAGTATAAGTATAAGAAGTATAAAATAATGATGGCATTTATTAAGTGCTTACTATGTGCAAAGCACTGTTCTAAGCGCTGGGGAGGATACAAGGTGATTAGGTTGTCCCACGTGGGGCTCGCAGTCAATCCCCAATTTACAGATGAGGTAACTGAGGCTCAGAGAAGTTAAGTGACTTGCCCAAGGTCACACAGCAGACATGTGGTGGAGCCGGGATTCAAACCCAAGACCTCTGACTCCAAAGCCCGGACTCTTTCCATTGAGCCACGCTGCTTCTCTAGAGCGGCCTAGTGATTAAGGCGCGAGCCTGGGAGCCTGAGAGGATCTGGGTTCTAATCACAGCTCTCCCAATTATCTGCTGTGTGACCCTGGGCAAGTCTTTTCACTTCTCAGCGCCTCAGTTCCCTCCTCTGCAAAATGGGGATTAAGACGGTGAGCCCTATAGGGGACAGGGACTGTGTCCAACCCGATTCGCTTGCATCTTCATCAGTAATGATGATGATGGCATTTGTTGAGCGCTTACTATGTGCCAAGCACTGTTCTAAGCGCTGGGGAGGATACAAGGTGATCAGGTTGTCCCATGCGGGGCTCACAGTCTTAATCCCCATTTTACAGATGAGGTAACTGAGGCACAGAGAAGCAAAGTGACTGAGGTCACAGAGCTGACAATTGGCGGAGCCAGGATTTTTTTTTTTTAATGGCATTTATTAAGCGCTTACTATGTGCAAAGCAACGTTCTAAGCGCTGGGGAGGATACAAGGTGATCAGGTTGCTCCATGCGGGGCTCACGGTCTTAATCCCCATTTTACAGATGAGGTAATTGAGGCCCAGAGAAGCTAAGTGACTGAGGTCACATAGCTGACAATTGGTGGAGCCAGGATTTTTTTTAATGGCATTTATTAAGCGCCTACTATGTGCAAAGCACTGTTCTAAGCGCTGGGGAGGATACAAGGTGGTCAGGTTGTCCCATGCGGGGCTCACGGTCTTAATCCCCATTTTACAGACGAGGTAACTGAGGCCCAGAGAAGCTAAGTGACTTGCCTGAGGTCACCCAGCTGACAGTTGGCGGAGCCAGGATTTTTTTTTAATAATGGCATTTATTAAGCGCTTACTATGTGCAAAGCACTGTTCTAAGCGCTGGGGAGGATACAAGGTGGTCAGGTTGTCCCATGCGGGGCTCACGGTCTTAATCCCCATTTTACAGATGAGGTAACTGAGGCACAGAGAAGCAAAATGACTGAGGTCACAGAGCTGACAATTGGCGGAGCCAGGATTTTTTTTTTTAATGGCATTTATTAAGCGCTTACTATGTGCAAAGCACTGTTCTAAGCGCTGGGGAGGTTACAGGGTGATCAGGTTGTCCCATGCGGGGTTCACGGTCTTAACCCCCATTTTACAGACGAGGTAACAGGCCCAGAGAAGCTAAGTGACTTGCCTGAGGTCACCCAGCTGACAATTGGCGGAGCCAGGATTTTTTTTAATAGCATTTATTAAGAGCTTACTATGTGCAAAGCACTGTTCTAAGTGCTGGGGAGGATACAAGGTGATCAGTTTGTCCCACGGGGGGCTCATGGTCTTAATCCCCATTTTACAGACGAGGTAACTGAGGCCCAGAGAAGCTGAGTGACTGAGGTCACACAGCTGACAATTAGCAGAGCCAGGATTTTTTTTTAATGGCATTTATTAAGCGCTCACTATGTGCAAAGCACTGTTCTAAGCGCTGGGGAGGATACAAGGTGGTCAGGTTGTCCCATGCGGGGCTCACAGTCTTAATCCCCATTTTACAGATGAGGTCACTGAGGCCCAGACAAGCTAAGTGACTTGCCCAAGGTCACACAGCTGACAGTTGGCGGAGCCAGGATTTTTTTTTTTAATGGCATTTATTAAGCGCTTACTATGTGCAAAGCACTGTTCTAAGCGCTGAGGAGGATACAAGGTGATCAGGTTGTCCCATGTGGGGCTCACGGTCTTAATCCCCATTTTACAGATGAGGTAATTGAGGCAGAGAAGCTAAGTGACTTACCTGAGGTCACCCAGCTGACAATTGGCGGAGCCAGGAATTTTTCTTAATGGCATTTATTAAGCGCTTACTATGTGCAAAGCACTGTTCTAAGTGCTGGGGAGGATACAAGGTGATCAGGTTGTCCCATGCGGGGCTCACGGTCTTAATCCCCATTTTACAGACGAGGTAACTGAGGCCCAGAGAAGCTAAGTGACTGAGGTCACACAGCTGACAATTAGCAGAGCCAGGATTTTTTCTTAATGGCATTTATTAAGCGCTCACTATGTGCAAAGCACTGTTCTAAGCGCTGGGGAGGATTGAAGGTGGTCAGGTTGTCCCATGCGGGGCTCACGGTCTTAATCCCCATTTTACGGATGAGGTAACTGAGGCCCAGAGAAGCTAAGTGACTTGCCTGAGGTCACCCAGCTGACAATTGGTGGAGCCAGGATTTTTTTAATGGCATTTATTAAGCGCTTACTATGTGCAAAGCACTGTTCTAAGCGCTGGGGAGGATACAAGGTGATCAATTTGTCCCACGGGGGGCTCACGGTCTTAATCCCCATTTTACAGACGAGGTAACTGAGGCCCAGAGAAGCCAAGTGACTTGCCTGAGGTCACACAGCTGACAATTGGTGGAACCAGGATTTTTTTTTAATGCCATTTATTAAGCGCTTACTATGTGCCAAGCACTGTTCTAAGCGCTGGGGAGGATGCCAGGCGATCAGTCTGTCCCACGGGGGGGCTCACAGTCTTAATCCCCATTTTACAGATGAGGTCACTGAGGCCCAGCCAAGCTAAGTGACTTGCCCGAGGTCACCCAGCTGACAGTTGGCGGAGCGGAGATTTGAACCCGTGACCTCCGACTCCCAAGCCCGGGCTCTTTCCACCGAGCCACGCTGCTTCTGGTGCATAGTAAGCGCTTAAGAAAAACCACTTTTAAAAAAAAAGAAATCTAAAAATATTAGATATGAAATTGGCAGTTCTAACAAGCAACCCACATCTTGTTTCCTGGTGAGAATTACAAGGAAATTTCCCCTGAAATGCTCAGCTTTAAAGGGGGAAAGGACACAGGGCCCCATTTTTATCCGTTCACACCCCTGCTAACCTTTTTTAGACTGCGAGCCCACTGTTGGGTAGGGACCGTCTCTAGATGTTGCCAACTTGGACTTCCCAAGCGCTTAGTACAGTGCCCTGCACACAGTAAGCGCTCAATAAATACGATTGATGGATTGATTGATTGAAAATAATCTCCTGCGTTCGATTTCCATTTTTAAAACCATCAATCCTGAGCAATTTTCTCTCTGTCCTCGGCCTCGCTATATTTCACTGTACCGCAGCCTTTACATAACACCTCTTTCCTCGGGTTGCAGGGAACGTGTCTACCAATTCCGTTTTTTCGAGCTCTCCCGAGCGCTTAGTACAGCGTTCTGCGCACAGTCAGGGCTCAGTAAATACCATCATCATCATCAATCGTATTTATTGAGCGTCTACTGTGTGCAGAGCACTGTACTGAGTGCTTGGGAAGGACAAATGTCCCTTTTAGACTGTGAGCCCACTGTTGGGTAGGGACTGTCTCTATATGTTGCCAATTTGTACTTCCCAAGCGCTTAGTACAGTGCTCTGCACATAGTAAGCGCTCAATAAATACGATTGATGATGATGATGATGATGATGACAAATACCACTGATTTATCACTCCTGCTTCAGTCCCGTTCTGTCGCTCTTCCTGATTTGGCCTAGAAAAAGGCTAAATCAGGCCTAGTGGAAAAAGCCCAGGCCCGGGAGTTGGGTGCTAATCTAATCTAGTCTTCTAATAATAATAATAATAATGCATTTATTAAGCGCTTACTATGTGCAAAGCACTGTTCTAAGCGCTGGGGAGGTTACAAGGGGATCAGGTTGTCCCACGTGGGGCTCACAGTTTTAATCCCCATTTTACAATTGAGGTAATTGAGGCACAGAGAATAATAATGATGGCATTTATTAAGCGCTTACTATGTGCAAAGCACCGTTCTAAGCGCTGGGGAGGTTGCAAGGGCATCGGGTTGTCCCACGGGGGGCTCACAGTCTTAATCCCCATTTTACAGTTGAGGTAACTGAGGCACAGAGAATAATAATTATGGCATTTATTAAGCGCTTACTATGTGCAAAGCACTGTTCTAAGCGCTGGGGAGGTTACAAGGGGATCAGGTTGTCCCACGGGGGGCTCACATTCTTAATCCCCATTTTACAGTTGAGGTAACTGAGGCACAGAGAATAATAATTATGACATTTATTAAGTGCTTACTATATGCAAAGCACTGTTCTAAGCGCTGGGGAGGTTACAAGGGGATTAGGTTGTCCCACGTGGGGCTCACAGTCTTAATCCCCATTTTACAGTTGAGGTAACTAAGGAACAGAGAATAATAATTATGACATTTATTAAGCGCTTACTATATGCAAAGCACCGTTCTAAGCGCTGGGGAGGTTACAAGGGGATCAGGTTGTCTCACGGGGGGCTCAAAGTCTTCATCCCGATTTTACAGTTGAGGTAATTGAGGCACAGAGAATAATAATTATGGCATTTATTAAGCGCTTACTATGTGCAAAACACTGTTCCAAGCGCTGGGGAGGTTACAAGGTGATCAGGCTGGCCCACGGGGGGCTCACAGTCTTCATCCCCATTTTCCAGATGAGGGAACTGAGGTACAGAGAAGTGAAGTGACTCGCCCAAAGCCACACAGCTGACAATTGCCAACTTGTACTTCCCAAGCGCTTAGTACAGTGCTCTGCACACAGTAAGCGCTCAATAAATACAATTGAATGAATGAATGAATGAATTGGGAGTAAGGATTTGAACCCACGACCTCTGACTCCAAAGCCCGGCCTCTTTCCACTGAGCCGCGCTGCTTCTCCCACATTAAGTGACTTGCCCAAAGTCACACAGCTGACAAGTGGCGGAGCTGGGATTTGAACCCACGACCTCTGACTCCAAAGCCCGGGCTCTTTCCACTGAGCCACGCTGCTTCTCTAGCAGATAACCATGGTATCTGTTAAGCACCTCTCTCAGGGTCGCGCCTGGAGAATTTCCATTCATTCATTCATTCAATCGTATTTATTATTTTTATAATGACATTTATTAAGCGCTTACTATGTGCAAAGCACTGTTCTAAGTGCTGGGGTAAATACAAGGTAATCAGGTTATCCCATGTGGGGCTCACAGTCTTAATCCCCATTTTACAGATGAGGGAACTGAGGCCCAGAGAAGTGAAGTGACTTGCCCAAAGTCACACAGCCAACAAGTAGCGGAGCCGGGATTTGAACCCATGACCTCTGACTCCAAAGCCCGTGCCCTTTCCACTGAGCCACGCAATTTATTGAGCGCTTACCGTGTGCAGAGCACTGGACTAAGCACTTGGAAAGTACAGTCTTTTACCAGTCTCTGCTACAGGAGAGAGATTGGAAGTACTGCCTGCTGCTGACTATGGGCTGGACGCCTCCTGGGGGGAGGAGGACGAGGACAATGGTACTATTTGTACATATGTACTATTCTATTTATTTTATTTTGTTAATGTGTCTTGTTTTGTCGTCTGTCTCCCCCTTCTAGACTGTGAGCCCGCTGTTGGGTAGGGACCGTCTCTAGATGTTGCCGACTTGGCCTTCCCAAGCGCTTAGTCCAGTGCTCTGCACACAGTAAGCGCTCAATAAATACCATTGAATGAATGTTGGGTAGGGACCGTCTCTAGATGTTGCCGACTTGGCCTTCCCAAGCGCTCAGTCCAGTGCTCTGCACACAGTAAGCGCTCAATCAATATGATTGAATGAATGTTGGGTAGGGGCCGTCTCTAGATGTTGCCGACTTGTCCTTCCAAAGCGCTTAGTCCAGTGCTCTGCACACAGTAAGCACTCAATAAATATGATTGAATGAATGTTGGGTAGGGACCATCTCTAGATGTTGCCGACTTGTCCTTCCCAAGCGCTTAGTCCAGTGCTCTACACACAGTAAGCGCTCAATCAATAGGATTAAATGAATGTTGGGTAGGGACCGTCTCTAGATGTTGCCGACTTGTCCTTCCCAAGCGCTTAGTCCAGTGCTCTGCACACAGTAAGCACTCAATAAATACGATTGAATGAATGTTGGGTAGGGACCGTCTCTAGATGTTGCCGACTTGGCCTTCCCAAGCGCTCAGTCCAGTGCTCTGCACACAGTAAGCGCTCAATCAATACGATTGAATGAATGTTGGGTAGGGACCGTCTCTAGATGTTGCCGACTTGTCCTTCCCAAGCGCTTAGTCCAGTGCTCTGCACACAGTAAGCGCTCAATCAATATGATTGAATGAATGTTGGGTAGGGACCGTCTCTAGATGTTGCCGACTTGTCCTTCCCAAGCGCTTAGTCCAGTGCTTTGCACACAGTAAGCGCTCAATAAATACGATTGAATGAATGTTGGGTAGGGCCCGTCTGTAGATGTTGCCGACTTGGCCTTCCCAAGCGCTTAGTCCAGTGCTCTGCACACAGTAAGCGCTCAATAAATACGATTGAATGAATGTTGGGTAGGGACCGTCTCTAGATGTTGCCGACTTGGCCTTCCCAAGCGCTCAGTCCAGTGCTCTGCACACAGTAAGCGCTCAATCAATACGATTGAATGAATGTTGGGTAGGGACCGTCTCTAGATGTTGCCGACTTGGCCTTCCCAAGCGCTCAGTCCAGTGCTCTGCACACAGTAAGTGCTCAATCAATACAATTGAATGAATGTTGGGTAGGGACCGTCTCTAGATGTTGCCGACTTGGCCTTCCCAAGCGCTCAGTCCAGTGCTCTGCACACAGTAAGCGCTCAATAAATACGATTGAATGAATGAAAGTACAATCCTCTACCAGTCTCGGCTACGGGAGGGAGAGTCAAGCAGGGGCCTGTCGGTTCCGTTCCTAGGCGAGGGGAAGGCCGTCTACTACGAGTCAAAACTCTTCCGTATATATGTATATATGTTTGTACATATTTACATTGTACATATTTATCACTGTATTTATTTATTTTACTTGTACATATCTATTGTATTTATTTTATTTTGTTAGTATGTTTGGTTTTGTTGTCTCTCTCCCCCTTTTAGACTGTGAGCCCGCTGTTGGGTAGGGACCGTCTCTATACGTTGCCGACTTGGACTTCCCAAGCGCTTAGTCCAGTGCTCTGCACACAGTAAGCGCTCAATAAATACGATTGATTGATTGATTCCGTGCTGGGCAGCGGCGGCCCAGGGGAGAGTCGAGGGGGGAGATTCAAGTGGACTGCGCGGAAGGATGCGGTGGTCAACTGCTTCCCGATTTTTCCCAAGAAAACTGTGGATCCACTACCGGCACGAAGGCAGATGGGGCCTTCTTGGAGAGACGCATCCTTGGCGTCTCTCTGGGTCGCAGACGAGCCCACTGTTGGGTAGGGACTGTCTCTATATGTTGCCAATTTGTACTTCCCAAGCGCTTAGTACAGTGCTCTGCACACAGTAAGCGCTCAATAAATACGATTGATGATGATGATTAAACAGTATAAGACAAGACGAGGCCTGTTAAGCGCTTACCACGGGGAGTTACAAGATGACGGGGTCGACCACAGTCCCTGCCCCACATGGGGCTCACAAGTCTTCATCCCCATTTTCCAGATGAGGGAACTGAGGCCCAGACTTGCCCAAGGTCACACGGCGGACAAGTGGCGGAGCTAGGATTATTCATTCATATTTATTCATTAAATCGTATTTATCAATCAATCAATCAATCAATCGTATTTATCGAGCGCTTACTGTGTGCAGAGAGCTGTACTAAGCGCTTGGGAAGTCCAAGTTGGCAACATATAGAGGCGGTCCCCACCCAACAGTGGGCTCACAGTCTAGAGAAGCAGCGTGGCTCAGTGGGAAGAGCCCGGGCTTTGGAGTTCACAGGTCATGGGTTCGAATTCCGACTCTGCCAATTGTCAGCTGTGTGACTTGGGCAAGTGACTTCACTTCTCTGGGCCTCAGTTACCTCATCTGCAAAATGGGGTTGAAGACTGTGAGCCCTACATGGGACAACCTGATCACCTTATAATAATAATAATGGCATTTATTAAGCGCTTACTAAGTGCGAAGCACTGTTCTAAGCGCTTTGGAGGTTACAAGGTGACCAGGTTGTCCCACGGGGGGCTCACAGTCTTCATCCCCGTTTTCCAGATGAGGGAACTGAGGCCCAGAGAAGTGAAGTGACTTACCCAAAGTCACTCAGCTGACGCTTACTATGTGCCTGGGGGCTCACAGTCTTCATCCCCATTTTCCAGATGAGGGAACTGAGGCCCAGAGAAGTGAAGTGACTTGCCCAAAGTCACCCAGCTGATGCTTACTATGTGCCAAGCACTGTTCCACATAATCGTGTCAGTCCCGGCCTCTGTCCCGCACGGCGCAGTGGGTTCTAATCCTGCCATCCCTCCCACCCCCCTGGTGTACTGCTGCTGGCTTTGGGAGGAAGAGACTTCATTCATTCAGTCGTATTTATTGAGCGCTTACTGTGTGCAGAGCACTGGACTAAGCGCTTCTAGGAATGGGAGGGGACGAGTGAGGGTCCCAGAGGATGTCACAGGATCCCTGAGGAAAGTTCGATCCCTTTCTTCAGAGATTTGCGGCCTGCAGGTGAGCAGGCATCCAGCTGGACTGCACTAGGCAATCAATCAGTGCTATTTATTGAACACCTACGGTGTGCAGAGCGACGTATATTTGAACATATTTATTACTCCATTAATCACGTGTATATAGCTCCTTCCTCTCCCTCTCCCCATCCCCCCTGCCTTACCTCCTTCCCCTCCCCACAGCACCTGTATATATGGATATATGTTTGTACGGATTTATTACTCTATTTCTTTATTTTATTTGGACATATCAATCAATCGTATTTATTGAGCGCTTACTGTGTGCAGAGCACTGTACTAAGCGCTTGGGAAGTCCAAGTTGGCAACATCTAGAGACAGTCCCTACCCAACAGTGGGCTCACAGTCTAAAAGGGGGAGACAGAGAACAAAACCAAACATACTAACAAAATAAAATAAATAGAATAGATAGGTACAAGTAAATTAAATAAATAGAGTAATATTTATTCTATTTATTTTATTTTGTTAATATGTTTGGTTTTGTTGTCTGTTTCCCCCTTCTAGACCATGAGCCCGCTGTTGGGTAGGGACCGTCTCTATATGTTGCCGACTTGTACTCCCCAAGCGCTTAGTCCAGTGCTCTGCACACAGTAAGCGCTCAATAAATACGATTGAGTGAATGAATGAATTGTTATCACTATTATTATTGGAAGACTAGATTGGATTAGAATCCGACTCCCGGGCCTGGGAATTTTCCACTAGGCCATGCTGCTTTCCTACTTGCTTGACGTAGCTGTTTTCCTAACAGTAATTGAGCCGAAATAATTAAGGCCAAGACAACCTGTCCCTAAAGATCCTCATCTGCAGCTTGGGAATTGGAGGATTTTATTTTTTCCATTGACCTTTCGTTCATTTTGGGTCGCTCCCTGCTCAGATCCCCAAGAGGTTGGAGTATACAAGTTTTCCTGCCACCACCCTCCTCCTCTCCTACAATAATTACAATAATAATCATAATGAGGGTATTTATTAAGCGCTTACGAGGTGCCAAGCACTGTTCTAAGCGCTGAAGTAATACAGATAATAATAATAATCGTCCTGGTAATAATAATAATAATGTGGGTATTTGCTAAGCGCTTACGAGGTGCCAAGCACTGTTCTAAGCGCTGAGCACCATTCTAAGCGCTGAAGTAATACAGATAATAATAATAATCCTCCTGGTAATAATAAAAATAATGATGTGGGTATTTGTTAAGCGCTTATGAGGTGCCAAGCACTGTTCTAAGCGCTGAGCACCAGTCTCAGCGCTGAAGTAATGCAGATAATAATAATAATCGTCCTGGTAATAATAATAATAATAATGATAATGCGGGTATTTATTAAGCGCTTACTAGGTGCCAAGCACTTTTCTAAGCGCTGAGCACCATTCTAAGCGCTGAAGTAATGCAGATAATAATAATAATCGTCCTAGTAATAATAATAATAATGTGGGTATTTGTTAAGTGCTTACGAGGTGCCAAGCACTGTTCTAAGCGCTGAGCACCAGTCTAAGCGCTGAAGTAATACAGATAATAAAAATAATCGTCCTGGTAATAATAATAATGAGGGTATTTATTAAGCGCTACGAGGTGCCAAGCACTGTTCTAAGCGCTGAGCACCAGTCTGAGCGCTGAAGTAATACAGATAATAATAATAATCGTCCTGGTAATAATAATAATAATAATAAGGGTATTTATTAAGCGCTTACGAGGTACCAAGCACTGTTCTAAGCGCTGAGCACCAGTCTAAGCGCTGAAGTAATACAGATAATAATAATAATCGTCCTGGTAATAATAATAATATTCATAATGAGGGTATTTATTAAGTGCTTACGAGGTGCCAAGCACTGTTCTAAGCGCTGAGCACCAGTCTAAGCGCTGAAGTAATACAGATAATAATAATAATCGCCCTGGTAATAATAATAACCATAATGACGGTATTTATTAAGCGCTTACTAGGTGCCAAGCACTGTTCTAAGCGCTGAGCACCATTCTAAGCGCTGAAGTAATACAGATAATAATAATAATCGTCCTGGTAATAATAAAAATAATGATGTGGGTATTTGTTAAGTGCTTTCGAGGTGCCAAGCACTGTTCTAAGCGCTGAGCACCATTCTAAGCGCTGAAGTAATACAGATAATAATAATAATCGTCCTGGTAATAATAAAAATAATGATGTGGGTATTTGTTAAGTGCTTTCGAGGTGCCAAGCACTGTTCTAAGCGCTGAGCACCATTCTAAGCACTGAAGTAATACAGATAATAATAATAATCGTCCTGGTAATAATAATGAGGGTATTTATTAAGTGCTTACGAGGTGCCAAGCACTGTTCTAAGCGCTGAGCACCAGTCTAAGCGCTGAAGTAATACAGATAATAATAATAATCGTCCTGGTAATAATAATAATAATCATAATGAGGGTATTTATTAAGCACTTACGAGGTGCCAAGCACTGTTCTAAGCGCTAAGCACCATTCTAACCGCTGAAGTAATACAGGTAATAATAATAATCGTCCTGGTAATAATAAAAATAATGATGTGGGTATTTGTTAAGCGCTTACGAGGTGCCAAGCACTGTTCTAAGCGCTGAGCACCATTCTAAGCGCTGAAGTAATACAGATAATAATAATAATCGTCCTGGTAATAGTAATAATAATAATGAGGGCATTTATTAAGCGCTAACTAGGTGCCAAGCACTGTTCTAAGCGCTGAGCACCATTCTAAGCGCTGAAGTAATACAGATAATAATAATAATGGTCCTGGTAATAATAATAATCATAATAATAATGTGGGTATTTATTAAGCGCTTACTATGTGCCAAGCCCTGTGCTAAGCGCTGGGGAGGATACAAGGTGATCAGGTTGTCCCCCGGGGGCTCACAATCTTCATCCCCATTTTACAGATGAGGTCACTGAGGCACAGAGAATAATAATTATGGCCTTTATTAAGTGCTTACTATGTGCAAAGCACTGTTCTAAACGCTGGGGATTATACAAGGTGATCAGGTTGTCCCACGGGGGGCTCCCAGTCTTCATCCCCATTTTCCAGATGAGGGAACTGAGGCCCAGAGAAGTGAAGTGGCTTGCCCAAAGTCACACAGCTGACAAGTGGCTGAGCGGGGATTCGAACCCACGACCTCTGACTCCCAAGCCCGGGCTCTTTCCACTGGGCCACGCTGCTTCTCATTCGTTAAGAGTATTAGTTAAGCACTTATTACATAATAATAATAATGATGACAGTAATAATCGTTCTGGTATTAGTTAAGCACTTGCTACGTAGTAATAATAATGATAATAATAATAATCGTTCTGGTATTAGTTAAGCACTTTCTACATAATAATAATGATAATAATAATAACCGTCTTCGTATTAGTTAAGCACTTTCTGCGTAATAATAATAATGATGATAATAATAATCGTTCTGGTATTAGTTAAGCACTCTCTACGTAACAATAATACTGATAATAATAATCGTTCTGGTATTAGTTAAGCACTTGCTATGTAATAATAATGATGATAATAATAATCGTTCTGGTATTAGTTAAGCACTCTACGTAATAATAATAATAATGATAATAATAGTCGTTCTGGTATTAGTTAAGCACTTGCTATGTAACAGTAATAATGATGATAATAATAATCATCGTTCTGGTATTAGTTAAGCACTCTACGTAACAATAATAATGATGATAAAAATAGTTCTGGTATTAGTTAAGCACTTGCTATGTAATAATAATAATGATAATAATAATAATCGTTCTGGTATTAGTTAAGCACTCTCTACGTAACAATAACAATGATGATAATAATAATCGTTCTGGTATTAGTTAAGCACTTTCTATGTAATAATAATAATGATAATAATAATAATTGTTCTGGTATTAGTTAAGCACTTGCTATGTAACAATAATAATGATAACAATAATAATCGTTCTGGTATTAGTTAAGCACTTTCTATGTAATAATAATAATGATAATAATAATAATTGTTCTGGTATTACTTAAGCACTTGCTATGTAATAATAATGATAATAATAGTCATGGTATTAGTTAAACACTTTCTATGTAATAATAATAATGATAATAATAATTGTTCTGGTATTAGTTAAGCACGTGCTATGTAATAACAATAATAATAATAATAATAATAGTCCTGGTATTAGTTAAGCACTTTCTATGTAATAATAATAATGATAATAATAATAATAGTTCTGGTATTAGTTAAGCACTTTCTATGTACTAATAATTGTGATACTTGTTGAGCACTTTGTAGTGGCTAGAGCACACGGGCCCGGGGGTCAGGAGGTCATGGGTTCTAATCCCAGCTCCACTACTTGTCTGTTGTGTGACCTTGGGCAAGCCACTTCGCTTCTCTGGGCCTCAGTGACCTCATCTGTAAAATGGGGATTCACTCATTCATTCAGTGATATTTACTGAGCGCTTACAGTGTGTAGAGCACTGTACTAAGAGCTTGGGAAGTACAATACAGCAAGTAAAGAGAGACAATCGCTGCCCACAACGGGCTCACAGTCTAGAGATGGGGGGAGATCAATCAATCAATCAATCAATCGTATTTATTGAGCGCTTACTGTGTGCAGAGCACTGTACTAAGCGCCTGGGAAGTACAAGTTGGCAACATATAGAGACGGTCCCTACCCAACAGTGGCTGTGGGACACACATGGGACAGGGACTGCGTCCAGCCTGATTTGCTTGTATCCACCCCAGCGCTTAGTACAGTGCCTGGCACATAGTAAGCACTGAACAAATACCATTATTATCATTATTGTTATTATTAATCAATCAATCAATCGTATTTATTGAGCGCTTACTGTGTGCAGAGCACTGTACTAAGCGCTTGGGAAGAACAAGTTGGCAAGCTGAAGACTGTGAGCCCCATGTGGGCCAACCTGATCACCTTGTAACCTCCCCAGCGCTTGGGACAGTGCCTTGCACAGAGTAAGCGCTTGATATTTATTGAGCGCTTACTGTGTGCAGAGCACTGGACTAAGCGCTTCCAGGAATGAGTGACGATCCCAGGGGATGTCACAGGATCCCAGAGGAAAGGCGGATCCCCTTCTTCAGAGATTTGCGGCCTTCAGGTGAGCAGGCGTCCAGCTGGACTGCACTAGGCAATCAATCAGTGCTATTTATTGAACACTTAACGGTGTGCAGAGCGACGTATATTTGAACCTATTTATTACTCTATTAATCCTGTGTATATAGCTCCTTCCTCTCCCTCTCCTCCCCATCCCCCCCGCCTTACCTCCTTCCCCTCCCCACAGCACCTGGATATATGGATAGATGTTTGTACGGATTTATTAATCTATTTATTTATTTTATTTGGACATATTTATTCTATTTATTTTATTTTGTTAATATGTTTTGTTTTGTTGTCTGTCTCCCCCTCCTAGACTGTGAGCCCGCTGTTGGGTAGGGACTGTCCGTATATGTTGCCAACTTGTACTTCCCAAGCGCTGAGTACAGTGCTCTGCACACAGTAAGCGCTCAATAAATACGATTGATTTATGACTCATTAATTTTATTTGGACGTATTTATTCTATTAATTTTATTTTGTTAATACGTTTTGTTTTGTTGTCTGCCTCCCCCTTCTAGACTGTGAGCCCGCTGTTGGGTAGGGACCGTCTCTATGTGTTGCCAACTTGTACTTCCCAAGCGCTGAGTACAGTGCTCTGCACACAGTAAGCGCTCAATAAATACGATTGATTTATGACTCTATTTTATTTGGACATATTTATTCTATTTATTTTATTTGGTTAATGTGTTTTGTTTTGTTGTCTGTCTCCCCCTCCTAGACTGTGAGCCTGCTGTTGGGCAGGGACCGTCTCTATGTGTTGCCGACTTGGACTTCCCAAGCGCTGAGTACAGTGCTCTGCACACAGTAAGCGCTCAATAAATACGATTGATTTATGACTCATTAATTTTATTTGGACGTATTTATTCTATTAATTTTATTTTGTTAATACGTTTTGTTTTGTTGTCTGCCTCCCCCTTCTAGACTGTGAGCCCGCTGTTGGGTAGGGACCGTCTCTATGTGTTGCCGACTTGGACTTCCCAAGCGCTTAGTACAGTGCTCTGCACACAGTAGGCGCTCAATAAATGCGATTGAATGAATGAATGAAAAAGCACTGGGGTAGATATGAGTTCATCAGGTTGGACACAGTCCCTGTCCCCTGTGGGGCTCACAGCTTCAATCCCCATTTTGCAGATGAGGTCACTGAGGCCCAGAGAAGTTAAGTGACTTGCCCAAGGTCACTAAGCAGACACATGGAGGAGCTGGGAGAGCTGTCCACTAATAATAATAATGATGGTATTTGTTAAACGCTTCCTATGTGCGAAGCACTGTTCTAAGTACTGGGGGAGAGACAAGCAAATAATAATAATAATAATGATGGTATTTGTTAAACGCTTCCTATGTGTGAAGCACTGTTCTAAGCACTGGGGGAGAGACAAGCAAATAATAATAATAATAACGATGGTATTTGTTAAACGCTTCCTATGTGCGAAGCACTGTTCTAAGCACTGGGGGAGAGACAAGCAAATAAGAATAATAATAATGATGGTATTTGTTAAACACTTCCTATGTGCGAAGCAGTGTTCTAAGCACTGGGGGAGATACAAGCAAATAATAATAATGATAATAATAATAATAGTAATAATGATGATGGTGTTTGTTAAACGCTTCCTATGTGCGAAGCACTGTTCTAAGCACTGGGGGAGAGACAAGCAAATAATAATAATAATAACGATGGTATTTGTTAAACGCTTCCTATGTGCGAAGCACTGTTCTAAGCACTGGGGGAGAGACAAGCAAATAATAATAATAATAATAATGATGGTATTTGTTAAACGCTTCCTATGTGCGAAGCACTGTTCTAAGCACTGGGGGAGAGACAAGCAAATAATAATAATAATAATGATGGTATTTGTTAAACGCTTCCTATGTGCAAAGCACTGTTCTAAGCACTGGGGGAGAGACAAGCAAATAATAATAATGATAATAATAATAATAATAGTAATAATGATGATGGTATTTGTTAAACGCTTCCTATGTGCGAAGCGTTGTTCTAAGCACTGGGGGAGAGGCAAGCAAATAATAATAATAATAATGGTATTTGTTAAACGCTTCCTATGTGCGAAGCACTGTTCTAAGCACTGGGGGAGATACAAGGAAATAATAATAATAATGATGATGGTATTTGTTAAACGCTTCCTATGTGCGAAGCACTGTTCTAAGCACTGGGGGAGAGACAAGCAAATAATAATAATGATAATAATAATAATAATAGTAATAATAATGATGATGGTATTTGTTAAACGCTTCCTATGTGCGAAGCGTTGTTCTAAGCACTGGGGGAGAGACAAGCAAATAATAATAATACTAATAATGATGGTATTTGTTAAACGCTTCCTATGTGCGAAGCACTGTTCCAAGCACTGGGGGAGAGACAAGCAAATAATAATAGTGATAATAATAATAATAATAGTAATAATAATGATGGTATTTGTTAAATGCTTGCTATGTGCGAAGCACTTTTCTAAGTACTGGGGGAGAGACAAGCAAATACTACTACTAATAATAATGATGGTATTTGTTAAATGCTTCCTATGTGCGAAGCACTGTTCTAAGCACTGGGGGAGAGACAAGCAAATAATAATAATAATAATGATGGTATTTGTTAAACGCTTCCTTTGTGCGAAGCACTGTTCTAAGCACTGGGGGAGATACAAGCAAATAATAATAATAATGATGGTATTTGTTAAACATTTCCTATGTGCAAAGCACTGTTCTAAGCACTGGGGGAGAGACAAGCAAATAATAATAATGATAATAATAATAATAATAGTAATAATAATGATGGTATTTGTTAAACGCTTCCTATGTGCGAAGCACTGTTCCAAGCACTGGGGGAGATACAAGCAAATAGTAATAAGAATAATAATAATGCTGGTATTTGTTAAACGCTTCCTATGTGCGAAGCACTGTTCCAAGCACTGGGGGAGATACAAGCAAATAATAATAATAATAATAATAATAATAATAATAATATTTGTTAAACACTTCCTATTTGTGAAGCACTGTTCTAAGCACTGGGGGAGAGACAAGCAAATAATAATAATACTAATAATGATGGTATTTGTTAAACGCTTCCTATGTGCGAAGCACTGTTCCAAGCACTGGGGGAGATACAAGCAAATAATAATAATAATAATGATGGTATTTGTTAAATGCTTCCTATGTGCGAAGCACTGTTCCAAGTACTGGGGGAGATACAAGCAAATAATAATAATAATAATGGTGTTTGTTAAACGCTTCCTATGTACGAAGCACTGTTCTAAGCACTGGGGGAGATACAAGCAAATAATACTACTAATAATAATGATGGTATTTGTTAAAAGCTTCCTATGTGCAAAGCACTGTTCTAAGCACTGGGGGAGATACAAGTAATAATAATAATAATAATAATAATAATAACAATAATAACAATAATAATAATTATAATGGTATTTGTTAAATGCTTCCTATGTGCAAAGCACTGTTCTAAGCACTGGGGGAGATACAAGCAAATAATAATAATAATAATAACAATGATGGTATTTGCTAAGTGCTTACTTAAGTGCAAAGCACTGTTCGAAGCGCTGGGGAGATACAAGGTGATCAGGTTGTCCCACGGGGGGCTCACAGTCTTAATCCCCATTTTACAGATGAGGGAACTGAGGCTCAGAGAAGTGAAGTGACTTGCCCAAAGTCACACAGCTGACAAGTGGTGGAGTCATGATTAATAATAATAATAATAATAATGGCATTTATTAAGCGCTTACTATGCGCAAAGCACTGTACTAAGCACTGGGGAGGTTATAAGGTGATCAGGTTGTCCCACGGGGGGCTCACAGTCTTCATCCCCATTTTCCAGATGAGGGAACTGAGGCCCAGAGAAGTGAAGCGACTTGCCCAAAGTCACACAGCTGACAGGCGGCGGAGCCGGGATTTGAACCCGTGACCTCTGACTCCAAAGCCCGGGCTCTTTCCCCTGTCATCCCCAGATCCTCCAACTCCCAGGCCTGGTCTTTCTCCACTGTACTGAGCTACCTCTCTAAAAATGGGTTTGGGGGAGCGCCCAATTTCTCCCGGATGAGGAGATGGGGAGAGGCCAGATATTTATTTATTTTTATTAATATCTGTCTTCCCCTCTAGACTGTGAGCTCGTTGTGGGCAGGAAATATGTCTGTTTGTTGTTATATTGTTGTCTCCCAAGCGCTTAGTACAGCGCTCTGCCCACAGTGAGTGCTCAATAAATGCGACTGAATGAACGCATCAATTTATTTCAAGTTATTTTGGCCTCAATTTGACGTAAAAAGTTTCAAGCGTTTACGTGTGCGTGTGGGTTGAAGAGGTGGAAGGAGAGCTTAAGTCCAAAGTGATATCAATCAATCAATCAATCATATTTATTGAGCGCTTACTGTGTGCAGAGCACTGTACTGAGCGCTTGGGAAGTACGAGTTGGCGACATATAGAGACAGTCCCTACCCAACAGTGGGCTCACAGTCTAAAAGTCTACTTTTAGGGTTTCCCAGTCTACTTTTCTCTAAAAGTAGAGAAAAATTGTGGCGTACTGGATGGAGCCTGGGCTTAGGAGTCGGAAGGAAAGGGCACGGGCTTGGGAGTCAGAGGTCATGGGTTCGAATCCCGGCTCCTCCACTTGTCAGCTGTGTGACTTTGGTCAAGTCACTTCACTTCTTTGTGCCTCAGCTGCCTCATCTGGAAAATGGGGATGAAGACTGTGAGCCCCCCGGGGGACAACCTGATCACCTTGTATCCTCCCCAGCGCTTAGAACAGTGCTTTGCACATAGTGAGCGCTTAATAAAGGCCATAATTATTATTCTCTGTGCCTCAGTGACCTAATCTGTAAAATGGGGATTAAGACTGTGAGCCCCATGTGGGACAACCTGATCGGAGAAGCAGTGTGGCTCAGTGGAAATAGCCCAGGCTTTGGAGTCGGAGGTCATGGGTTCAAATCTCGGCTCCGCCAATTGTCAGCTGTGTGACTTTGGGCAAGTCACTTCACTTCTCTGGGCCTCAGTTCCCTCATCTGGAAAAATGGGGATGAAGACTGTGAGCCGCCGGTGGGACAACCTGATCGCCTTGTATCCTCCCCAGCGCTTAGAACAGTGCTTTGCACATAGTAAGCGCTTAATAAAGGCCATAATTATTATTCTCTGTGCCTCAGTGACCTCATCTGTAAAATGGGGATTAAGACTGTAAGCCCAATGTGGGACAACCTGATCACCTTGTATCCCCCCCCAGCGCTTAGAACAGTGCTTTGCACATAGTAAGCGCTTAACAAATACCATTATGATGATGATGATGATGATGATGATTATTATTATTATTATTATTCTCTGGGCCTCAGTTACCTCATCTGGAAAATGGGGATTGATATTGCGAGACAACATGGGACCGGGACTGTGTCCAACCCGATTTGCTCGTATCCACTCCAGCGCTTAGTACGGTGCCTGCCACATAGTAAGCACTTAGAGAAGCAGTGTGACTCAGTGGAAAGAGCCTGGGCTTTGGAGTCAGAGGTCATGGGTTCAAATTCTGGCTCTGCCAATTGTCAGCTGTGTGACTTAGGGCAAGTCACTTAACTTCTCTGTGTCTCAGAGACCTCAACTGTAAAATGGGGATTAAGACTGTGAGCCCCCCGTGGGACAACCTGATCACCTTGTAACTGCCCCAGTGCTTAGAACAGTGCTTTGCACATAGTAAGCGCTTAATAAATGCCATCATTATTTATTATTATTTACCAAGTACCATTATCATTATTATTATTACTAAGTAGCTGTCTGACAGAAAGTTTGTTCCTTCGTGGAGTTTGGCAAATAGGAGCTTTATCACTCGCTTAAGATCAGCAGCTTAGATCCGGAAGCGACCTCGCTGTTGTGAGCAGGGAATGTCTCTCTTTATTGTTGAATTGTCCTCTTCTAAGCGCTTAGTACAGTGCTCTGCACACGGTAAGTGCTCAATAAATACGATTGAATGAATAGATGAGTCAACCAACCAACCAACCAACCAACCAACCAACCAACGCTGCTTAGAGAAGCAGCGTCGCTCAGTGGAAAGAGCCCGGGCTTTGGAGTCAGAGGTCATGGGTTCGAATTTCGGCTCTGCCACTAGTCAGCTGTGTGACTTTGGGCAAGTCACTTCACTTCTCTGGGCCTCAGTTCCCTCATCTGTAAAATGGGGATGAAGACTGTGAGCCCCCCGTGGGACAACCTGATCACCTTGTAACCTCCCTGGCGCTTAGAACAGTGCTTTGCACATAGTAAGCACTTAATAAATAGACTGTGCGCCCACTGTTGGGTAGGGACCGTCTCTATATGTTGCCAACTTGTACTTCCCAAGCGCTTAATACAGTGCTGTGCACAAAGTAAGCACTCAATAAATACGATTGAATGAACACAGTAAGCGCTGAATAAATACAATTGAATGAATGAATGAATGAATGAATAAATGCCATTATTATTATTATTATTATCAACCAGGCAGATGGAAGGAAATCTGTTTTCCCAGCCACGTGTTTGCCACCTTTCACTGAAATTTACTGGAAGCTGTCAATCCATCAGTGGTAGTTATTGAGTGTTTAGTGTGTGCCAGGCACTGTACTAGGCGCTTGGGAGAAAACAACAGAGTGGGTAGACACAATACCAGTCCTCAAAAAGCTTGCAGTCTAGTGTGGCCTTCTCTAAGGAAATTAACTAAACCTCCTTTCCTCTTCTCCCACTCCCTTCCGCGTCACCCCGACTTGCTCCCTTAATTCATCCCAAGCGCTTACTACAGTGCTCTGCACACAGTAAGCGCTCAATAAATACGATTGAATGAATGAATGAATGAATCCCCCCGCCCTATGTCCTTCCCCTCCCCACAGCACTTGTATATATATTTATATAGATTTATTACTCCATTTATTTTACTTGTCCATATTTACTATTCTATTTATTTTGTTAATGATGTGCATCTAGCTTTTCTTCTATTTATTCTGATGATGTGACACCCATCCACATGTTTTGTTTTGTCTTTCTCCCCCTTCTAGACTGTGAGCCCGCTGTTGGGCAGGGACCGTCTCTATATGTTGCCAACTTGTCCTTCCCAAGCGCTTAGTCCAGTGCTCTGCACACGGTAAGCGCTCAATAAATACGACTGAATGAATGAATGAATGGAGCCGCCATGGATCAGAAACGATTCGTCAGCATTTGAGGACCCCAGCGCTTAGAAGGGTGGTTGACACATAGTAAGCGCCTAACAAATAATAATAATAATAATAATAATAATCTGTCTCCCCCTTTTAGACTGTGAGCCCACTGTTGGGTAGGGACTGTCTCTATATGTTGCCAATTTGTACTTCCCAAGCGCTTAGTACAGTGCTCTGCGCATAGTAAGCGCTCAATAAATACGATTGATGATGATGAGGAATAATAATGGCATTTATTAAGCGCTTACTATGTGCAAAGCACTGTTCTAAGCGCTGGGGAGGTTACAAGGGGATCAGGTTGGCCCACGGGGGGCTCCCAGTCTTAATCCCCATTTTACAGACGAGGTAACTGAGGGCCCAGAGAAGTTAAGTGACTTGCCCAAGGTCACACAGCAGACATGTGGCGGAGCCGGGATTCGAACCCCTGACCATATCATAATTCAGTGATTCAGTCGTATTTATTAAGCACTTATTGCGTGCAGAGCACTGAACTAAGCGCTTGGAAAAGCAGAATACAATAAACAGTGACAATCCCTGCCCAGTGACAATGAGCCAGTGACAATCAATCAATCAATCAATCAATCAATCGTATTTATTGAACGCTTACTGTGTGCAGAGCACTGTACTAAGCGCTTGGGAAGTCCAAGTTGGCAACAGACAATCCCAGTGACAATGAGCACACAATCTGAGGGCGGGGAGACAGACATCAACACAGATACACAGACATCACTACAAATAAATAAAATGACAACTATGGACATAGTGTTATGAGGAGAAATGGGAAGGCAGAAGATGAGCTATTCCCGGAGTCCTTGTTACCGGGGACTTTTGGGATTCTGTGGGTTTTGGGGGCACAGGAAGAAATGGGAAGTTGTCCTCGCCCTTGCCTTTCCCATCACTGTAGACTGTGAACCCACTGTTGGGTAGGGACTGTCTCTATATGTTGCCAACTTGTACTTCCCAAGTGCTTAGTACAGTGCTCTGCACACAGTAAGCGCTCAATAAATACAATTGATTGATTGATTGATTGATTGACTGTAGACAGTATCGCTTTCCTCCCTGCCTCACCAACCTGTCTTCTTCAAATCCCGTCGAGTTTTTCCTGACCCACGGTGACTGCCTAGACGTACCCACTTCCGAACATCCCGTCTTCTGTCCTAAAACCTTTCTGGTCTGTGTATCCAAAGAATTTTCTTGGTAAAGAGACGGAAGTGGTTTCCATCTCGGTAAAAACTTAAGTCTCCGCCGTTCCCTTCGATCAAGGTTTCGATCACTTGATCATCCGCCTTTGATTCTTTCCCACGCTGCTGCTGCCCAGCATGGGTGAGTCATTCATTCATTCAGTCGTATCGATTGAGCGCTTACTGTGTGCAGAGCACTGGACTAAGCGCTTGGGAAGTACACGTTGGCAACATATAGAGACGGTCCCTATCAATCAATCAATCAATCAATCGCATTTATTGAGCGCTTACTGTGTGCAGAGCACTGGACTAAGCGCTTGGGAAGTACACGTTGGCAACATATAGAGACGGTCCCTGCCCAACAGCGGGCACACAGTCTAGGAGGGGGAGACAGGCAACAAAAGACAACATGTGGACAGGTGTCAAGTCGTCGTAACAAATCGAATGAAAGCTAAATGCACATTGTTAACAAAATAAATAGAATAGTAAATATGGACAAGTAAAACAGAGTAGCAAATCTGTACAAACATCTATACAGGTGCTGTGGGGAGGGGAAGGAGGTAGGGTGGGAGGGATGGGGAGGAGGAGAGGAAAAAGGGGGGTCAGTGTGGGAAGGCCTCCCGGAGGAGGTGAGCTCTCAGTAGGGCTTTGAAGGGAGGAAGAGAGCTAGCTTGGCGGATGTGTGCACCAATTGTCAGCTGTGTGACTTTGGGCAAGTCACTTCACTTCTCTGGGCCTCAGTTGAAATGGGGATGAAGACTGTGAGCCCCCCGTGGGACAACCTGATCACCTTGTGACCTCCCCAGCGCTTAGAGCAGTGCTAGTGAGCGCTTAACAAATACCATCATCGTCACCATGTGTTCATTCATTCATTCAATCGTATTTATTGAGCGCTTACTGTGTGCAGAGCACTGGACTAAGCGCTTGGGAAGTCCAAGTTGGCAACATCTAGAGACGGTCCCTACCCAACAGTGGGCTCACAGTCTAGAAGGGGGAGACAGACAACAAAACAAAACATACTAACAAAATGAAATAAATAGAATAGTAAATATGTACAAGTAAAATAGAGTAATAAATCTGTACATTCATTCATTCAGTCGTATTTATTGAGTGTTTACCGTGTGCACAGCACTGTACTAAGCGCTTGGGAAGTCCAAGTTGGCAACATCTAGAGACGGTCTCTACCCAACAGCGGGCTCACAGTCTAGAAGGGGGACACAGACAACAAAACAAAATATACTAACAAAATAAAATAAATAGAACAGTAAATATGTACAAGTAAAATAGAGTAATAAATCTGTACATTCATTCATTTGTATTTATTGAGCACTTACTGTGTGCAGAGCACTGTACTAAGCGCTTGGGAAGTCCAAGTTGGCAACATCTAGAGACGGTCCCTACCCAACAGCGGGCTCACAGTCTAGAAGGGGGAGACAGACAACAAAACAAAACATACTAACAAAATGAAATAAATAGAATAGTAAATATGTACAAGTAAAATAGAGTAATAAATCTGTACATTCATTCATTCAATCGTATTTATTGAGTGCTCACTGTGTGCAGAGCACTGCACTAAGCGCTTGGGAAGTACAAGGTGGCAACATCTAGAGACGGTCCCTACCCAACAACGGGCTCACAGTCTAGAAGGGGGAGACAGACAACAAAACAAAACATACTAACAAAATAAAATAAATAGAATAGTAAATATGTACAAGTAAAATAGAGTAATAAATCTGTACATTCATTCATTCAATCGTATTTATTGAGTGCTTACTGTGTGCAGAGCACTGGACTAAGCGCTTGGGAAGTCCAAGTTGGCAACATATAGAGACGGTCCCCATCCAACAGCGGGCTCACAGTCTAGAAGGGGGAGACAGACAACAAAACAAAACAAGTAGACAGGTATCGACACCATCAGAATAAACAGAGTTATTCAGTCATTCAGTCGTATTTATTGAGCGCTTACTGTGTGCAGAGCACTGTACTAAGCGCTTGGAAAGTACAAGTTGGCATCATATAGAGACAGTCCCTACCCAATGGGCTCACAGTCTAGAATTACCGCTATCTACACCTCGCACTTTGATCCTCACCCCCACCCCAGCCCCACAGCACTTCTCTACAGATTCTTATATTCTGTGGCTTCCCCTCTCTGTAACTGATTTGAATGTCCGTCTCCCCTTCTAGACCGGAAGCTCCTTGAGGGCAGAAGTCGCGCCTACCGACTCTATTTTCTCATACCCTCCCAAGCGCTTAATACGGTGCTTTGTACACAGTAGACACTCAATAAATACCATCAACTGACTGCATGCAAAATATGTACCGCTGTGCCACGTGAGGTGATGAGGCTGAAGTCTCCCCCTTTCAGACTGTGAGCCCACTGTTGGGTAGGGACTGTCTCTATGTGATGCCAATTTGTACTTCCCAAGCGCTTAGTACAGTGCTCTGCACATAGTAAGCGCTCAATAAATACGATTGATTGATTGAAGCGTGGCTCAGTGGAAACGGCCTGGGCTTTGGAGTCAAAGCCAGGCCAGGGGAAGGAGTCGACTTTGTCCGGTGCTTCGGCGTAGACTTTTCCATTTTGGGTAGCCCAAATCCAGGCCAGGGGAAGGAGTCGACTTTGTCCGATGCTTCGGCGTAGACTTTTCCATTTTGGGTAGCCCTCTGTGGCGCAGCTCTAAGCTTCATCAGTGTCCGCAAACTCTCCTGCCAGGATAAGGCGTCGATTCATCTCCACATTATCCTTGTCTCATCTCTTTCATATAACCCACATATTCCTTCCCAGACTGAGCCCCCTTTTTCCTCTCCTCCTCCCCATCCCCACCTCCTTCCCCTCCCCACAGCACCTGTATAGATGTTTCTCCGTATTTATTACTCTATACTAGTCATTCTAGACCGTGAGCCCACTGTTGGGTAGGGACCGTCTCTACGTGTTCATTCATTCAATCATTCAGTCGTATTTATTGAGCGCTTACTGTGTGCAGAGCACTGGACTAAGGCTTGGGAAGTACAGGTTGGCAACATCTAGAGACGGTCCCTACCCAACAGTGGGCTCACGGTCTAGAATGGGGAGACAGAGGACAAAACAAAACACATTAACAAAATAAAATAAATAGAATATGTACAAGTAAAATAGAGTAATAAATAAATAAGTAAATAGAGTAATAAATAAATAAATGAATAGAGTAATGACCAAGTACCTTTTGGTGGTATTTTTTAATTTAAAAAAAATTTTTTTTTAAAAAGCAAGCCTCCCTTTTACTTTCTTTTTTTGTAGAAACCATTGAACTTCCAGGGCAGATTGGCTCAGGCCATGTTGCTAGTCATTCATTCGTTCATTCAATCATATTTACTGAGCACCAACTGTGTGCAGAGCACTGTACTAAGCGCGTGGGAGGCACAATTTGGCTTCAACCGAGCTCCTCCGGCTAAGGGCAGGGCCGACAAATGAACGAATGGGAAAGAGTTGACAACTTGTACTTCCCAAGCGCTTAGTACAGTGCTCTACACACAGTAAGTGCTCAATAAATACGATTGATTGATTGATTGATCTATTTATTTTACTTGTCCATATTTACTCTTCTATTTATTTGCTTATTGACTAGTGTTGAGTATGGCTTCACATTTAATGGTGGATCCCTTCCCTATTTCCCAGCCTTTGGTGAGAAAAATCAAAACTTGGCTCAGAGGGTGAGGAGAGAAACAGCAGGAGAAAGAAGGACTTGGGTTCTAATTCTGATTCTGGCCGGTTGCTTGCTGTTTGACATTAGGCAAGTCGCTTCAGTTCTCTTTTGCCTCAGTTACCTCAGCTGTGAAATGGGGATCAAGGTAGGGACCATCTCTATATGTTGCCAACGTGTACTTCCCAATCGCTTAGTACAGTGCTCTGCACACAGTAAGCGCTCAATAAATACGATTGAATGAATGAATGAATGAATGAATCAAGACTGTGATCCCTAAGTGGGACAATCAATCAGTCATATTTAGCGAGCGCTTACTGTGTGCAGAGCACTGTGCTGAGCACTTGGGAGAGTACAGTATGGCAACATAACAGACCCATTCCCTGCCTACAGTGAGCTTACTATTTAGAGGGGAAGACAGACATTATTATAAATAAATGAGGGACAAGGACTGTGTCTAACCTGATTAGCTTAGTACGGTGCCTGCCACTTAGTAAGCACTTATAAAGAGGGAGAGAGAGAGAGAGAGAGAGAGGGAGAGAGAGAAGCATAGGAAGAGGGGGAAGTGCAGAGAGAGAGAGGGAAAGGGGAAGAGGGGCAGCCAGAGGCAAAGAAAGAGGGTGAAGGAGAGGGAGAAGGAGAGGGAGAGAGGCAGGGAGAGAGAGAAAGAAGCAGAGGCTGAGGGAGAGGGGCAGGGAGAGGGAGAAGGAGGAGAGGAGAAGGAGGAGAGGGAGAAAGGCAGGGAGAGGGAGAAGGAGAGGGAAAAGGAGAATAGGGAGAGGGTGAGGGAGAGGGGCAGGAAGAGGGAGAAGATGAGGGACGGAGAGGAAGAGGGAGGAAGAGAAGGGCAAGGAGAAGGAGAGGGAGAGGCGCAGGAAGAGGGAGAAGGAGAGGGAGAAGACAAGGAAGAGGAAGAGGGAGAAGGAGGAGAGGGGAAGGGGGAGGGAGAAGAAGGAGAGGGAAAAGGACAGGGAGAAGGAGAGGGAGATGGGGAGGAAGAGGGAGGAGGACTGGGAGAAGGAGAAGAAGAGGGAGAAGGTGAGGGAGAGGGGCAGGGAGAGGGAGGAGGAGAAGAAGAGGGGGCAGGCAGAGGGAGAAGGAGAGGGGTAGGAAGAGGGAGAAGGAAAGGGACAGGGAGAGGAAGAGGGAGAAGGAGAAGGGCAGGGGGAAGGAGAGGGAGAGGGCCGGGAAGAGGGAGAAGGAGAGGGAGAAGACAAGGAAGAGGAAGAGGGAGAAGGAGGAGAGGAAAAGGACAGGGAGAAGGAGAGGGAGAGAGGGAGGAAGAAGGAGGAGGACAGGGAGAGGAGAGGGGGAGGAAGAGGGAGATGGGCAGGGAAAAGGAGAAGAAGAGGGAGAAGGTGAGGGAGAGGGGCAGGAAGAGGGAGAAGAGGGAGAAGGGCAGGGAGAGGGAGAAGGAGGGGTAGGAAGAGGGCGAAGGAAAGGGACAGGGAGAGGAAGAGGGAGAAGGAGAAGGGGAGGGAGGAGAGGGAGAGGGGCAGGAAGAGGGAGAAGGAGAGGGAGAAGGCAAGGAAGAGGAAGAGGGAGAAGCAGAAGGCAAGGAAGAGGGAGAGGGAGAAGGAGGAGAGGGAAAAGGACAGGGAGAAGCAGAGGGAGTGGGGGAGGAAGAGGGAGGGGGACAGGTAGACGGATGGGGGAGGAAGAGGGAGACAGGCAGGGAAAAGGAAAAGAAGAGGGAGAAGAAGAGGGAGAAGGGCAGAGAGAGGGAGGAGGAGAGGGGTAGGAAGAGGGAGGAGGAAAGGGACAGGGAGAGGAAGAGGGAGAAGGAGAAGGGCAGGGAAAAGGAGAGGGAGAGGGTGGGAAGAGGGAGGAGAGGGAGAAGGCAAGGAAGAGGGAGAAGGAGGAGACAGGAAGGGAGAGGGAGAAGGAGGAGAGGAAAAAGGACAGGGAGAAGGAGGGGGGGGGGGAAGAGGGAGATGAGCAGGGAAAAGGAGAAGAAGAGGGAGAAGGTGAGGGAGAGGGACAGGAAGAAGAGGGAGAAGGGCAGGGAGAGGGAGGAGGAGAGGGGCAGGCTGAAGCCAAGGCAGAGACTGACACCGGGCCTGGGTTTTACCTTGCATAATGGCAATTGAAAGCTCCTTTTAGGTCACGAATGAAATGTTCCTGTTTTTCAGCTGGTGTTTTGAACATGATTATTTTTAGCCGTGTCACACGCGGTGCCCCCTGTCACCCCGTGTTTTATTCTCTCTGTTTACGCCGCTGAATTTCCAGGCACGTCCCTGAGGAGGCCGTGAGGCCTGGGCCCCGCCACACCAACCACAGAATTTTCCACGCGCTCGGGAAGGGCCGGCCCGCCGCCCATCGATCAATCAGACCTATCGATGGGTGATCTAGAGGGAAGGTCATCATTGTCCTCGTCACCTGTATTGATTCAGTTGATCAATCGATCCATCAGTGGTGCATATTGAGCGCTTACCGTGTGCAGAGCACTGTACTAAGTGCTTGGGAGAGTACAGTGCTACAGAGTCGGTAGATATGTTCCCAGCCCACAGTGAGCTTGCGGTCTAGAGGAAGAGCTTACAGTCTAGAGGGAGAGACACACATTAATATGAATTCATTCGATCGTATTTATTGAGCGCTTACCACTGTACTAAGTGTATTAAGTGCTTGGAAGAGTACGATACAACAGAGTTGGTAGATACGTTCCCAGCCCACAATGAGCTTATGGTCCAGAGGAAGAGCTTACAGTCTAGAGGGAGAGGCACACATTAACATGAATTCATTAGATTGTATTTATTGAGCGCTTACCGTATGCAGAGCACTGTACTAAGCGATTGTGAGAGTACAATGCAACAGAATCGGTAGATAGGTTCCCAGCCCACAATGAGCTTATGGTCTAGAGGAAGAGCTTACAGTCTAGAGGGAGAGGCACACATTAATATGAATTCATTAGATCGTATTTACTGAGCGCTTACCATATGCAGAGCACTGTACTAAGCGCTTGGGAGAGTACAATAGAACAGAGTTGGTAGGCAGGTTCTCTGCCCACAATGCTTCTACTACTACTGCTACTACTACTAATAATAATGGCATTTATTATCCCTTCCCCACAGCACCTGTATATATGTATATATGTTTGTACAGATTTGTTACTCTATTTATTTATTTATTTTGCTTGTACCTATCTATTCTATTTATTTTATTTTGTTAGTCTGTTTGGTTTTGTTCTCCGTCTCCCCCTTTTAGACTGTGAGCCCACTGTTGGGTAGGGACTGTCTCTAGATGTTGCCAATTTGTACTTCCCAAGCGCTTAGTACAGTGCTCTGCACATAGTAAGCGCTCAATAAATACGATTGAATGAATGAATGAACACATGGTGATGATGATGGTATTTGTTAAACGCTTACTAGCACTGTTCTAAGCGCTGGAGAGCACTGTACTAAGCGCTTGGGAGAGTCCAGTAGAACAGAGTCGGTAGACACGTTCCGTCCTGCGTGCGGATGGATGGCCGTCCCTCCGACGGGCCCGTGGAGATAATAATAATAATAATAATGATAATAGCATTTATTAAGCGCTTACTATATGCAAAGCACTGTTCTAAGCGCCGGGGAGGTTACAAGGTGGTCAGGTTGTCCCACCTGGGGCTCACGGTCTTCATCCCCATTTCACAGATGAGGGAACTGAGGCCCAGAGAAGTGAAGTGACTTGCCCAAAGTCACCCAGCTGGCACTTGGCAGAGCCGGCATTCGAACCCACGACCTCTGACTCCCCAGCCCGGGCTCTTTCCACTGAGCCACGCCGCTTCCCTAGCTGTGTTGGACGTTTCGGTGACCCCCCGGGGGTACTGACGCTGGGCGCCTTGGTGTCTCCTCAGAGCAAGCTGGTGAAATACTTCAGCCGCCAGCTGTCCTGCAAGCGGAAGGTGGCCCAGCAAGAACGCGATGCCAAGCTGGCCGGCTTCCCCCACATCCTGCACTGGTTTAGGATCGTCGACGTGCGCAAGGAGGTCATGGAGGTAGGTGCGTCCCGGGCCTTGCCCACCCCTCCTCCGCCCCTCCGTCTCCCCTGCCTCCTGCCTCTCCTGCTCTCTGCCTCCCCCGGCCCCTGTCTCCCCCCAGCCCTGTCTCTCCCGCCCTTAGTCTCCCTTGACCCTGGTCTCCCCCAGCCTCTGTCTCCCCCAGCCTCTGTCTCCCCCAGCCCTGTCTCCCCCAGCCTCAGTCTCCCCCAGCCCTGTCTCCCCCCGTCTGTCTCCCCCAGCCCTGTCTCTCCCGGCCTTAGTCTTCCTAGGCTCCAGTCTCCCTTGACCCTGGTCTCCCCCAGCCTCAGTCTCCCCCAGCCCTGTCTCCTCTGGGCCCTGTCTCCCCCAGCCCTTTCTCTCACGGCCTTAGTCTCCCTAGGCTCCAGTCTCCCTTGACCCTGGTCTCCCCCAGCCTCAGTCTCCCCCAACCTCTGTCTCCCCCAGCCCTGTCTCCCCCCATCTGTCTCCCCCAGCCCTGTCTCTCATACCTTAGTCTCCCTAGGCCCCAGTCTCCCCTGGCCCTGGTCTCCCCCAGCCTCTGTCTCCCCCAGCCCTGTCGTCTCCCCCAGCATCTGTCTCCTCCAGCCCTTCTCCTCTGGGCCCTGTCTCCCCCAGCCCTTTCTCTCACGGCCTTAGTCTCCCTAGGCTCCAGTCTCCCTTGACCCTGGTCTCCCTCAGCCTCTGTCTCCCCCAGCCTCTGTCTCCCCCAGCCCTGTCTCCCCCAGTCTGTCTCCCCCAGCCCTGTCTCTCATGACCTTAGTCTCCCTAGGCCCTAGTCCCCTCTGGCCCTGGTCTCCCCCAGCCTCTGTCTCCCCCAGCCTCTGTCACCCCCAGCCTCTGTCTCCCCCAGCCCTGTCTCCTCCGGGCCCTGTCTCCCCCAGCCTCTGTCTCCCCCAGCCTCTGTCTCCCCCAGCCTCTGTCTCCCCCAGCCCTGTCTCCCCCCATCTTTCTCCCCCATCCCTGTCTCTCACACCTTAGTCTCCCTAGGCCCCAGTCCCCCCTGGCCCTGGTCTCCCCCAGCCTCTGTCTCCCCCAGCCTCTGTCACCCCCAGCCTCTGTCTCCCCCAGCCCTGTCTCCTCCGGGCCCTGTCTCCTCCAGCCCTGTCTCCCCTGATCTGTCTCCCCCAGCCCTGTCTCCCCCCATCTTTCTCCCCCAGCCCTGTCTCTCACACCTTAGTCTCCCTAGGCCCCAGTCCCCTCTGGCCCTGGTCTCCCCCAGCCTCTGTCTCCCCCAGCCTCAGTCTCCCCCAGCCTCTGTCTCCCCCAGCCCTGTCTCCTCCGGGCCCTGTCTCCCCCAGCCCTTTCTCTCACGGCCTTAGTCTCCCTAGGTTCCAGTCTCCCCTGACCCTGGTCTCCCCCAGCCTCTGTCTCCCCCAGCCTCTGTCTCCCCCAGCCCTGTCTCCCCCCCATCTGTCTCCCCCAGCCCTGTCTCTCACGGCCTTAGTTTCCCCAGGCCCCAGTCCCCCCTGGCCCTGGTCTCCCCCGGCTCTGGTCTCCCCCAGCCCTGTCTCCCCCAGTCCAGTCTCCCCCAGTCCTCTCTCCCCCTGGCCCTGGTCTCCCCCGGCCCTGTCTCCCCCAGTCAATCAATCAACCTTATTTATTGAGCACTTACTGTGTGCAGAGCACTGTACTAAGCGCTTGGGAAGTACAAGTTGGCAACATATGGAGACAGTCCCGACCCAACAGTGGGCTCACAGTCTAGAAGAACTCCCCCAGCCTCTGTCTCCCCCAGCCCTGTCTCCCCCAGCCTCTGTCTCCCCCGGCCCCGTCTCCTCTGGGCCCTGTCCCCCCCCCCCGACCCCACACTATTTTTGCCCACATCCCTTATTTTCAGTCAAACATATTAATTGAGCGTTTACTGTGTGTAGAGCACTGTACTAAGCGCCTGGGTGAGTACACCCTAAAAATAGAACAGACACATTCTCTGCCCACAACGAGCTTACAGTCTACAGGCATTGATTATTGACTCATTTCTATTAATGTCGGTCTCCCCCCTCTAGACTGTAAGCTCGTGGTGGGCAGGGAATGTGTCTGCTTATTGTTGTCTTGTACTCGCCCAAGGGCTTAGTACAGTGCTCTGCACACATCATCATCATCACCAATCGTATTTATTGAGCGCTTACTGTGTGCAGAGCACTGTACTAAGCGCTTGGGAAGTACAAGTTGGCAACATCTAGAGACAGTCCCTACCCAACAGTGGGCTCACAGTCTAAAAGGGGGAGAGGAAGCGCTCAGTAAATAGGATTGACTGCCTGCCAAGCGCTTAGTACAGTGCTCTGCACACAGTAAGCGCTCAGTAAATGCGATTGAATGGCAATTCTGGCTCACCCCTTGTCGGCTGTGTGACCTCGGTCAAGTCACTTCACTTCTCTGGGCCTCGGTTCCCTCATCTGGGAAATGGGGATTGAGACTGTGAGACCCAAATGGGACGGGGAATGTGTCCAATCCGGTTTGCTTGTATCCACCCAGCGCTTAGTACAGTGCCCGGCACAAAGTAAGTGCTTAAAGAATACCATTATTATTATTTTATTATTATAATTATTATTATATGAGAAGCAACATTGTATAGCGGCTAGAGCCCGAGCCTGGGATTGAGCCTGTTGTTGGGTAGGGATTGCCGAATTGTACTTTCCAAGCGCTTAGTACAGTGCTCTGCACACAGTAAGCACTCAATAATTACGATTAAATGAATGAATGGAGTCAGAAGTTTGTGGGTTCTCATCCTGGCTCTGCCACAAGTCTGCTGTGTGACCTTGGATAAGTCACTTCACTTCTCTTGCCTCATTGATCTCCTCTGTAAAATAGGGATCATTCATTCATTCATTCAGTCGTATTTATTAGGCGCTTACTGTGTGCGGAGCACTGGGCTAAGCGCTGGGGAGGTCCAATGCAACAATAAACGGTGACAACCCGCGCCCACAGAGAGATAATCCCTACCCATAAGTGCTCAATAAATAGGATGGAAATAAATAGGATGTATGTTTGTACATATTTATTACTCTATTTATTTATTTATTTTACTTGTACATATCTATTCTATTTATTTTATTTTGTTAGTATGTTTGGTTTTGCCAATTTGTACTTCCCAAGCGCTTAGTACAGTGCTCTGCACATAGTAAGCGCTCAATAAATACGATTGATGATGATGGTGATGATCACGAGACAATTCTTGCCCACAACGAGACTGCAAGCGCTCAGTCCAGTGGTGTGAGCACAGTAAGCGCTTAATAAATAGGATTGACTGCATGATCATGACAATGCCAGAGGAGCAGCGTGGCTCAGTGGAAAGAGCCCGAGCTTGGGAGTCAGAGGTTGTGGGTTCTAATCCCGGCTCTGCCACTTGTCAGCTGTGTGACTCTGGGCGAGTCGCTTCACTTCTCTGAGCTTCAGTTCCCTCATCCGTAAAATGGGGATTCATTCATTCATTCAGTCGTATGTATTGAGCGCTTACGGTGTGCAGAGCACTGTACTAAGCGCTTGGGAAGGACAAGTTGGCAACATATAGAGACGGTCCCTACCCGACAGCGGGCTCACAGTCTAGAAGATGAAGACTGTGAGCCCCACGTGGGACAACCTGATCACCTTGTAACCTCCCTAGTGCTTAAAACAGTGCTTTACACATAGTAAGTGCTTAATACATGCCATTATTATTATTATTATTACTATTATTAAGCCCCCCGTGGGACAACCTGAACACCTTGTAACCTCCCCAGCGCTTAGAACAGTGCTTTGCACAGAGTAAGCGCTTAATGCATGCCATCATCATTATTATTAGAGAATCAGCGTGGCTCAGTGGAAAGAGCACAGGCTTTGGAGTCAGAGGTCATGGGTTCAAATCCCTGCTCTGCCAATTGTCAGCTGTGTGACTTTGGGCAAGTCACTTCACTTCTCTGGGCCTCAGTTCCCTCATCTGTACAATGGGGATTAATAATAATAATAATGATGATGGCATTTGTTAAGCACTTACTCTGCAAAGCACTGTCCTAAGCGCTGAGGAGGATACAAGGTGATCAGGTTGTCCCACGCAGGGCTCACAGTCTTAATCCCCATTTTACTGATGAGGGAACTGAGGCCCAGAGAAGTTAAGTGACTTGCCCAAAGCCACACAGCTGACAAGTGGCGGATCTGGGATTTGAACCCAAGACCTTTGACTCCAAAGCCCGGGCTCTTTCCACTGAGCCACAATGCTTCTCTGGAATTATGATTATACTTGGAATTACTCTTTCCAAGTGCTTCATCATCAGAGAAACAGCGTGGCTTAGTGGAAAGAGAATGGGCTTTGGAGTCCGAGGTCATGGGTTCAAGTCCTGTCTCTGCCAATTGCCAGCTATGTGACTTTGGGCAAGTCACTTCACTTCTCTGTGCCTCAGTTACCTCATCTGTAAAATGGGGCTGAAGACTGTGAGCCCCCCGTGGGACAATCTGATCACCTTGTAACCTCTCCAGCGCTTAGAACAGTGCTTTGCACGTAGTAAGCGCTTAATAAATGCTATTATTATTATTATTGTAAGCGCTGCCATTATTATTATTATTATAGTAAGCGCTTAATAAATGCCATTAAAAAAAAGCACTGTTCTAAGCGCCAGGGAGGTTACAGAGTGATCCGGTTATCCCACTGGGGGCTCACAGTCTTCATCTCCATTTTACAGATGAGGGAACTGAGGCCCAGAGAAGTGACGTGTACAGTGCTTTGCACATAGTAAGCGCTTAATAAATGCCATCATTATTATTATTAATGGTCCAACTTGTACTTCCCAAGCGCTTAGTACAGTGCTGTGCACACAGTAAGCGCTCAATAAATACGATTAATTGATTGATTGATTGACCTTGCAGGAGGGCGAGTTGGTGGGGAGCGGCGGCCCTGCATTTCCGAGCGGGGGCCACAGGAGGGCGCCGCGGCTTCGGTCTGGCCGAGGGAGTCGGCTCCGTTCGGCTTCGTTCGGGTCCTTTCGGATCCGTTCGGATCCTTTCGGCTCCGTTCGGGTCCCTTCGGGTCCGTTCGGGCCCGGTCGGCTCCTTTCGGGGCTATTCGGGTCCGTTCGGCTCCTCTCAGGGCTTTTCGGGTCCGTTCGGCCCCGTTCGGGTCCTTTCGGCTCCGTTCGGGTCCGTTCGGGTCCTTTCGGCTCCGTTCGGCTGAGGTTCGGCTCAGCCTCGGCTCTCCAGGGCCACGTGGGGCGGGAAATGCGGCACACGACGCTCACACCTCTCCTGGCTCACTCCTTACAACTTCATCAATCAATCAATCAATCAATCATTCAATCAATCGTATTTATTGAGCGCTTATTGGGTGCAGAGCACTGGACTAAGCGCTTGGGAAGTCCAAGTTGGCAACATATAGAGACGGACCCTACCCGACAGTGGGCTCACAGTCTAGAATCAATCAATCGATCAATCGTATTTATTGAGCACTTACTGTGTGCAGAGCACTGGACTAAGCGCTTGGGAAGTACAAGTTGGCAACATATAGAGACAGTCCCTACCCGACAGTGGGCTCACAGTCTAGAATCAATCAATCAATCAATCAATCGTATTTATTGAGCACTTACTGTGTGCAGAGCACTGGACTAAGCACTTGGGAAGTACAAGTTGGCAACATATAGAGACGGTCCCTACCCAACAGACAGAGAACAAAACCAAACATACTAACAAAATAAAATAAATAGAATAGATATGTACAAGTTAAATAAATAAATAAATAAATAGAGTAATAAATATGTACAAACATATAGACATATATACAGGATATACATATATATCATCATCATTCATTCATTCATTCATTCATTCAATCGTATTTATTGAGCGCTTACTGGGTGCAGAGCACTGGACTAAGCGCTTGGGAAGTACAAGTTCATTCATTCATTCATTCAATCGTATTTATTGAGCGCTTACTGAGTGCAGAGCACTGTACTAAGCGCTTGGGAAGTACAAGTTCACTCATTCATTCATTCAGTCGTATTTATTGAGTGCTTACTGGGTCAGAGCACTGGACTAAGCGCTTGGGAAGTACAAGTTTATTCATTCATTCAATCGTATTTATTGAGCGCTTACTGGGTGCAGAGCACTGTACTAAGCGCTTGGGAAGTACAAGGTCATTCATTCAATCGTATTTATTGAGCGCTTACTGGGTGCAGAGCACTGAACTAAGCGCTTGGGAAGTACAAGGTCACTCATTCATTCATTCAATCGTATTTATTGAGCACTTACTGGGTGCAGAGCACTGTACTAAGCGCTTGGGAAGTACAAGTTCATTCATTCATTCGTTCAATCGTATTTATTGAGTGCTTACGAGGTGCAGAGCACTGTACTGAGCGCTTGGGAAGTACAAGTTCACTCATTCATTCATTCAATCGTATTTATTGAGTGCCTCCTGTGTGCAGAGCACTGGACTAAGCGCTTGGGAAGTACAAGTTGGCAACATATAGAGACGGTCCCTACCCAACATTGGGCTCACAGTCTAGAAATCATCATCCTCATCATCCTCATCATAATGATGGCATTTGTTAAACACTTACTATGTGCCAAGCACTGTTCTAAGCACTGGGATAATAATGATAATAATAATTATGGCATTTGTTAAGCGCTTACTATGTGCAAAGCACTGTTCTAAGCGTTGGGGAGGGATACAAGGTGATCAGGTTGTCCCCCGTGGGGCGCACAGTCTTCATCCCCATTTTACAGGTGAGGGAACTAAGGCCCAGAGAAGTGAAGTGACTTGCCCAAAGTCCCACAGCCGATAAGTGGCAGAGTGGGATTTGAACCCATGACCTCTGACTCCCAAGCCCAGGCTCTTTCCACTGAGCCATACTGCTTGTCTGTCATTGTCATTATCATGCAGTCAATCCTATTTGATAATAATAATAATAATGACATTTGTTAAGTGCTTACTATGTGCCAAGCACTGTTCTAAGCACTGGGATAATAGTAATAATAATAATGATGGCATTTGTTAAACGCTTACTATGTGCCAAGCACTGTTCTAAGCACTGGGATAATAATAATAATAATAATAATAATAATAATAATAATAATAATAATAATAATAATAATAGCATTTGTTAAACACTATGTGCCAAGCACTGTTCTAAGCACTGGGGTAATAATAATAATGATAATAGTGGCATTTGTTAAGCACTTACTATGTGCAAAGCACTGTTCTAAGCACTGGGGAGGGATACAAAGTGATCAGGGTGTTCCACCTGGGGCTCCCAGTCTTCACCCCCATTTTACAGATGAGGGAACTGAGGCCCAGAGAAGTGAAGTGACTTGCCCAAAGTCACACAGCCGATAAGGGGCAGAGTGGGATTTGAACCCATGACCTCTGACTCCCAAGCCCAGGCTCTTTCCACTGAGCCATGCTGCTTGTCTGTCATTGTCATTATCATGCAGTCAATCCTATTTGATAATAATAATAATAATGATGGCATTTGTTAAGCTCTTACTCTGTGCCAAGCACTGTTCTAAGGGGAGGTTAGAAGGTGATCAGGTTGTCCCACGTGGGGCTTACAGTCTTCATCCCCATTTTACAGATGAGGGAACTGAGGCCCAGAGAAGTGAAGTGACTTGCCCAAGGTCACGCAGCCGACAATTGGCGGAGCGGAATTTGAAACCATGACCCCTGACTCCAAAGCCCGGGCTCTTTCCACTGAGCCACGCTGCATCATCATCATAATCATCATCATCACAACATCAGTCATCATCATCATCACCATCACCATCATCATCATCTATAATGACAACAACAATAATAATAATAATAATAATAATAATAACAATAATAATAATACAAAGAGGACATGAGTTCTAATCCTGACTCTGCCACTTAATAATAACAATAATAATAATAATAATACAAAGAGGACATGGGTTCTAATCCTGACTCTGCCACTTAATAATAAAAATAATGATAATAATACAAAGAGGACATGGGTTCTAATCCTGACTCTGCCAGTTAATAATAAAAATAATAATAATAAAGTTGGTATTTGTTAAGCACTTGTGCCATTCATTCATTCATTAATTCATTCAATCGTATTTATTGAACGCTTACTGTGTACTGAGCACTGTACTAAGCGCTTGGGAAATACAAGTCGGCAACATATAGAGACAGTCCCAACAACGGCCTCACGGTCTAGCACTGTTCTAAGCGCTGGGGGGATACAAGGTGATCAGGTTGTCCCCCGTGGGGCTCACAGTCTTCATCCCCATTTTAGAGGTGAGGTAACTGAGGCCCAGAGACATGAAGTGACTTACCCAAGGCCACACAGCAGATGAGCCTTCCTCTCCCCCTCCTCCCCATCCCCCCGCCTTACCTTCTTCCCCTCCCCACACCACCTGTATAGATGTTTGTACGTCTTTATTACTCTATTTAATGAGGAAATGTCTGTGGTCAAGAGGCGATCAATACCATTGTTCGATCAATTGATAATAATTATGATATTTGCTAAGAACTTACTGAGCAGCAAACGCTGTACTAAGCATTAGGGGAGAGACATATTGTAATTCATCTATTAATATTAATAACTGTCTCCACCATAGACGGAGAGCTCCATGTGGGCAGGGAATGTGTCCATTTATTGTTGTATCGTACTCTCCCAAGCGCTTAGTCCAGTGCTCTGCACACAGTAAGCGCTCAGTCAATCAATCGTATTTATTGAGCGCTTACTGTGTGCAGAGCACTGTACTAAGCGCTTGGGAAGTACAAGTTGGCAACACCTAGAGACGGTCCCTACCCAACAGCGGGCTCACAGTAAATAATAATGTTGGTATTTGTTAAGCGCTTACTATGTGCAAAGCACTGTTCTAAGCGCTGGGGGAACACAAGGAGATGAGGTTGCCCCATGTGGGGCTCCCAGTCTTAATCCCCATTTTACAGATGAGGGAACTGAGGCCCAGAGAAGTGAAGTGACTTGCCCAAGGTCACACAGCAGACGTGGGGGAGGCGGGATTAGAACCCATGACCTCTGACTCCCAAGCCTGCGCTCTCTCCACTGAGCCACGTTGCTTCTCTAATGTGACTGACCGACTCACAGTCGAGCAGCGTGGCTCAGTGGAAAGAGCCCGGGCTTTGGAGTCGGAGGTCGTGGGTTCAAATCCCGGCTCTGCCAATTGTCAGCTGTGGGACTTTGGGCGAGTCACTTCATTCATTTAATCGTATTTATTGAGCGCTTACTATGTGCAGAGCACTGCACTAAGCGCTTGGGAAGTCCAAGTTGGCAACATATAGAGACGGTCCCTACCCAACAGTGGGCTCACAGTCTAGAACAGTGCTTTGTACATAGTAAGCGCTTAATAAATTCATTCAGTCGTATTTATTGAGCGCTGACCGTGTGCAGAGCACTGTACTAATCGCTTGGGAAGTTCAAGTTGGCAACGTATAGAGACGGTCCCTACCCAACAGTGGGCTCACTTCACTTCTCTGGGCCTCAGTTCCCTCATCTGGAAAATGGGGATGAAGACCGTGAGCCCCCCGGGGGGACAACCTGATCACCTTGTAACCTCCCCAGTGCTTAGAACAGTGCTTTGCACATAGTAAGCGCTTAATAAATGCCATAAAAAAGGGAGGGAGAACAGGTACCCTCATCTGGAAAATGGGGATAAAGACTGTGAGCCCCCTGGGGGGACAGCCTGATCACCTTGTAACCTCCCCAGCGCTTAGAACAGGGCTTTGCATATGGTAAGCGCTTAATAAATGCCATTAAAAAAGGGAGGGAGAACAGGTATTTAATCCCTATTTTACAGATGAAGAAATGGAGGCACAGAGATCAATCAATCAATCAATCAATCGTATTTATTGAGCGCTTACCGTGTGCAGAGCACTGTACTAAGCGCTTGGGAAGTCCAAGTTGGCAACATCTAGAGACGGTCCCTACCCGACAGCGGGCTCACAGTCTAGAAGGGGGAGACAGAGAACAAAACCAAACATATGGACAAAATAAAATAAATAGAATAGATATGTACAAGCAAAATAAATAAATAAATAAATAAATAAATAAAAAGAGATGTTAAGTGACTTGCCCAACGTCACACAGCAGGCAGGTGGCAAGATAATAATAATTATAATGATGGCATTGAATGAATGAATGAATGAATGTTTATGGAGCGCCTTGTCTGCCCATGCCTCTCCCGTTTTTCTCCTTTCCGCATTATCCCCTTCTCCCTGACTCACTTATCCCTTTACTCTTCCCCCACTTTTCATTCATTCATTCAATCGTATTTATTGAGCGCTTACTGCGTGCAGAGCACTGTACTAAGCGCTTAACTCCCAACCCCACACCACTCATGCCCATAGCTGTCATTTTGTACATTTGGATTGATGTCTGTCTCCCCCCTCCCCTAGACTGTAAGCCGGTTGTGGGCAGGGAATGTCACCGTTTATTGTTATAAGGTAATTCATTCATCCAGTCGTATTTACTGAGCATTTACTGTGTGCAGAGCACTGTACTAAGCGCTTGGAAAGTACAATTCGGCAACAGAGACAATCCCTACCCAACAACGGGCTCACGGTCTAGAAGGGGGAGACAGACAAAAAAATAAAACAAGGAGGTAAGTGTCAATAGCATCAAAATAGATAAATAAAATTATTGATTTGTTCATTCAGTCCTATTTATTGAGCGCTTACTGTGTGCAGAGCACTGGACTAAGCGCTTGGAAAGTACAAATCGGCAACAGAGACGGTCCCTACCCATCAACGGGCTCACAGTCGAGGAAGGGGGAGACGGACAACAAAACAAAACAAGGAGACAGGCATCAATAGCATCAAAATAGATAAATATTGAGAATAAATATTGAGAAGCATCATGGCTCAGTGGAAAAGAGCACAGGCTTTGGAGTCAGAGGTCATGGGTTCAAATCCCGGCTCCACCAATTGCCAGCTGTGTGACTTTGGGTAAGTCACTTCACTTCTCTGGGCCTCAGTTCCCTCATCTGTAAAATGAGGATGAAGACTGTGAGACCCCGTGGGACAACCTGATCACCTTGTGACCTCCCCAGTGCTTAGAACAGTGCTTTGCACATAGTAAGCGCTTAATAAATGCCATTATTATTATTATTATTATAAATAGAATTATACATTCATTCATTCAATTGTATTTATTGAGCACTTATGTGCAGAACACTGTACTAAGCGCTTGGAAAAAACAATTCGGCAACAGAGACAACCCGTACCCAACAACGGGTACAACAACCACATGAAGCAGCGTGGTTCAGTGGAAAGAGCCCGGGCTTTGGAGTCAGAGGTCATGGGTTCAAATCCCGGCTCCTCCAATTGTCAGTTGTGAGACATTGGGAAAGTCTCTTAACTTCTCTGGGCCTCAGTCACCTCGTCTGTAAAATGGGGATGAAGACTGTGAGCCCCCCATGGGACAACCTGATCACCTTGTAACCTCCCCAGCTCTTAGAACAGTGCTTAGCACATAGTAAGCGCTTAATAAATGCCATTATTATTATTATTGTTTGTCAACAGAGACAATCCCTACCCAACAACGGGCTCACAGTCTAGAAGGGGGAGACAGACAACAAAACAAAACAAGGAGACAAGCGTCAATAGCATCAAAATAGATAAATAGAATTATAGATTTGTTCATTCAGTCGTATTTATTGAGCGCTTGCTGTGTGCAGAGCACTGGACTAAGCGCTCGGAAAGTACAAATTGGCAACTTATAGAGACGGTCCCTACCCAACAACGGGCTCACAGTCTAGGAAGGGGGAGACAGACGACAAAACAAAACAAAACAAGGAGACAGGCATCAATAGCAGCAAAATAGATAAATAGAATTATAGATTCATTCATTCAATCGTATTTATTGAGCACTTATTATGTGCAGAACACTGTTCTAAGCGCTTGGAAAAAACAATTCGGCAACAGATAGAGACAACCCGTACCCAACAACGGGTAGAACAACAACATGAAGCAGCGTGGTTCAATGGAAAGATCCCGGGCTTTGGAGTCAGAGGTCATGGGTTCAAATCCCGGCTCCGCCAGTTGTCAGCTGTGAGACATTGGGCAAGTCTCTTAACTTCTCTGGGCCTCAGTCACCTCGTCTGTAAAATGGGGATGAAGACTGTGAGCCCCCCATGGGACAACCTGATCACCTTGTAACCTCCCCAGCGCTTAGAACAGTGCTTGGCACATAGTAAGTGCTTAATAAATGCCATTATTATTATTATTGTTTGTCAACAGAGACGGTTCCTACCCAACAACGGGCTCACAGTCTAGAAGGGGGAGACAGACAATAAAACAAAACAAGGAGACAAGCGTCAGTAGCATCAAAATAGATAAATAGAATTATAGATTTGTTCATTCAATCGTATTTATTGAGCGCTTGCTGGGTGCAGAGCACTGGACTAAGCGCTCGGAAAGTACAAATTGGCAACTTATAGAGACGGTCCCTACACAACAACGGGCTCACAGTCTAGGAAGGGGGAGACAGACGACAAAACAAAACAAGGAGACAGGCGTCAATAGCATCAAAATAGATAAATAGAATTATAGATTCATTCATTCAATCAATCGTATTTATTGAGCACTTATTGTGTGCAAAGCACTGTACTAAGTGCTTGGAAAGAACAATTCGGCAACAGATAGAGACAACCCGTACCCAACAACGGGCACAACAAGCAGTATGGCTCAGTGGAAAGAGCCCGGGCTTTGGAGTCAGAGGTCATGGGTTCAAATCCCAGCTCCGCCAATTGTCAGCTGTGTGACTTTGGGCAAGTCACTTCACTTCTCCGGGCCTCAGTTCCCTCATCTGGAAAATGGGGATTAAAACTGTGAGCCCCACGTGGGACAACCCGATCACCTTGCCACCTCCCCAGCGCTTAGAACAGTGCTTTGCACGTAGTAAGCGCTTAATAAATGCCATTAAAAAAATAACGGGCTCACAGTCAAGAAGGGGAAGACGGACAACAAAACAAAACAAGGAGACAGGCGTCAATAGCATCAAAATAGGTAAATAGAATTATAGATTCATCCATTCATTCAGTCATATTTATTGAGTGCTTATTGTGTGCAGAATCACCTCCTCCAGGAGGCCTTCCCAGACTGAGCCCCTTCCTTCCTCTCGCCCTCGTCCCCCCCCTCCATCCCCCCATCTTACCTCCTTCCCTTCCTCACAGCACCTGTATATATGTTTGTACATATTTATTACTCTATTTATTTTACTTGTACATATCTATTCTATTTATTTTATTTTGTTAGTATGGTTGGTTTTGTTCTCCGTCTCCTCCTTTTAGACCGTGAGCCCACTGTTGGGTAGGGACCGTCTCTATATGTTGCCAACTTGTACTTCCCAAGCGCTTAGTACAGTGCTCTGCACACAGTAAGCGCTCAATAAATACGATTGATGATGATGATGAAGAGAAGCAGCGTGGCTCAGTGGAAAGAGCCCGGGCTTTGGAGTCAGAGGTCGTGGGTTCAAATCCCGGCTCCACCACTTGTCAGCTGTGTGACTTTGGGCAAGTCCCTTCACTTCTCTGGGCCTCCGTTCCCTCATCTGGAAAATGGGGATTGAGACTGTGAGCCCCCCGTGGGACAACCTGATCACCTTGTAACCTCCCCAGCGCTTAGAACGGTGCTTTGCACATAGTAAGCGCATAATAAATGCCATCATTATTATTATGACACTGTACTAAGCGCTTGGAAAGTACAATTCGGCAACAGATAGAGACAACCCCTACCCAACAACGGGCTCACAGTCTCTAGAAGGGGGAGACAGACAACAAAACAAAACAAAAGTAGACAGGCGTCAATAGCATCAAATTCTAGATTCTAGACTGTAAGCCCACTGTTGGGTAGGGACCATCTCTATATGTTGCCAACTTGGACTTCCCAAGCGCTTAGTACAGTGCTCTGCACACAGTACGCGCTCAATAAATACGATTGAATGAATGAATGAATCAAATAGAGAAGCAGCGGGGCTCAGTGGAAAGAGTGCGGGCTTGGGAAGCAGAGGTCATGGGTTCGAATTCCGGCTCCTCCACTCATCAGCTGTGTGATCTCGGGCAAGCCACTTCACTTCTCTGTGCCTCAGTGACCTCATCTGGAAAATGGGGATGAAGACTGTGAGCCCCACATGGGACAACCTGATGACCTTGTATCCCCCCGGCGCTTGGAACAGTGCTTCGCACTTAGTAAGCGCTTAACAAATACCATCATCATTATTATCAAAATAGATAAATAGATTTATAGCTATATACACACTTTTCCAAGCACTGAGACTGGTGCTCTGCACGCAGTAAGTGCTCAGTAACAGTGCTTGGCAATCAATCAATCAATCAATCGTATTTATTGAGCACTTACTATGTGCAGAGCACTGTACTAAGCGCTTGGGAAGTACAAATTGGCAATAGTAAGTGCTTGGCACTTAGTAAGTGCTTAAAGAACAAACAAAACCCCCATTTTTCCTCTTCTCCTCCTCCCCATCGCTCCGAGTTCCTCCCTCCGCTCTACCCCCTTCACCGCCCTGGTGTATATTAGCATAGATTTATTATTCTATTTATTTTATTAATGATGTGTATGGATCTATAATTCTGCTCTGCACACAGTAAGCGCTCCATAAATACGATTGAATGAATTTGTCAATTTTGGTGCTCTCGATGCCTGTCTGTCGGTTTTATTTCGTTGTCCGTCTCCCCCTTCTCATCATCATCATCATCAGTCGTATTTATTGAGCGCTTACTATGTGCAGAGCACTGTACTAAGCGCTCGGGAAGTACAAATTGGCGACATATAGAGACAGTGCCTACCCAACAGTGGGCTCACAGTCTAAAAAGGGGAGACAGAGAACAAAAGTCTCGACTGTGAGCCCATTTTTGGGTCGGGACTGTCTCTAACCGTTGCCCAATTGGATTTTCCAAGCGCCTAGCACAGAGTAAGCGCTCAATAAATGCGATTGAATGAGGGAATGCATGAACAAATGCCATCATTGATTATTCATTCATTCAAGCGCATTTATTGAGCGCTGACTGTGTGCCGAGCACTGTGCTGAGCGCTTGGGAAGGACAAGTTGGCAACATCGAGAGATGGTCCCTACCCAACAAATGTTCAAACATTGAATGAAGTGGGAATCAATCAATCAATCAATCGTATTTATTGAGCGCTTACTGTGTGCAGAGCACTGTACTAAGCCCTTGGCTTTGGAGTCGGAGGTCATGGGTTCAAATCCCGGCTCTGTCAGCTGGGGGACTTTGGGCAAGTCACTTCACTTCTCTGGGCCTCAGTTCCCTCATCTGTCAAATGGGGATGAAGACCGTCCATATCTAGTGCAAATAGTCCATATCTATTCTCTTTATTTTATTTTGTTAATACGTTTGGTTTCGTTGTCTGTCTCCCCCTTCTAGACCGTGAGCCCGCTGTTGGGTAGGGACCGTCTCTAGATGTTGCCAACTTGGACTTCCCAAGCACTTAGAACAGCGCTCTGCACAGAGTAAGCGCTCGATAAATACGATTGATTGATTGATTGACAACCTGATCACCTTGTAATAATAATAATGTTGGTATTTGTTAAGCGCTTCCTATGTGCAAAGCACTGTTCTAAGCGCTGGGGAGGATACAAGGTGAACAGGTTGTCCCACATGGGGCTCACAGTCTTAATCCCCATTCTACAGATGAGGTAACTGAGGCACAGAGAAGTAAAGTGACTTGTCCAAAGTCACACAGCTGACAAGTAACCTCCCCAGCGCTTAGAACAGTGCTGGGCACATAGGAAGCGCTTAAGAAATGCCCTTATTAATGTATTTTCCCAAGTGCTTAGCACAGTGCTCTGCACTCTGTAAGCGCTCAATAAAAACGACGGAATGAATTAATCCCTATTTTACAGATGAGGTCACTGAGGCACAGAGAAGTCAAGTGACTTTCCCCAAGTCACACAGCTGACAAGTAACCTCCCCAGCGCTTAGAACAGTGCTGGGCACATAGTAAGTGCTTAAGAAATGCCCTTATTAATGTATTTTCCCAAGTGCTTAGCACAGTGCTCTGCACTCCGTAAGCGCTCAATAAAACCGATGGAATGAATTAATCCCCATTTTACAGATGAGGTAACTGAGGCACAGAGAAGTGAAGTGACTTGCCCCAAGTCACACAGCTGACAAGTAACCTCCCCAGCGCTTAGAACAGTGCTGGGCACATAGGAAGCGCTTAAGAAATGCCCTTGTTAATGTATTTTCCCAAGTGCTTAGCACAGTGCTCTGCACTCCGTAAGCGCTCAATAAAAACGATGGAATGAATTAATCCCCATTTTACAGATGAGGTCTCTGAGGCACAGAGAAGTGAAGTGACTTGCCCCAAGTCACACAGCTGACAAGTAACCTCCCCAGCGCTTAGAACAGTGCTGGGCACATAGGAAGCGCTTAAGAAATGCCCTTGTTCATGTATTTTCCCAAGTGCTTAGCACAGTGCTCTGCACTCCGTAAGCGCTCAATAAAAACGATGGAATGAATTAATCCCCATTTTACAGATGAGGTCACTGAGGCACAGAGAAGTCAAGTGACTTGCCCAAAGTCACACAGCTGACAAGTAACCTCCCCAGCGCTTAGAACAGTGCTGGGCACATAGGAAGCGCTTAAGAAATGCCCTTGTTCATGTATTTTCCCAAGTGCTTAGCACAGTGCTCTGCACTCCGTAAGCGCTCAATAAAAACGATGGAATGAATTAATCCCCATTTTACAGATGAGGTCACTGAGGCACCGAGAAGTCAAGTGACTTGCCCAAAGTCACACAGCTGACAAGTAACCTCCCCAGCGCTTAGAACAGTGCTGGGCACATAGTAAGCGCTTAAGAAATGCCCTTATTAATGTATTTTCCCAAGTGTTTAGCACAGTGCTCTGCACTCCGTAAGCGCTCAATAAAACCGATGGAATGAATTAATCCCCATTTTACAGATGAGGTCACTGAGGCACAGAGAAGTCAAGTGACTTGCCCCAAGTCACACAGCTGACAAGTAACCTCCCCAGCGCTTAGAACAGTGCTGGGCACATAAGAAGCGCTTAAGAAATGCCCTTATTAATGTATTTTCCCAAGTGCTTAGCACAGTGCTCTGCACTCCGTAAGCGCTCAATAAAACCGATGGAATGAATTAATCCCCATTTTACAGATGAGGTCACTGAGGCACAGAGAAGTCAAGTGACTTTCCCCAAGTCACACAGCTGACAAGTAACCTCCCCAGCGCTTAGAACAGTGCTGGGCACATAGTAAGCGCTTAAGAAATGCCATTGTTAATGTATTTTCCCAAGTGCTTAGCATAGTGCTCTGCACTCCGTAAGCGCTCAATAAAACCGATGGAATGAATTAATCCCCATTTTACAGATGAGGTAACTGAGGCACAGAGAAGTGAAGTGACTTGCCCCAAGTCACACAGCTGACAAGTAACCTCCCCAGCGCTTAGAACAGTGCTGGGCACATAGGAAGCGCTTAAGAAATGCCCTTGTTAATGTATTTTCCCAAGTGCTTAGCACAGTGCTCTGCACTCCGTAAGCGCTCAATAAAAACGATGGAATGAATTAATCCCCATTTTACAGATGAGGTCACTGAGGCACAGAGAAGTCAAGGGACTTGCCCCAAGTCACACAGCTGACAAGTAACCTCCCCAGCGCTTAGAACAGTGCTGGGCACATAGTAAGCACTTAAGAAATGCCCTTGTTAATGTATTTTCCCAAGTGCTTAGCACAGTGCTCTGCACTCCGTAAGCGCTCAATAAAAACGATGGAATGAATTAATCCCCATTTTACAGATGAGGTTACTGAGGCACAGAGAAGTGAAGTGACTTGCCCCAAGTCACACAGCTGACAAGTAACCTCCCCAGCGCTTAGAACAGTGCTGGGCACATAGGAAGCGCTTAAGAAATGCCATTGTTAATGTATTTTCCCAAGTGCTTAGCACAGTGCTCTGCACTCCATAAGTGCTCAATAAAAACGATGGAATGAATTAATCCCCATTTTACAGATGAGGTCACTGAGGCACAGAGAAGTCAAGTGACTTGCCCAAAGTCACACAGCTGACAAGTAACCTCCCCAGCGCTTAGAACAGTGCTGGGCACGTAGTAAGCGCTTAAGAAATGCCCTTGTTAATGTATTTTCCCAAGTGCTTAGCACAGTGCTCTGCACTCCATAAGCGCTCAATAAAAACGATGGAATGAATTAATCCCCATTTTACAGATAAGGTCACTGAGGCACAGAGAAGTGAAGTGACTTGCCCCAAGTCACACAGCTGACAAGTAACCTCCTCAGCGCTTAGAACAGTGCTGGGCACATAGTAAGCACTTAAGAAATGCCCTTATTCATGTATTTTCCCAAGTGCTTAGCACAGTGCTCTGCACTCCGTAAGCGCTCAATAAAAGCGACGGAATGAATTAATCCCCATTTTACAGATGAGGTCACTGAGGCACAGAGAAGTCAAGTGACTTGCCCCAAGTCACACAGCTGACAAGTAACCTCCCCAGCGCTTAGAACAGTGCTGGGCACATAGTAAGCGCTTAAGAAATGCCCTTGTTAATGTATTTTCCCAAGTGCTTAGCACAGTGCTCTGCACTCCGTAAGCGCTCAATAAAACCGATGGAATGAATTAATCCCCATTTTACAGATGAGGTCACTGAGGCACAGAGAAGTCAAGTGACTTGCCCCAAGTCACACAGCTGACAAGTAACCTCCCCAGCGCTTAGAACAGTGCTGGGCACATAGGAAGCGCTTAAGAAATGCCCTTGTTAATGTATTTTCCCAAGTGCTTAGAACAGTGCTCTGCACTCCGTAAGCGCTCAATAAAACCGATGGAATGAATTAATCCCCATTTTACAGATGAGGTCACTGAGGCACAGAGAAGTCAAGTGACTTGCCCCAAGTCACACAGCTGACAAGTAACCTCCCCAGCGCTTAGAACAGTGCTGGGCACATAGGAAGCGCTTAAGAAATGCCCTTATTAATGTATTTTCCCAAGTGCTTAGCACAGTGCTCTGCACTCCGTAAGTGCTCAATAAAAACGACGGAATGAATTAATCCCTATTTTACAGATGAGGTCACTGAGGCACAGAGAAGTGAAGTGACTTGCCCCAAGTCACACAGCTGACAAGTAACCTCCCCAGCGCTTAGAACAGTGCTGGGCACATAGGAAGCGCTTAAGAAATGCCCTTGTTCATGTATTTTCCCAAGTGCTTAGCACAGTGCTCTGCACTCCGTAAGCGCTCAATAAAAACGATGGAATGAATTAATCCCCATTTTACAGATGAGGTCACTGAGGCACAGAGAAGTCAAGTGACTTGCCCAAAGTCACACAGCTGACAAGTAACCTCCCCAGCGCTTAGAACAGTGCTGGGCACATAGTAAGTGCTTAAGAAATGCCCTTGTTAATGTATTTTCCCAAGTGCTTAGCACAGTGCTCTGCACTCCGTAAGTGCTCAATAAAACCGATGGAATGAATTAATCCCCATTTTACAGATGAGGTCACTGAGGCACAGAGAAGTGAAGTGACTTGCCCCAAGTCACACAGCTGACAAGTAACCTCCCCAGCGCTTAGAACAGTGCTGGGCACATAGGAAGCGCTTAAGAAATGCCCTTGTTCATGTATTTTCCCAAGTGCTTAGCACAGTGCTCTGCACTCCGTAAGCGCTCAATAAAACCGATGGAATGAATTAATCCCCATTTTACAGATGAGGTCACTGAGGCACAGAGAAGTCAAGTGACTTGCCCCAAGTCACACAGCTGACAAGTAACCTCCCCAGCGCTTAGAACAGTGCTGGGCACATAGTAAGCGCTTAAGAAATGCCCTTGTTAATGTATTTTCCCAAGTGCTTAGCACAGTGCTCTGCACTCCGTAAGCGCTCAATAAAAACGATGGAATGAATTAATCCCCATTTTACAGATGAGGTCACTGAGGCACAGAGAAGTCAAGTGACTTGCCCAAAGTCACACAGCTGACAAGTAACCTCCCCAGCGCTTAGAACAGTGCTGGGCACATAGGAAGCGCTTAAGAAATGCCCTTGTTAATGTATTTTCCCAAGTGCTTAGCACAGCGCTCTGCACTCCGTAAGCGCTCAATAAAATGATGGAATGAATTAATCCCCATTTTACAGATGAGGTCACTGAGGCACAGAGAAGTGAAGTGACTTGCCCCAAGTCACACAGCTGACAAGTAACCTCCCCAGCGCTTAGAACAGTGCTGGGCACCTAGGAAGCGCTTAAGAAATGCCCTTATTAATGTATTTTCCCAAGTGCTTAGCACAGTGCTCTGCACTCCGTAAGCGCTCTATAAAACCGATGGAATGAATTAATCCCCATTTTACAGATGAGGTCACTGAGGCACAGAGAAGTCAAGTGACTTGCTCCAAGTCACACAGCTGACAAGTAACCTCCCAAGCGCTGAGTACAGTGCTCTGCACCTAGTAAGCGCTCAATAAATCCGATTGATGAAGGAGGCCTTCCCAGACTGGGCCCCTTCCTTCCTCTCCCCCTCGTCCCCCTCTCCATCCACCCCATTTTTCCTCCTTCCCTTCCCCACAGCACCTGTATATATGGATATATTTTTGTACATATTTATTACTCTATTTATTTTATTTGTACATATCTATTCTATTTATTTTATTTTGTTAGTATGTTGGGTTTTATTCTCCGTCTCCCCCCTTCTAGACTGTGGGCCCGCTGTTGGGTAGGGACCGTCTCTAGATGTTGCCAATTTGGACTTCCCAAGCGCTTCGTAAGCGCTCAATAAATCCGATTGATGATGATGATTAATAATAATAAATGATGGATGGTTTCTCTGTCTTTCCGTGTTTCCCTCTCCCGCTTCGCCCAGGAAATGGCCCTGGGGCAGCTGAGCCTGGAGGAGCTGCTGGATATGTCGGAGCAGCAGGTGTGCGCGGCCATGGAGAAGTTTGGGGCCAACGAGGAGGAATGCGCCCGCCTCAACGCCTCCCTCGCCTGCCTGAGGAATGTCCACATGGCCGGTGAGCCCCAGGAGGAGGAGGAGGAGGAGGAAAAGGAGGAGGAAGAGGAGGAGGGAGAGGAGGAGGAGGAGGAGGAGGAGGAAGAGCAGGAGAAATAGTGAAGGTGATGGCGGAAAATCCAGCCAAACACTGACCAGCCCCTCTTCCGAAGGGCCGGCAGCAGAAAGAAGCGGCGTGGCTCAGTGGAAATCATCAGCAGCATCATCATAATGGCATTTGTGGCATCTTTTAATCAATCAATCAATCGTATTTATTGAGCGCTTACCATGTGCAGAGCACTGGACTAAGCGCTTGGGAAGTACAGATTGGCAACACATAGAGGCGGCCCCTACCCAACAGTGGGCTCGCAGTCTGAAAGGGGGGAGACAGAGAACAGAACCAAACATCCCAACAAAATAAAATCAATAGGATAGAAATGTACAAGTAAAATAAATAAAGAGTAATAAATACGTACAACCATATATACATATATACAGGTGCTGTGGGGAAGGGAAGGAGGTAACATGGGGGGATGGAGAGGGGGACGAGGGGGAGATTTATTACAGATTTATTACTCTATTTATTTATGCATTTTACTTGTCCATATCCATTCTATTTATTTTATTTTGTTAGTATGTTTGGTTTTGTTCTCTGTCTCCCCCTTTTAGACTGTGAGCCCACTGTTGGGTAGGGACCGTCTCTATGTGTTGCCAGTTTGTACTTCCCAAGCGCTTAGTACAGTGCTCTGCACATAGTAAGTGCTCAAGAAATACGATTGATGGTGATTTATTAAGCGCTTCCTATGTGCCAAGCAGTGTTCTAAGTGCTGGGGAGGTTACAGGGTGATCGGGTGTCCATCAATCAATCAATCAATCGTATTTATTGAGCGCTTACTGTGTGCAGAGCGCTTGGGAAGTCCAAGTTGGCAACATCTAGAGACAGTCCCTACCCAACTGTGGGTTCACAGTCTAAAAGGGGGAGACAGAGAACAAAACCAAACATACTAACAAAATAAAATAAATAGAATGGAGATGTACAAGTAAAATGCATAAATAAATAAATAGAGTAATAAATCTGTACAAACATATATCCATATATACAGGGGCTGTGGGGAAGGGAAGGAGGTAAGATGGGGGGATGGAGAGGAGGACGAGGGGGAGAGGTTGTCGCACGGGGGGCTCACAGTCTTCATCCCCGTTTTACAGATGAGGGAACTGAGGCCCGGAGAAGTGAAGGGACTTGCCCAAAGTCACCCAGCTGACAAGTGGCGGAGCCGGGATTTGAACCCAGGACCTCTGACTCCAAAGCCCGGGCTCTTTCCACTGAGTCATGCTGCAGCGGTCATCCCGGCTCCGCCAATTGTCAGCTGGGTGACTTTGGGCGAGTCACTTCACTTCTCTGGGCCTCAGTTCCCTCATCTGGAAAATGGGGATGAAGACTGTGAGCCCCCCGGGGGACAAGCTGATCACCTTGTAGCCTGCCCAGCGCTTAGAACAGTGCTTTGCACATAGTAAGCGCTTAACAAATACCATCATCATCATGGGTTCAATTCCCGGCTCCGCCACTTGTCAGCTGGGTGACTTTGGGCAAGTCACTTCACTTCTCTGGGCCTCGGTTATCTCGTCTGGAAAATGAGCCCCCAGTGGGACAACCTGATCACCTTGTAACCTCCCCAGTGCTTAGAGCAGTGCTTGGCACATAGTAAGCGCTTAATAAATACCATCGTTATTATTATTATTATTATTATTATTATTATTATTATTATTATTATTATTATTATTATTATTATTATTATTATTCAGGCCTAGAATCGCTTCCCTGTCCCCTTCCAGGAAAGAAGGGGCAGAGGCAGGATTGGGGGAGTCGAGGGGGGGTCTTGTCTCTTAATCTTCTCTTTGGGAAGCAGCGTGGCTCAGTGGAAAGGGCCCGGGCTTGGGAGTCAGAGGTCGTGGGTTCAAATCCCGGCTCCACCACTTCATCATCATCATCAATCGTATTTATTGAGCGCTTACTATGTGCAGAGCACTGTACTAAGCGCTTGGGAAGTACAAATTGGCAACATCTAGAGACAGTCCCTACCCAACAGTGGGCTCACAGTCTAAAAGGGGGAGACAGAGAACAAAACCAAACATACTAACAAAATAAAATAAATAGAATAGATATGTACAAATAAAATAAATAAATACATAAATAGAGTAATAAATATGTACAAACATATATACATATATATGCATACATACATACACCACTTGTCAGCTGGGTGACTCTGGATAAGTCACTTCACTTCTCTGGGCCTTAGTAATCTCAGCTGAAAAATGGGGATGAAGACTGTGAGCCCCCCGTGGGACAACCTGATCACCTTGTAACCTCCCCAGCGCTTAGAACAGTGCTTGGCACATAGGAAGCACTTAACAAATACCATCATAATTAGTATTATTCCCGAACTTGCCGGTCTATCAGTCAGCCAATCAATCAGTTGTATTTATTGAGCACTTACTTACTGGGTTCGATTCCTGGCTCTGCCACTTGTCAGCTGTGTGACTTTGGGTAAGTCACTTCACTTCTCTGGGCCTCAGTTTTACCTCATCTGTCAAATGGGGATGAAGGCTATGAGCCCCACCTGGGACAACCAGCGCTTAGAACAGTGCTTTGCACATAGTGAGCACTTAATAAATGCCATTAGTCAATCAATCAATCAATCAATCGTATTTATTGAGCGCTTACTGTGTGCAGAGCACTGTACTAAGCGCTTGGGAAGTACAAATTGGCAATATATAGAGACAGTCCCTACCCAACAGCGGGCTCACAGTCTAGAAGGGGGAGACAGAGAACAAAACCAAACATACTAACAAAATAAAATAAATAGAATAGATATGTACAAGTAAAATAAATAAATAAATGAATAGAGTAATAAATAAATAGAGTAATAAATAAATAAATAGAGAAATAAATAAATAAATAAATGGAGTAATAAATATGTACAAACATATATGCATTATTATTATTGTTATTATTATTACCTTGTATATAGCTATAATTCTGTTTGTTCTGATGATTTTGACACCTGTCCATATGTTTTGTTTTGTTATCTGTCTCCCCCTTCTAGACTGTGAGCCCGTTGTTGGGTTGGGACCGTCTCTATACGTTGCCAACTTGTACTTCCCAAGCGCTTAGTACAGTGCTCTGCACACAGTAAGCGCTCAATAAATACGATTGAATGAATGAATGAATACCCCAGTGCTTAGAACAGTGCTTGACACATAGTAAGCACTTAACAAATACCGTTATTATTATTATTATTACCAAACTTGCCTGTCTATCAACCAGCCAATCAATCAGTTGTATTTACTGAGCATTTATGGGTTCGATTCCCGGCTCCGCCACTTGCCTGCTGTGTGACCTTGGATCAGTCCCCTCACTTCTCTGTGCCTCGGTTATCTCCTTTGTAAAATGGGGATTAAGACTGTAAGCCCCATGTGGGACAGGGACTGTGCCCAATCTGATTAGCTTGCACCTTAGAACAGTGCCTGACACATAGTGAGCGCTTAACAAACACAATTAAAAAAAAAAAGTGAAGTGACTTGTCCAAGGTCAAACAGTAGAGAAGTGGCAAAGCCGGGATTAGAACGCAGGTCATCTCTTCCCGTTAGGCCACACTGCTTTACCACCTGGCAACTTCATTCGGTCTTTCAGTTGTATTTATTGAGCGCTTACTAGGTGCAGAGCGCTGTGCTAAGCGCTTGGAAGAGAGTACGAAGAGAAGCAGCGTGGCTCAGTGGACAGAACACAGGCTTGGGAGCCGGAGGTCATGGGTTCTAATCCCGGCTCCGCCACTTGTCAGCTGGGTGACTTTGGGCAAGTCACTTCACGTCTCTGGGCCTCAGTGACCTCATCTGGAAAATGGGGATTAAGACTGTGAGTCCCCCGTGAGACAACCTGACGACCTGGAATCTACCCCAGCGCTTAGAACAGTGACTGCGAGCCCACTGTTGGGTAGGGACCGGCTCTATATGTAGCCAACTTGTACTTCCCAAGCGCTTAGTACAGTGCTCTGCACACAGTAAGCGCTCAATAAATACGATTGATTGATTGATTGATTGCTTGGCACATAGTAAGCGCTTAACAAACGCCGTCATTATTATTATGAATAGACACATTCTCTGCCCACAATGAGTTTACGCCTTAGAGCGAGTTTACAGTGCAGAACACTTACATAGAGAAGCAAAGTGGCTCAGTGGAAAGAGCCCAGGCTTCGGAGTCAGAGGTCATGGGTTCAAATCCCGGCTCCGCTGCTTGTCAGCTGGGTGACTTTGGGCAAGTCACTTCTCTGGGCCTCAGTTCCCTCATCTGGAAAATGGGGATGAAGACTGGGAGCCCCACATGAGACAACCTGATGACCTTGTATCTTCCCCGGTGCTTAGAACAGTGCTTGGCACATAGTAAGCGCTTAATAAATACTATTATTATTATCATTATAATATTATAATGATATAATATTATGTCATTATAGGAGGCCTTCCCAGACTGAGCCCCTTCCTTCCTCTCCCCCTCGTCCCCCTCTCCATCCACCCCATTTTACCTCCTTCCCTTCCCCACAGCACCTGTATATATGTATATATGTTTGTACATATTTTTTACTCTATTTATTTATTTTATTCGTACATATCTATTCTATTTATTTTATTTTGTTAGTATGTTTGGTCTTGTTCTCTGTCTCCCCCTTTTAGACTGTGAGCCCACTGTTGGGTAGGGACTGTCTCTATATGTTACCAATTTGTACTTCCCAAGCGCTTAGTACAGTGCTCTGCACATAGTAAGCGCTCAATAAATACGATTGATGATGATGATGATGATTATTATTACCCTCCCTCACCCTCCCACCCCACAACATCCCTGTATGTCAGGCACTGCCCCTGCTCCCCTCTTTTCCACACCACCCCTTTTTTCCTCGCACCCCATGCCCCTGATTTGGGGTCCTTAAGGACGTCTACAGTGAATATCTGCTATTCAGTCAGTCAGTCGTGGCTCTGCCACTTCAGTTTGTTATAATAATAATAATAATAATAATAATGATGGCATTTATTAAGCGCTTACTGTGTGCAAAGCACTGTTCTAAGCGCTGGGGAGTTTACGAGGTGATCAGGTGGTCCCATGGGGGGCTCACAGTCTTCATCCCCATTTTACAGATGAGGGAACTGAGGCCCAGAGACGTGAAGTGACTTGCCCAAAGTCACCCAGCTGACAATTGGCGGAGCCAGGATTTGAACCCATGACCTGTGACTCCAAAGCCCGGGCTCTTTCCAGTGAGCCACGTCCCAAGCTCTTAGTACGGTGCTTTGCACACAGTAAGCGCTCAATAAATACTTAATTTAATGGAATGAAGTTACCTGCTGTGTCACCCGTGAAAAGCCACTTCGCTGCTTGGGGTTTCAGTTGAGAAGCAGCGTGGCTCAGTGGAAAGAGCACGGGCTTGGGAGTCGGAGGGCTTGGGTTCTAATCCTTCTTCTGCAACTTGTGTGCTGTGTGACGTTGGGCTAGCCACTTCACTTCTCTGGGCCTCAGTTACCTCATCTGGAAAATGGGGATGAAGACTGTGAGCGCACATGGGGCTTGTATCTATCCCAGTGCTTAGACCAGTGCTTCGCAAATAGTAAGCGCTTAACAAATACCAATATTATTATTATTTCTTCATTTGTAAAATGAGGATTCTCCCTCCCCCTTAGACGTTGAGTCCGTGTGGGAAAGGGGCTTTTTCCTACCTGCTTCATGAGAGGCAGCGTGGCTCAGTGGAAAGAGCCCGGGCTTTGGAGTCAGAGGTCATGGGTTCTAATCCAGGCTCTGCCAACTGTCAGCTGTGTGACTTTGGGCAAGTCACTTCACTTCCCTGGGCCTCAGTTACCTCATCTGGAAAATGGGGATGAAGACTGTGAGCCCCCCTTGGGGCAACCTGATCACCTTGTAACCTCCTCACTACTTACAGCAGTGCTTTGCACATAGTAAGCACTTAATAAATGCCATTATTATTATTATTATTATTATTATTATTATTACCTGCTTATAACATCTCTAGGGACTGTCTCTATATGTTGCCAACTTGTACTTCCCAAGCGCTTAGTACAGTGCTCTGCACACAGTAAGCGCTCAATAAATACGATTGATTGATTGATTGATCTCTATGTCAGTACTTAGGACAGTGCTTGGCATCTAATAAGCTCACTACAAGCAAGGAAAGTGTCTGCTAATTCCGTTGTTCTCTCCCAAGTCAGTCAGTCATATCTACTGAGCGCTTACATTCATTCATTCAGTCATATTTATTGAGCGCTCACTGTGTGCAGAGCACTGTACTAAGCGCTTGGGAAGTCCAAGTTGGCAACGTATAGAGACGGTGCCTACCCAACAGCGGGCTCACAGTCTAGAAGGGGGAGACAGACAACAAAACAAAACATATTAACCAAATAAAATAAGTAGAATAAATATGTACAAATAAGATAAATAAATAAATAGAGTAATAAATCCGTACAAACATATATCCATATATACAGGTGCTGTCGGGAGGGGAAGGAGGTAAGGCGGGGGGGATGGGGAGGGGAGGAGGGGGAGAGGAAGGAGGAGGCTCAATCTGGGAAGGCCTTACAGTGTACTAAGTGCTTGGGAGACTACGATATAACAATAAACAGACACATTCTGCCCACAGTGAGTTTACAGTCCAGAGGGGGAAGATCCCTTAATGCTGAGAAGCAGCGTGGTCCAGTGGATAGAATATGATCCTGAGAGTCAGAAGGCCCTGGGTTCTAATTCTGCCTCTGCCACTTGTCTGCCGGGTGACCTTGGGCAAGTCACTTCACTTCTCTCTGCCTCAGTTACCTCATCTGTAAAGTGGGGATTAAGACTGTGAGCCCCCCGTGGGACAACCTGATCACCGTGGGCCGTCGACCCCCGGCCCACGTCATCCCCCTGGCCTGGCCCACTGTTGGGTAGGGACCGTCTCTCTATGTTGCCAACTTGTACTTCCCAAGCGCTTAGTACAGTGCTCTGCACACAGTAAGTACTCAATAAATACGATTGATTGATTGATTGATTGAATGCCCTCCCTCCCCAAATCCACCAAGCTAGCTCTCTTCCTCCCTTCAAAGCCCTACTGAGAGCTCACCTCCTCCAGGAGGCCTTCCCACACCGAGCCCCCTCTTTCCTCTCCCCCTCCCTATCCCCCCCACCCTACCTCCTTCCCCTCCCCGCAGCCCCTGTGTAGATATTTGTACAAATTTATTACTCTACTTATTTTACTTGTCCATATTTACTATTCTATTTATTTTGTTAATGATGTGCATCAAGCTTTACTTCTGTTTATTCTGATGACTTGACACCTGTCCACATGTTTTGTTCTGTTCTCTGTCTCCCCTTTCTAGACTGCGAGCCCGTTGTTGGGTAGGGACCGTCTCTCTATGTTGCCAACTTGTACTTCCCAAGCGCTTAGTACAGTACTCTGCACACAGTAAGCGCTCAATAAATACGATTGAATAAATGATAATAATAATAATAATAGCATTTATTAAGTGCTTACTATGTGCAAAGCACTGTTCTAAGCGCTGGGGAGGTTACAAGGTGATCAGGTTGTCCCACTGGGGGCTCACAGTCTTCATTCCCATTTTACAGATGAGGGAACTGAGGCCCAGAGAAGTTAAGTGACTTGCCCAAAGTCACACAGCTGATAAGTGGTGGAGCTGGGATTTGAACTAAGTAAATACTATTGAATGAATGAATGAATATACAGTAGACCAAAAACTCCTTTTTTTTTTTAATGGCATTTATTAAGCGCTTACTATGTACAAAGCACTGTTCTAAGCGCTGGGGAGGTTCCAAGGTGATCAAGTTGTCCCACGGGGGGCTCACAGTTTTCATCCCCATTTTACAGATGAGGGAAGTGACTTGCCCAAAGTCACACAGCTGACACTTGGCGGAGCCGGGATTTGAACCCATGACCTCTGACTCCAAAGCCCGTGTTCTTTCCACTGAGCCATGCTGTTTCTCTAATGAATGAATGAATGAATGTATCCCCCCCAGCGCTTAGAACAGTGCTTGGCACATAGTAAGTGCTTAACAAATACCATCGTTATTATTATTATCATTATCATTATTATCCACCCCAGCACCTAGCACATAGTGAGTGCTTAACAAATACCATAATCATAACTATATTATTATTATTATTATTATTATTATTATCAATTGAGTCTTTTTTTCCCTCCAGCTCATCTGCATACTGCCTCTTTTGTTCTTTAAATTAGGTAGGTACCTTGGTCTAGCGGACAGAGCACAGGGCTGGGAGTCAAAGGACCTGAATTCGAGTCCCAGATCAGTCCCCTACTGACCGTGGACCTTGGGCAAGTCACTTCCCTTCTCTGGGCCTCAGTTTCCTCATCTATAAAAAGGAGATTAAGGCTGTGAGCCCCATGTTTTCAGGGACTATGTCCAACCTGATTACCCTGAATCTACCCCAGTGCTTAAAACGCATAGTAAGCGCTTAACAAATACCATAATTTATATTTTTGTAAATAACCATATACCTGTCCCGTGCTTAGCACGGAGTGTTTCATACAGCTCTAGACAGTCAGCTCTGTCTAGACTGTGACCTCACTGTGGGCAGGGAATGTCGCGGTTTAATGTTGTATTGTATTTTCCCAAGCGCTTAGTACAGTGCCCTGCGCACAGTAAGTAGTTGATTGATTGATTGAATGAAGGAATAAATGGAATTGTTATGATTTAAGTGGCTTCCGCCAAATACCAGGAGAGGGTGCTCGAAGCCGGGATTTATTTTGTCCAGGATGGAAATTCTTGGAAATTCTTCTGAAAAGGAGGGCCTGGAATGAAATGACTCAGGAATCTTCCTATGGAGCCCTGCTTCTCTCCTTTCCTGGCCCTGCTTTCTCTCCTTTCCCGGCTCTCCTTCTCTCCTTTCCCAGCCCTGCATCTCTCCTTTTCCAGACGGGCTTCTCTCCTTTCCTGGCCCTGCTTGTTAGTTATCATTTCTCAGCTGTGTGTCTTACCTTTCTCAGCCCTGCTTTTATAAAAATAATAATAATGGTATTTATTAAGTGCTTACTATGTGCAAAGCACCGTTCTAAGCGCTGGGGAGGTTACAAGGTGATAAGGTTGTTCCACGGCGGGGCTGACAGTCTTAATCCCCATTTTACAGATGAGGTAACTCAGGCACAGAGAAGTGAAGTGATTTGCCCAAAGTCACACAGCTGACAATAGGCAGAGCCGGGATTTGAACCCATGACCTCTGACTCCAAAGCCGGGCTCTTTCCATTGAGCCATGCTGCTTCTCTGCTTTTTTCATTCATTCATTCAATCGTATTTGCTGCTTCTCTGCTTTTTTCATTCATTCATTCAGTCGTATTTATTGAGTGCTTACTGTGTGCAGAGCACTGGACTAAGCGCTTGGAAAGTACAATTCGGCAACATTCATTCATTCAATCATATTTATTGAGCACTTACTGTGTGCAGAGCACTGGACTAAGCGCTTGGAAAGTACAATTCGACAGGTGTATGGATATTTACAGAGATATAAATTATGGTATTTGTTAAGCGCTTACTATGAGTTTTAAGCACTGGGGTCGATTCAAGGTAATCAGGTTGGACACAGTCCCTGAAAACACGGGGCTCACAGCCTTAATCCCCTTTTTATAGATGAGGAAACTGAGGCCCAGAGAAGGGAAGTGACTTGCCCAAGGTCCCCGGTCAGAGACAATCCCTACCCAACAACGGACTCACAGTTTAGAAGGGGGGAGACAGGCAACAACAACAAAAAAGTAGGCAGGCATGAAAAGCATCAAAATGAATAAGTAGAATTATAGATATATACACATCATTAATAAAATAAATAGAATAATAAATACGTACAAATATACACAAGTGCTGTGGGGAGGAGAAGGGGGTAGAGCAGGGGGAGGGAGCAGGGGTGGTGGGGAGGGGAGGAGGAGCAGAGGAAAAGGGGGGCTCAGTCTGGGAAGGCCTCCTGGAGGAGGTGAGATTTCAGTAGGGCTTGGAAGGGGGGAAGTGGGCTAGTTTGGGGGATGTGAAGCAGCAGCGTGAGAAGCTGCTTAGAGAAGCAGCGTGGCTCAGTGGAAAGAGCCCGGGCTTTGGAGTCAGAGGTCATGGGTTCAAATCCCAGCTCCGCCACTTGTCAGCTGTGTGACTTTGGGCAAGTCACTTCACTTCTCTGTGCCTCAGTTACCTCATCTGTAAAATGGGGATGAAGACTGTGAGCCCCATGTGGGACAACCCGATCACCTTGTAACCTCCCCAGCGCTTAGAACAGTGCTTTGCATATAGTAAGCGCTTAATAAATGCCATTATTATTATTATTATTATTATTATGTGAGAAGGGAGGGCATTCCAGGCCGGAGGTAGGATGTCCCAGCCCTGCTTCTCTCCTTTACTGCCCCTGCTTATTCCTTTCCCAGCCATGGTTTTTGCTTTTCCCGGCCCGGCTTCTCTCCTTTCCCAGCCATGCTTCTTTCCTTTCCCAGCCCTTCTTCTCTCCTTTCCCAGCCCCTCATCATCATCATCATCAATCGTATTTATTGAGCGCTTACTGTGTGCAGAGCACTGTACTAAGCGCTTGGGAAGTACAAGTTGGCAACGTATAGAGACAGTCCCTACCCAACAGTGGGCTCACAGTCTAAAAGGGGGAGATAGAGAACAAAACCAAGCATACTAACAAAATAAAATAAATAGAATAGATATGTGCAAGTAAAATAAATAAATAAATAGAGTAATAAATATGTACAAGCATATATACATATATACAGCCACTGCTTCTCTCCTTTCCCAGCCTTGCTAATCATCCTTTCCCAGCTGTGTTCTTGCCTTTCCTGGCCCTGCTTCTTTTCTTTCCTAAACCTGCTTCTCTCCTTTCCCAGCCTTGCTTATCATCCATCTCAGCTGTGGTTCTTGCCATTCCTGTCCCTGCTTTTTTTCTTTCCTAACCCTGCTTCTCTCCTTTCCTGGCCCTGCTACTCTCCTTTCCCTGCCCTCCTTCACTCCCTTCCCAGCTCTGCTTCTCTCCTTTCCCAGCCTTGCTTATCATCCTGTCTCAGCTGTGGTTCTTGCCTTTCCTAACCCTGCTTCTTTTCTTTCCTAACCCTGCTTCTCTCCTTTCCTGGCCCCACTTCTCTCCTTTCCCGGCCCCCCTTCTCTCTCTTCCCAGCTCTGCTTCTCTCCTTTCCCAGCCTTGCTTATCATCCTGTCTCAGCTGTGGTTCTTGCCTTTCCTGGCCCTGCTTCTTTTCTTTCCTAGCCCTGCTTCTCTCCTTTCCTGGCCCCGCTTCTCTCCTTTCCCGGCCCTCCTTCTCTCCCTTCCCAGCTCTGCTTCTCTTCTTTCCCAGCCTTGCTTATCATCCCTTCTCAGCTGTGGTTCTTTCCTTTCCTGGCCCTGCTTCTTTTCTTTCCTAGGCCTGCTTCTCTCTTTTCCTGGCCCTGCTTCTCTCCTTTCCCAGCCTTGCTTCTCTCCTTTCCCAGCCTTATCATCCTGTCTCAGCTGTGGTTCTTGCCTTTCCTGGCCCTGCTTCTTTTCTTTCCCGGCTCTCCTCTCCCTTCCCAGCTCTGCTTCTCTCCTTTCCCAGCCTTGTTTATCACCCCTTCTCAGCTGTGGTTCTTGCCTTTCCTGGCCCTTCTTCTTTTCTTTCCAAACCCTGCTTCTCTCCTTTCCTGGCCCTGCTTCCCTCCTTTCCTGGCTCTGCTTCCCACCTTTTCTCTGCTTTTCTCCTTTCCTGGCCCCTGCCTCTCTCCTTTCCTGGCCCCTGCTTCTCTCCTTTCGCAGCTCTGCTTTTCTTCTTTCCCAGCCTTGCTTTTCATCCCTTCTCATCTGTGGTTCTTGCCTTTCCTGGCCCTGCTTCTTTTCTTTCCTAACCCTGCTTTTCTCCTTTCCTAGCCCTGCATCTCTCCTTTCCCAGCCCTGTTTCTCTTCTTTCCCAGCCCCTGCCTCTCTCCTTTCCCAGCCTTGCACATATTTACTATTCTATTTATTTTGTTAAGGATGTGCATTTAGCTTTAATTCTATTTATCCTGATGACTTGACACCTGTCCACATGTTTTGTTGTCTGTCTCCCCGTTCGAGACTGTGAGCCCGTTGTTGGGTAGGGACCGTCTCTATATGTCACCAACATGTACTTCCCAAGCGCTTAGTACAGTGCTCTGCACACACTAAGCGCTCAATAAATATGATTGAATGAATGAATGAATGAATCCTTTCTCAGCTGTGTTCTTGCCTTTCCTGGCCCTGCTTCTTTTCTTTCCCATCCCTGTTTCTCTCCTTTCCCGGCCCTGCTTCTTTCCCTTCCCAACCTTACTTCTCTCCTTTCCCAGATGGACTTCTCGCTTTTCCCAGCCCTGCCTCTCTCCCTTTTTCCCCCGCCGAGGCGTGCTCATTATCTTTTCTAGGCCCTGTTTCTCTCTTTTCCCAGCCCTGCTTCTCTCCTTTCCCTGCCCTGCTTCCCCGGCTCCATGTAGTAATATGAACCCAGGCCCCTCTTCCTCCCTCCCTCCAGCCTGGCACCTGTTCCTTAGACTCGCCGTTTGTTTTCCACAGCCCAATCCTGTTTGGGGATTTGCTCAGGGAATGATGGGGCTGGTCCAGTTCTGCCACCCCCATCTTCATCCACTTATGGACTCCAAGACCAATTATGAGGAGATAATGAGGTGTGAAAAGCAAACACTTCTGAGTGAGCCCAGGAGTCTATATAATTATCAAAGATGCAGAAGAAATTCTACAGAGGTGAGGCCAGAAAGCAGCCTGGCCTAATGGAAAGAGCACGGACCTGGGTTCAAATCCTGGCTCCGCCACTTGCCTGCTGTGGGACCTTGGACATGTCTCTCAACATCTCAGGGCCTCAATCAATCAATCAATCGTATTTATTGAGCACCTACTGTGTGCAGAGCACTGTACTAAGCGCTTGGGAAGTACAAGTTGGCAACATATAGAGACAGTTCCTACCCAACCGTGGGCTCACAGTCTAGATTGTAGAATGGGGAATCAATAATAATAATAATGGCATTTATTAAGCGCTTACTATGTGCAAAGCGCTGGGGAGGTTACACGGTGACCAGGTTGTACCACGGGGGGGCTCACAGTTTTAATCCCCATTCTACAGATGAGGGAACTGAGGCACAGAGAAGTTGAGTGACTTGCCCAAAGTCACACAGCTGACAAGAGGCAGAGCGGGGATTCGAACCCACACCGCTGACTCCCAAGCCCGGGCTCTTTCCACTAAGCCATGCTTTATATATATATTTATATATATATATACATATATTTGTATGTATTTATTACATATATTATATATTACATATATAATACATTACATATATAATACATTACATATATTTATTTACATATATTTATATATATATGAGGGAAAGGAGAGAAACAGGGATGGGAAATAAAAGAAGCAAGGCCAGGAAAGGCAAAAACACAGCTGAGAAAGGATGATAAGCAAGTGTGGGAAAGGAGAGAAGCAGGGTTAGGAAAGAAAAGAAGAAGGGCCAGGAAAGGCAAAAACCACAGCTGAGAAGAGATGATAATATATATCTATATACATAAATATCTATATACATAGATATATATATATCTGAGCTCTCTGCTTTCCACAAAGTGCTCAATAAATACGAATGAATGAATATATATGTGTATATATTTATAAATTAAGGAAAGGATTTGCATGTATTTATAAATTAAGGAAAGGATTTGTCTCAACATCTCAGGGCCTCAGTTTCCTCATGCATAGAATGGGGGTCAACCCCTGTTCCCCCTCATATATATATATTAATTTAAGGAAATTAAATTAAGGAAAGGATTTAGTCCCGTTTGGCCAGGAGGAATGCTTTCCTACTGAATATTTTTTGCCCATTTTCTGTAGCAGCTTTCTGCTGCAGGAAATCAAAGCTCCGTCCTCTCTGGGCCGGGCCCCCGGTGGAGGAGGGTTTCGATCTTTGGGATCCAAATTTCTGAAAGTTGGTTGTGTCTCCTTCAGCCTGTCAGCTCCTGGGGAGAGAGGGATCGGAATTTACCCTTCTTCCAAATGTCCGCCAGCTGCCTCGTCGGGTTGGTTCGGTTCTCTGACCACAGGAAGGGCTTGATTGATGCTGTCTAGGATGGGAGGATTTCTTATGTTTTCCCTGAGAATTTGGCTATCGCCTCGAAGATGCTGTCTGTGCAAAGCTCAGCAGTCGATCAATCTTGTTTATTGAAGCAGCATGGAGCAGTGGATAGAATCAATCAATCAATCAATCGTATTTATTGAGCGCTCACTATGTGCAGAGCACCGTACTAAGCACTTGGGAAGTACAAATTGGCAACACATAGAGACAGTCCCTACCCAACAGTGGGCTCACAGTCTAAAAGGGGGAGACAGAGAACAGAACCAAACATACCAACAAAATAAAATCAATAGGAAAGAAATGTACAAGTAAAATAAATAAATAAATAAATAAATAAATAGAGTAATAAATATGTACAACCATATATCCATATATACAGGTGCTGTGGGGAAGGGAAGGAGGTAAGATGGGGGGATGGAGAGGGGAACGAGGGGGAGAGGAAGGAAGGGGCTCAGTCTGGGAAGGCCTCCTGGAGGAGGTGAGCTCTCAGCAGGGCCTTGAAGGGAGGAAGAGAGCGAGCTTGGCGGAGGGGCAGAGGGATAGGGGGCATTCCAGGCCCGGGGGATGACGTGGGCCGGGGGTCGATGGCGGGACAGGCGAGAACGAGGTACAGTGAGGAGATTAGCGGTGGACACAGGCCTGAGAGGTCGTGGGTTCTAATCCCGGCTCCGTGCCTTGTCTGCTGTGTGACTTTCGGCAACTCACTTAAGCGCTTAGTACAATTCTCTGTAATAATAATAATTGGCATTTGTTAAGCGCTTACTATGTGCAAAGCCCTGTTCTAAGCGCGGGGGAGGATGCAGGGTGATCAGGTTGTCCCACGTGGGGCTCACAGTCTTCATCCCCCTTTTACAGATGAGGTAACTGAGGCCCAGAGAAGTGAAGTGACTTGCCCAAGATCACACAGCAGACATGTGGGGGAGTTGGGATTTGAACCCATGACCTCTGACTCCAAAGCCCGGGCTCTTTCCACTGAGCCACGCTGCTTCTCTACACAGTAAGCACTCAATAAATACGATTGCATGAACTCACTTCACTTCTTTGGGCCTCAGTTCCCTCATCTGGAAAGTGGGGGGTTGAGACTGTGAGCCCCACGTGGGACAGGGACTGAGTCCAACCCGATTTGCTTGTATCCACCCAGTGCTTAGTACAGTGGCTGGCACATAGTAGACATTTATTTATTTAGAGAAGCAGCGTGGCTCAGTGGAAAGAGCCCGGGCTTTGGAGTCAGAGGTCATGGGTTCGAATCCCTACTCCACCACAAGTCTGCTGTGTGACCTTGGGCAAGTCACTTAACTTCTCTGAGCCTCAGTTACCTCATCTGTAAAAATGGGGATTAAGACTGTGAGCCCCATGTGGGACAACTTGATCATATTGTATCCCCCCAGTGCTTAGAACAGTGCTTTGCACATAGTAAGTGCTTAATAAATGCCATTATTATTATTATTAGTAGTATTTATTTATTTCAGCGTGACTCAGTGGAAAGAGCACAGGCTTTGGAGTCAGAGGTCATGGGTTCAAATCCCAGCTCCACCAATTGTCAGCCGGGTGACTTGGGGCAAGTCACTTCACTTCTCTGGGCCCCAGTTACCTCATCTGTAAAATGGGGATTAAGACTGTGAGCCCCACGTGGGACAACCTGATCACCTTGTAACTTCCCCAGCACTTAGAACAGTGCTTTGCACATAGTAAGCGCTTAATAAATGCCATCATTATTATTATTAACAAATGCCACAGTTATTATTATTATTATTATGCGCTTACTGTCTGCAGACCACTAGGTGCTTCAGAGAGTACCGTATAACAATATAATAATAATAATAATAATAATGTTGGTATTTGTTAAGCGCTTACTATGTGCAAAGCCCTGTTCTAAGCACTGGAGCACTGTTAACAGACACATTCATTCAGTCATTTATTGAGCGCTTACTCTGTGTGGAGCACTGTACTAAGCGCTTGGGAGAGTTCATTACAACAGTAAACAGACACATTCCCCCTTTTAGACTGTGAGCCCACTGTTGGGTAGGGACTGCCTCTATATGTTGCCAACTTGTACTTCCCAAGTGCTTAGTACAGTGCTCTGCACACAGTAAGCGCTCAATAAATACGATTGATTGATTGATTGATTGATTGATTCCCTGTCCACAACGAGCTTACAGTCTAGAGAGGGAGACAGACATTAATAGCAATAAATAGATTACGGACAGGGGCATAAGTGCTGCGGGGCTGGGAGGGAGAATGAATTAAAGGGAGCAAGTCAGGGCGATGCAGAAGGGAGTCGGGGAAAAGGAAATGAGGGTTTAGTCGGGGAAGGCCTCTAGTCAGGACACTGTACTAAACACTTGGGAGAGGACCATAGAATTGGTCGCTATGCTTCTTGTCTTCAAGGAGGTAACAGTCTAGTTGGGGATTCAGTCAATCAATCAATCATATTTATTGAGCGCTTACTATGTGCAGAGCACTGTACTAAGCGCTTGGGAAGTACAAGTTGGCAACATATAGAGACAGTCCCTAACCAACATTGGGCTCACAGTCTAAAAGATTCAGACATTAACTAAATGGAAGAGGAGATACAAGGTTGTGGGATTGGACAGAGTTCCTGTCCCCCCCACAGGATTCTCGATCTCTCTTCTGCCCATTTGACAGATGAGGAAACTGAGACCCAGGGAGGTTAAGTAACTTGCCCAAGGTCACACAGCGGGCCCGTGGCAGAGCTGGAACTAGAACCCACAGTCCCTTCTAGACTGTGAGCCCGTCGTTGGGTTGGGACCGTCTCTATATGTTGCCGACTTGTACTTTATTCATTCATTCATTCATTCAATCGTATTTATTGAGCGCTTACTGTGTGCAGAGCGCTGTGCTAAGGGCTTGGGAGGTACAAATCGGCAACATACAGAGATGGTCCTTACCCAACAATGGGCTCACAGTCTAGAAGGGGGAGACAGACAACAGAACAAAACATGTGGACAGGTGTCAAGTCATCAGAATAGATAGAATTAAAGCTAAATGCACATCATTAACAAAATAAATAGAATAGTAAATATGGACAAGAAAAATAAATAGAGTGATAAATCTGTACAAACATATATACAGGTGCTGTGGGGAGGGGAAGGAGGTAGGGCCGGGGGTATGGGGAGGAGGAGAGGAAAAAGGGGGCTCAGTCTCGGAAGGCCTCTTGGAGAAGGTGAGCTCTCAGTAGCGCTTCCCAAGCGCTTAATACAGTGCTCTGCACACAGTAAGCGCCCAATAAATACGATTGAATGAATGAATGAACCCAGGTCTGCTGACCTTTGGTCCTGTGTTCTGTCTATTGGGCCACGTTACAGTCTAGAGGGGGAGAAAGATGTTAATAGGAATAAATAAATTATGGATACGGGCATGAGTGCTGTGGGGCTGAGAGAGGGGTTGAATGAAAGGAGCAAATCCAAGTGCAAATCCCAGCGGCGCCTTGTTTTCCCGGATCTCCAGACCTTCTTAAAGGCCTTCTAGACTGTGAGCCCACTGTTGGGTAGGGACCGTGCCTATATGTTGCCAACTTGTACTTCCCAAGCGCTTAGTACAGAGCTCTGCACACAGTAAGCGCTCAATAAATACGATTGAATGAATGAATGAAGTGCCGGGGCGACGCAGATGGGAGTGGGAGAAGAGGAAATGGGGGCTTAGTCTCTAGATTGTAAGCTTATTGTGGGCAGGGAGTGTTTCTACTCATCTATTGTCCCCTCCCAAGCGCTTAGTGCAGTGCTTTGCACACAGTAGCACTCAGTAAATCATCATCATCATCATCATCATCATCATCAATCGTATTTATTGAGCGCTTACTATGTGCAGAGCACTGTACTAAGCGCTTGGGAAGTACAAATTGGCAGCATATAGAGACAGTCCCTACCCAACAGTGGGCTCACAGTCTAAAAAGGGGAGACAGAGAGCAAAACCAAACATACTAACAAAATGAAATAAATAGAATAGATATGTACAAATAAAATAAATCAATAAATAAATAGAGTAATAAATATGTACAAACATATATACATATATGTATATATAAATATGATTGAATGAGTTAGTCTGGGAAGGCCTCTTGGAGATGTGCCTTCAGTAAGGCTCGGAAGGAGGGGAGAGCGATCATCTTTGGGATATGAAGAGGGAAGGAGGGTGTTGCAGGTTTCAGTGAGGCAGGATTTAGAGTTTGTTCCTGTTCTTCCCCAAGAGGAATTCCTCTCAAAAAGGATCTTTCCTTTAACAGTTCCGATAGGAAGTCCAGCATCTCCCAGAGGGCCTGCCAACTCCAGCTCCCATCCAGGCTCGTGCTCTGCCTTACTCCTTTGGATCTCAATGGGATCTCGATGGGATCCTGAGAGGATCCTGCGAGGATCTAGCCCAAATCCCGCTTGCCCTGACTACGGTCTAATCCACTCGTCTGCTGTGAGGCCTTAGGCAAGTCACTTCACTTCTCTGGGCCTCAGTTCCCTCATCTGGAAAATGGGGATTGATACCGTGAGCCCCAGGAGGGACTGGGACTCTGTCCGGTCCGATTTGCTTTTTTCCACCCCAGCGCTTAGTACATAAGTGTCTGGCACACAGTAAGCACTTTATAAATACCACAGTTATTATTATTATTATTATAAGTTGGGCGAGAAGGAAGTGTAAAGCAGGGCTGGATTTCTCCCCTCTAGAGTGTAAAATCCACGTGGTTACGGATTTATCTTCCAACTCTGTTGTATTGGACTCTCCCAAGCGCTCAATACAGTGCACTGCACACAGTAAGTGCCTTATAATGATAATAACAATAATGATGGCATTTGTTAAGCACTTACTATGTGCAAAGCACTGTTCTAAGTGCTGGAGGGGGATACAAGGTGATCAGGTTGTCCCATGTGGGGCTCACAGTCTTTATCCCCATTTTACAGATGAAGTAACTGAGGCGCGGAGAAGTTAAGTGACTTGCCCAAGGTCACACAGCTGACAATTGGTGGAGTCGGGATTTGAACCCATGACGTCTGACTCCCAAGCCCGGGCTCTTTCCATTGAGCCACGCTGCTTCTCTGTTTTTCTGTTTCTCTGCTTCCCTGCTTATGGGCAGGGATTATATCAATCAATCAATCGTATTTATTGAGCGCTTACTGTGTGCAGAGCACTGAACTAAGCGCTTGGGAAGTCCAAGTTGGCAACATATAGAGATGGTCCCTACCCAACAGTGGGCTCACAGTCTAGAAGGGGGAGACAGAGAACAAAACAAAGCATAATAACAAAATAAAATCAATAGAATAAACATGTACAAATAAAATAAATAAATAAATAGAGTAATAAATCAATCAATCCTATTTATTGAGCGCTTACTGTGTGCAGAGCACTGGACTAAGCGCTTGGGAAGCACAAGTTGGCAACATATAGAGACAGTCCCGTCTATATGCCATCTATATGCCAGATATATTATATCATCATCAATCGTATTTATTGAGCGCTTACTATGTGCAGAGCACTGTACTAAGCGCTTGATATTATCGATATTATATAGATATAGATAGATCTATAGATTATATAGATATAGATATTATATAGATATTACATCTGCCAACTCTGTTGAAAACTCTGTTGAGAAGCAGCGTGGCTCAGTGGAAAGAGCCCGGGCTTTGGAGTCAGAGGTCATGGGTTCAAATCCCGGCTCCACCAACTGTCAGCTGTGTGACTTTGGGCAAGTCACTTCACTTCTCTGGGCCTCAGTGACCTCATCTGTAAAATGGGGATGAAGCCTGTGAGCCCCCCGTGGGACAATCAGATCACCTTGTAACCTCCCCAGCGCTTAGAACAGTGCTTTGCACAGAGTAAGCACCTAACAAATACCGTTGTTATTATTATATGCTCTCTCAAGTGTTCAGTACAGTGCTCTGCACACTGTAGACTGGAAGCTCCTTATGGACAGAAATCGTGTCTGCCCACTCAGTTGTGCTGAATTCTCTCAGGTGCTCAGTACAGTCACTGTACCCAGTAGACGGCAAGCTCAGCTCCTTACGGACAGGGATTGTGTCTACCAACTGTATTGTCCTGTACTCTCTCAAGTGCTCAGTACAGTGCTCTGCACATAGTAGACTGCAAGCTACTTGCGGGTGGGGATCACGTTTACCAATTCTATTGAGTCGTGCTCACCTAAATGCTCTGAGCATAGTAGACGGTAACCTCCTTGTGGGTAGGAATCGCGTCTACCAACCCACTCTTCCCAGTGCTCAGTACAGTGCTCTGCATCCATTCATTTCATTCTGTCTTATTCAATAATAATAATAATAATGATGGTATTTATTAAGCGCTTACTATATGCAAAGCACTGTTCTAAGCGCTGGGGAGGTTACAAGGTGATCAGTTTGTCCCACGTGGGGCTCACAGTCTCCATCCCCATTTTACAGATGAGGGAACTGGGGCCCAGAGAAGTGAAGTGGCTTGCCCGAAGTCACCCAGCTGACAATTGGCGGAGCCGGGATTTGAACCCATGACCTCTGACTCCAAAGCCCGGGCTCTTTCCGCTGAGCCACGTATTTATTGAGCGCTTACTGTTTGCAGAGCACTGTACTAAGCGCTTGGAAAGTACAATTCGGCAACAGAAAGGGACAATCCCTGCCCTACAAGTGCTCATTAAATAGCAATGTTAGACTGATGTCGGAGATTTCCATCTCGCCGTTCTTGTCCCTGGGCCCTAGATGAAGATATTGAGCTGTGGAGTCCAGTTAGTCAGTCAGTGGTATTTATTGAGCACTGAATGTGTGCAGGGCACTGTACTAAGCACTTGGAGGAGTACAATATAGCAGTGGAGAAGCAGTGTGGCTTAGTAGATAGAACACCAGCCTGGGAGTCCACAGGTCATGGGTTCTAATCCCGGCTCTGCCGCATCTCTTTTTCCCCTTTTTAATAATAATAATAATGTTGGCATTTGTTAAGCGCTTACTATGTGCAAAGCACTTGTCTAAGCACTGTGGGGGCTACAAAGTGATCAGGTTGTCCCACGTGGGGCTCACAGTCTTAATCCCCATTTTACAGATGAGGTAACTGAGGCTCAGAGAAGTTAAGTGACTTTCCCAAGGTCACACAGCGGACATGTGGAGGAGCCGGGATTCGAACCCATGACCTCTAACTCCAAAGCCCAGGCTCTTTCCACTGAGCCATGCTGCTTCCTCTCCTCCTCCCCATCCCCCCCCACCCTACCTCCTTCGCCTCCCCACAGCACCTGTATAGACGCTTGTACAGATTTATTACTCTATTTATTTTATTTGTTCATTCATTCATTCATTCAATCGCATTTATTGAGCGCTTACTGTGTGCAGAGCACTGTACTAAGCGCTTGGGAAGTACAAGTCGGCAACATATAGGGACAGTCCCTACCCGACAATGGGCTCACAGTCTAGAAGAGGGAGACAGACAACAAAACATTTACGAGAGCGCTCAGTAAATAGGACGATTTGACGGATTTATGAAAGCGTTCAGTAAATTGGCTGATTTTAGGGATTTACGAGACCGCTCAGTAAGTGGGCTGATTTTAAAAAGTTACGAAAGTGCTCAGTCATTACGGTTTTAGAGATTTACGAGCGCTCAGTAAATAGGACGATTTGACAGATTTCCGAAAGCGGTCAGTACTTGTCCATGTTTACTATTCTATTTATTTTGTTAATGATGTGCATCTAGCTTTATCTCTATTTATTCTGATGACTTGACCCCAGTCAATTTTATTGGTTGAGCGCTTACTGTGTGCAGAGCACTGCACTAAGCGCTCAGGAGAGTACAGTATAACAATATAGCAGACACATTCCCCGCCCACAGCGAGCGTACCGTCTGGAGGGGGAGAATCGGTCAGCCAGTTGATGATATTTATAATAACAATAATAATTACGGTATTTGACTTTTAGACTGTGAGCCCACCGTTGGGTAGGGACTGTCTCTCTATGTTGCCAATTTGTACTTCCCAAGCGCTTAGTCCAGTGCTCTGCACACAGTAAGCGCTCAATAAATACGATTGATTGATTGATTGATTGTTAAGCACTCACTATATACCAAGCACTGTTCTAAGTGCTGGGCTAGGTACAGGGGAAGCAGGTTGTCCCACGTGGGGCTCACAGCCTTAATCCCCATTTTACAGATGAGGGAACTGAGGCCCAGAGAAGTGGCCAAGGTCACACAGCAGACAAGTGGCGGACAGGGATTAGCACCCAAGTCCTCTGACTCCCAAACCCGGCTCTTTCCACGGAGCCACACTGCTTCTGTGCCTTGTTCTTGCCCGTCCCGCCGTCGACCCCCGGCCCACGTCCTCCCCCTGTCCCGGAATGCCCCCAATCCCTCCGCCCATCCGCCAAGCTGGCTCTCTTCCTCCCTTCAAAGCCCTGCTGAGAGCCCACCTCCTCCAGGAGGCCTTCCCACACTGAGCCCCCTTTTTCCTCTCCTCCTCCCCATCCCCACCTCTGCCCTACCTCCTTCCCCTCCCCACAGCACTGGTATATATTTGTACAGTTTAATTACTCTATTTATTTTACTTGTACACATTTACTACTCTATTTTATTAATGATGTGCATATAGCTATGATTCTATTTATTCTGACGGTTTTAACACCTGTCCACATGATTTGTTTTGTTGTGTGTCTCCCCCCTCTAGACTGTGAGCCCGTTGTTGGGTAGGGACCGTCTCTCTATGTTGCCGACTTGTACTTCCCAAGCGCTTAGTCCAGTGCTCTGCACACAGTAAGCGCTCAATAAATACGATTGAATGAATGAATTGAGTGCTTACTGTGTGCAGAGCACTGTACTAAGTGCTTGGGAGGGTACCATCTAACAATATAATGGACACATTCCCTGCCCACGGCGAGCTTACGGTCTAGATGGGGAGAATCAGTCGATCAGTCATTCAGTCGGTTATATTAACTGAGCGCTTACTGTGTGCAGAGCACTGTAATGATAATAATAATAATGATGATGGCATTTATTAAGCGCTTACTACGTGCAAAGCACTGTTCTAAGCGCTGGGGAGTTTACAAGAGAGAAGCAGCGTGGCTCAGTGGAAAGAGCTTGGGCTTTGGAGTCAGAGGTCATGGGTTCGAATCCCAGCTCCTCCACGTGTCTGCTGTGTGACCTTGGGCAAGTCACTTAACTTCTCTGCGCCTCAGTTACCTCATCTGTAAAATGGGGATTAAGACTGTGAGCCCCACGTGGGACAACCTGGTCACCTTGCATCCCCCCCAGCACTTAGAACAGTGCTTTGCACATAGTAGGCGCTTAACAAATGCCATTATTATTATTATTATTATTATTATTATTATTATTATAAGGTGATCAGGTTGTCCCACCTGGGGCTCACAGTCTTAATCCCCATTTTACAGATGAGGTAACTGAGGCCCAGAGAAGTGAAGTGACTTGCCCAAAATCACACAGCTGACAATCGGCGGAGCTGGGATTTGAACCCACGACCTCTGACTCCAAAGCCCGGGCTCTTTCCACTGAGCCACTGTAGTAAGCGCTTGGGAGGGTGCCATCTAACAATATAACGGACACATCATCATCAATCGTATTTATTGAGCGCTTACTGTGTGCAGAGCACTGTACTAAGCGCTTGGGAAGTGCAAGTTGGCCACACATTCCCTGCCCACAACGAGTTTACAGTCTAGAGGGGGAGAATCAGTCGATCAGTCGTTCAGTCAATGATATTTATTGAGCGCTTACTGCGTGCAGAGCACTGTACTAAGTGTCTTTCAATGTTACCAGCCTCTCTGCTTCTTCCCCATCCACCTGAAAACAGACACCCCTTCCCCATCCTGGCTCGGCACGGATTAACCAGTTGGAAAAAGGGGAATTTCAGCCATCCCGGGAATCATCCTGCCTGGTCTCCTTGATTATATGGGCCTGGCCTCACCCGTCATAGGTGATTTTGATTCTGTCTACCCTCTAGCTACAGCAGGAGATAGATAGGACCTTAAGCCATGGGTTTTGGCGTCTACTACAGAGGTTTATCCACTCGTTATTCTACCCCCAAAGAAGCTCGCAGGTGACAGGTACTTAGTAAACGAAAAGAAAGACTTTTTCGAACCGCCGGTGGTAAGTGGAATCTGCTCCCGCGGGAGGGCCGGACGTTGCAGGAGAAAAGGGAGCCATCTCGACGAAAGTTTGGAGAAATTCTTGTATAATAATAATAATAATAATGATGGTATTTGTTAAGCGCTCACTATGTGCAAAGCACTGTTCTAAGCACTGGGGGGGGGATACAAGGTGATCAGGTTGTCCCATGTGGGGCTCACAGTCTTCATCCTCATTTTACAGATGAGATAACTCAGGCACAGAGAAGTGAAGTGACTTGCCCAAAGTCACCCAGCTGACAATTGGCCGAGCCGGGATTTGAACCCATGACCTCTGACTCCAAAGCCGGGGCTCTTTCCAGTGAGCCACGTCCCAAGCGCTTAGTACGGTGCTTTGCACACAGTAAGCGCTCAGTAACCCCCATTTCACAGATGAGGGACCACAGTTGTAATCCCCATTTCACAGATGAGGGAACTGAGGCCCAGAGAAGTGAAGTGACTTGCCCAAAGTCACACAGCTGACAGTTGGCGGAGCTGGGATTTGAACCCATGACCCCTGACTCCAAAGCCCAGGCTCTTTCCATGATTTCCTACAGTCAGAGTGGATTGAAAATAGGATCAGACAGCCTCTTGGTCTAGGAAAACTACTTGAATTTTCACGCTCTGCCAATTCCTGAGAAAGAGCGAGGAAGGCTGTATTCCCTCAGGGACTTAGTGCCTTTTTATGCTTTATTTTTTGGAGCGGATGAAAGAAGATCTATTCATTTAATTACATTTCCTTCGAGTGTGGTTTTCCAACATGCTCATTTTCACTTCTGCTTTCTTTCTCTTGCATGACATCTGCCAGGGCAAAGCTCGACGATAATTGTGATAAGAAAAAGACACACGAGCCTCCGCTTGGTCCTCAGTTGGCAAAGCTTGTGGCTCAGACTGGGGGATGCCTCAGGGTGGGGGGGGTGCTCGTATTTATTGAGCACTTACTGTGTGGAGAGCATTGTACTAAGCGTTTGGGAGAGCGCAATATATCAATAATCAGATACATTCCCTGCCCATGACGAGCTTACAGTCTAGAGCTTACGGTCTAAAGACGAGCTCTTTATCTTTTGGGATGTGGCTTTTCTCCCCTCCAAAGCCAGAAGGTCCTAGTTGATTCCCCTCTCCCATCCCCACAGCACTTTTTTTTTTTAAATGGCATTTATTAAGCGCTCACTATATGCAAAGCACTGTTCTCCATATCTGTCATTTATTTATTTCTGTTAATGTCTATCTTCCCCTGCCTCTGGATTCTAAGCTCACTGTGGGCAGGGAATCAGCGTGGCTCAGTGGGAAGAGCACAGGCTTTGGAGTCAGAGGTCATGGGTCACACAGTTGTCAGCTGTGTGACTTTGGGCAAGTCACTTCACTTCTCTGGGCCTCAGTTCCCTCATCTGGAAAATGGGGATTAAAACTGTGCACCCTCTGTGGGACAACCTGATCACCTTGTAACCTCCCCATTCATTCATTCAATTGTATTTATTGAGCGCTTACTGTGTGCAGAGCACTGTATTAAGCACTTGGGAAGTACAAGTTGGCAACAGCTAGAGACGGTCCCTACCCAACAGTGGGCTCACAGTCTAGAAGGGGAATGTCTGCTTATTGTTGTGTTGTACTCTTCCAAGCACTCACTGCAGTGTTCTGCATACAATCAATCAATCAATCAATTGTATTTATTGAGCACTTACTGTGTGCAGAGCACTGTATTAAGCGCTTGGGAAGTACAAGTTGACAACAGATAGAGACGGTCCCTACCCAACAGTGGGCTCACAGTCTAGAAGGGGGACGTCTGCTTTTTGTTATGTTGTACTCTTCCAAGCACTCACTGCAGTGTTCTGCGTACAATCATCAATCAATCAGTCAATTGTATTTATTGAGCAATTACTGTGTGCAGAGCACTGTACTAAGCGCTTGGGAAGTCCAAGTTGGCAACAGATAGAGACGGTCCCTACCCAACAGTGGGCTCACAGTCTAAGCATACAGTAAGCGCTCAGTAGATTCAATTGATTGATTATATTCGACTGGAGATGGGACTTCTGTTTCGACATGGGCAGAAAGGTCCCTTAGATGGTGAACTTTACCATCAGATACTGACCTGTGGATCTCTCTTTTTTGTGGCATCCATTAAGTGCTGACTCTGTGACAGGCACTGTACTAAGCGCTGGCCTAGACACAAATTAATCACGTTGGGCACAGACCCTGTCTCACATAGAGCTCCCAGTCTTAATTCTTGCTTGGCACATAGTAAGTGCTTAACAAATGCCATTATTATTATTATTATTAATGATAATAATCCTCATTTTACGGGTGAGGGAACTGAGGCCCAGAGAAGTTAAGCGCTCAGTAAATACAATTGACTGACTGACTGACTTTGCACTTTCTGGAAAGGAGCGTAGATTCTTCCTTCTTGGATGTGGGCATCTCCTTATGTAGCATACGAAGCAGAGCTCCGGTGGCCCCTGGACCCTGCTGGGAAGTCCAGGGCTAAGCTCCATCCTCTTCTCCCAAGTGCTTAGTTCAGTGCTTTGCACACAGGAGATTGTAAGTTCCTTGTGGGCAGGGATCGGGCCTGCTAACTTTGTTGTTCTCTCCCAAGCGTTTTGTCCACTGATCTGCACACAGTTAACTGTAAAGTCCTTAATGATAATAATAATGATGACGATGACGATATTTGTTCCCTCATTCAATTGTATTTATTCATTCATTCAATCGTATTTATTGAGCGCTTACTGTGTGCGGAGCACTGGACTAAGCGCTTGGGAAGGACAAGTTGGCAACAGATAGAGACGGTCCCCACCCCACAACGGGCTCACAGTCTAGACGGGGGAGACAGACAACAAAACAAGACATGGAGACAGGTGTCAAGTCGAAGGAACAAATAGAATTAAAGCTAAATCAATCAATCAATCAATCAATCGTATTTATTGAGTGCTTACTGTGTGCGGAGCACTGTACTAAGCACTTGGGAAGTACAAGTTGGCAACACATAGAGATGGTCCCTTCCCCACAACGGGCTCACAGTCTAGAAGGGGGAGACAGACAACAAAACAAAACATGGAGACAGGTGTCAAGTCGAAGGAACAAATAGAATTAAAGCTAAATGAATCAATCAATCAATCAATCAATCGTATTTATTGAGCGCTTACTGTGTGCGGAGCACTGTACTAAGCGCTTGGGAAGTACAAGTTGGCAACACATAGAGATGGTCCCTACCCCACAACGGGCACACAGTCTAGAAGGGGGAGACAGACAACAAAACAAAACATGGAGACAGGTGTCAAGTCGAAGGAACAAATAGAATTAAAGCTAAATCAATCAATCAATCGTATTTATTGAGTGCTTACTTTGTGCAGAGCACTGTACTAAGCGCTTGGGAAGTACAAGTTGGCAACAGATAGAGACGGTCCCTACCCAACAAGGGGCTCACAGTCTAGAAGGCGGAGACAGATGACAAAACAAAACATGTAGACAGGTGTCAAGTCATCAGAACAAATAGAATGAAAGCTAAATGCACATCATTAACAAAATAAATGGAATAGTAAATATGGGCAAGTGAAATAGAGTAATAAATCTGTACAAACATCTATACAGGTGCTGTGGGGAGGGGAAGGAGGTAGGGCGGGGGGGATGGGGAGGAGGAGAGGGAAAAGGGGGCTCAGTCTGGGAAGGCTTCTTGGAGGAGGTGAGCGCTCAGTAGGGCTTTGAAGGGAGGAAGAGAGCCAGCTTGGCGGATAAGCAGAGGGAGGGCATTCCGGCCCAGGGGGAGGATGTGGGCCGGGGGTTTACAGCAGGATGGGCGAGAATGAGGTACAGTGAGGAGGTGAGCGGCGGCAGAGGAGCGGAGATCAATCAATCAATCAATAGTATTTATTGAGTGCTTACTGTGTGTGGGCCGGGCTGGAGAAGGACAGAAGGGAGGTGAGGTAGGAGGGGGCGAGGGGATGGATGGACAGCCTGGAAGCCCAGAGTGAGGAGTATATCTGGATAGATCTGTAATTTATTTATTTATTTATCTCCTTTCTTTCTTTCTTTCCTTCTTTCTTTCTTTCTTTCCTTCTTTCCTTCTTTCCTTCTTTCTTTCTTTCTTTCTTTCTTTCTTTCTTTCTTTCTTTCTTTCTTTCTTTCTTTCTTTCCTTCTTTCCTTCTTTCCTTCTTTCCTTCTTTCTTTCTTTCTTTCTTTCTCTCTTTCTCTCTTTCTCTCTTTCTCTCTTCCTTCCTTCCTTCCTTCCTTCCTTCCTTCCTTCCTTCCTTCCTTCCTTCCTTCCTTCCTTCCTTCCTTCCTTCCTTCCTTCCTTCCTTCTTTCTTCCTTTCTTTCTTTCTTTCTTTCTTCCTTTTTGCCTTCCCCGCTAGACCGAAAGCTCGTTGTGGGCAGGAATATGTCCCTTTGTTGTTCTGTCCCGGCTCCATCACTTGTCTGCTGTCTGGTCTTGGGCAAGTCACGTTACTTCTCCGGGCCTCAGTTCCCTCATCTGTAAAATGGGAGCCTCACGGAGGTGGGGACTGCGTCCAACCCGGTTTGCTTGTATCTACTCCAGTGCTTAGTACAGTGTCTGGCACAAAGTAAACACTTAACAAATACCATAATAATAGTAATAATAATGGCATTTATTAAGTGCTTACTATGTGCAAAGCACTGTTCTAAGCACTGAGGAGGTTACAAGGTGATCAGGTTGTCCTACAGGGGGCTCACAGTCTTAATCCCCATTTTACAGATGAGGTAACTGAGGCCCAGAGAAGTTAAATGACTTGCCCAAAGTCACACAGCTGACAAGTGGCGGAGCTGGGATTTGAACCCATGACCTCTGACTCCAAAGCCCGGGCTATTTCCACTGAGCCACGCTGCTTCAACATAATGGCATTTATTAAGCGCTTACTATGTGCAAAGCACTGTTTTAAGCGCTGGGGAGGTTACAAGGTGATCAGGCTATCCCATGGGGGGCTCACAGTCATAATCCCCATTTTCCAGATGAGGTAACTGAGGCCCAGAGAAGTGAAGTGACTTGCCCAAAGTCACACAGCTGACAGTTGGCGGAGCTGGGATTTGAACCCCTGACCTCTGACTCCAAAGCCCGGGCTCTTTCCACTGAGCCACGCTGCTTCCCATCATTCCCATCACTCCCATCATCATTACTATTATGATGATTATTGTACTCTCCCAAACGCTCAGTTATCACGTCCGTAAAATGGGGATGAAGACGGGGAGCCCCACGTGGGACAGGGACTGCGTCCAACCTGATTAGCTGGTATCTACCCCAGCGCTCAGTACAGTGCCTGACACCTAGAAGGTGCTTAACTCTCGCCACTCACCTCTCATTTCTATTTCTTATTTCTATTAATGTCTGTCTTCCCCTCTAGACTGCAAACACATAGTGGGCAGGGATTGTGTCTTTTTCTTGTTCTATTGTTCTCTCCCAGGCGTTTAGTACAGTTCCCTGCACCCAGTAAGCGCTCAATAACTACAACAGAATGAACGGCCACAAAGACGAAGACCGAATAGAAGTCATCATCATCATCATCATCATCAATCGTATTTATTGAGCGCTTACTATGTGCAGAGCACTGTACTAAGCGCTTGGGAAGTACAAACTGGCAACATATAGAGACAGTCCCTACCCAACAGTGGGCTCACAGTCTAAAAGTCGATAGAACCCCATCTTTGTGTGTTTATGTTGTGTTTCCGAATCCGGTTTTCCTCCCTCTCCCTAGTCCCAGAGGAGGGAAGATTAGTTTTTCCCCCTTCCAACTGCAGAACAGCCACTTGATGTCATGATTGGCCCCGCTCGCTGTAAATCTATTTATTCCATGTTTCGGCGTCAGTCCACGGGCTTTGAAAATAAACCGCAGGGACTGTGTTGTGTCGAGTTTCCGGGATCCACTCAAACAAGTTCAAGAAAACGCGTAATCCGTTTAGAGGAAACCAGAAGCCGTCGCTAATCCGATCAGGGTCTGGATGGAGGGCCAGAACTTTGTTTCTTCCCCCAAATCCCGGGTGGCCGGGACAACTTATTTATTTTTTATGGCGTTTGCCGAGCGCTTTCTACGCGTCCAACACCCTTCTAAGCGCTGGGGAAGGTACAGGTTAATCAGATCAGGCGCAGCACCTGGCCCACATGGGGCTCACAGTCTAAGTAGAAAGACATTTATTAAGTGCTTACTATGTGCCAAGCACTGGGGAGATACAAGGTAATCTGGTTGTCCCGGCAGGGCTCACAATTTTAATCCCCATTTTCCAGTTGAGGGAACTGAGGCCCAGAGAAGTGAAGTGACTTGCCCAAAGTCACCCAGCTGACAAGTGGCGGAGCCGGGGTTTGAACCCATCATCATCATCAATCGTATTTATTGAGCGCTTACTGTGTGCAGAGCACTGTACTAAGCGCTTGGGAAGTCCAAGTTGGCAACATATAGAGACAGTCCCTACCCAACAGTGGGCTCACAGTCTAAAAGGGGGTAATGATGGTATTTGTTAAGCGCTTACTATGTGCAAAGCACTGTTCTCATTCACCCCTCACATCCAAGCCGTCACCAAAACCTGCCGGTCACAGCTCCGCAACATGGCCAAGATCCGCCCTTTCCTCTCCATCCAAACCGCTACCCTGCTCATTCAAGCTCTCCTCCTATCCCGTCTGGACTACTGCACCAGCCTTCTCTCTGATCTCCCATCCTCGTGTCTCTCCCCACTTCAGTCCATACTTCCTGCTGCTGCCCGGATTATCTTTGTCCAGTAACGCTCTGGGCATGTTACTCCCCTCCTCAAAACTCTCCAGTGGCTACCAGTCAATCTGCGCATCAGGCAGAAACTCCTCCCCCTGGGCTTCCAGGCTGTCCATCCCTCCCCTGGCCCCCTCCTCCCTCACCTCCCTTCTGTCCTTGTCCAGCCCAGCCCGCACCCTCCGCTCCTCCACTGCTAATCTCCTCACTGTACCTCGTTCTCACCTGTCCTGCCATCGACCCCCGGCCCCCGTCATCCCCCGGGCCTGGAATGCCCCCAATCCCTCTGCCCCTTCGCCAAGCTAGCTCTCTTCCTCCCTTCAAGGCCCTGCTGAGAGCTCACCTCCTCCAGGAGGCCTTCCCACACTGAGCCCCTTCCTTCCTCTCCCCCCTCGTCCCCCTCTCCATCCCCCCATCTTACCTCCTTCCCTTCCCCACAGCACCTGTATATATGTATATATGGTTGTACAGATTTATTACTCTATTTATTTATTTATTTTACTTGTACATTTCTATCCTATTTATTTTATTTTGTTGGTATGTTTGGTTCTGTTCTCTGTCTCCCCCTTTTAGACTGTGAGCCCACTGTTGGGTAGGGACTGTCTCTATGTGTTGCCAATTTGTACTTCCCAAGCGCTTAGTACAGTGCTCTGCACATAGTAAGCGCTCAATAAATACGATTGATTGATTGATTGATTGGGGGGATACAAGGTGATCAGGTTGCCCCATGTAGGGCTCACAGTCTTCATCCCCATTTTTTACAGATGAGGGAACTGAGGCCCAGAGAAGTGAAGTGACTTGCCCAAAGTCACACAGCTGACAATTGACGGAGCCGGGACTTGAACCCATGACCTCTGACTCCAAAGCCCGGGCTCTTTCCACTGAGCCATGCAAAGCCCGGGCTCTTTCCACTGACCCAAAAAAAAGGTATTCCTATTTTACAGTTGAGGAAACTGAGGCACGGAGAAGTCAAGTGACTTGCCCCAGGTCACACGGCAAGCAGTCGGTAGAGCCAGGATTAGAATGATAATAAGAGTGATGATTATGGTACTTGTTAAGCGCTTACTCTCCGCCAAGCACTGTTCTAAGCACCAGGGTAGATAATAATAATAATAATAATAATAATAATAATAATAATAATAATAATGGCATTTATTAAGCGCTTACTATGTGCAAAGCACTGTTCTAAGCGCTGGGGAGGTTACAGGGTGATTGATTGTCCCATGGGGGGCTCACAGTCTTAATCCCCATTTTACAGATGAGGGAACTGAGGCCCAGAGAAGTGAAGTGACGTGCCCAAAGGCACACAGCTGACAATTGGCAGAGTCAGGATTTGAACCCATGACCTCTGACTCCAAAGTCCATGCTCTTTTCCACTGAGCCACGCTGCCAGGTTAATCTGGTTGGACACAGTCCCTGTCCCACGTGGGGCTCCCAGTCTTAATCTCCATTTTCTAGACTGTGAGCCCATTGTTGGGTAGGGATCGTCTCTATATGTTGCCGACTTGTACTTCCCAAGCGCTTAGTCCAGTGCTCTGCACACAGTAAGCGCTCAATAAATACGATTGAATGAATGAATAAATGAGCTTGTACTTCCCAAGCGCTTAGTCCAGTGCTCTGCACACAACAAGCACTCAATAAATACGATTGAATGAATGAATGAATGAATGTGGGAACTGAGGCCCAGAGAAGTGAAGAGAATTGTCCAAGGTCACACAGCAGACATAATAATAATAATGATGGCATTTATTAAGCGCTTACTATTGGCAAAGCACTGTTTTAAGCGCTGGGGAGGTTACAAGGTGATCAGGTTGTCCCCTGGGGGGCTCACAGTCTTCATCCCCATTTTACAGATGAGGTAACTGAGGCACAGAGAAGTTAAGTGACTTGCCCAAAGTCACACAGCTGGCAATTGGCGGAGTGGGATTTGAACCCATGACCTCTGACTCCAGAGCCCGGGCTCTTTCCACTGAGCCACGCTGTGGGGATTAGAACCCAGGACCTTCTGACTCTCAGGCCAGGGTGCTCTCCATTGGGCCACACTGATCTTCTAGCCTGTGAGCCTGCTGTTGGGTAGGGACCGTCTCTATATGTTGCCAACTTGGACTTCCCAAGCGCTTAGTACAGTGCTCTGCACACAGTAAGCGCTCAATAAATACGATTGAATGAATGAATGAATGAATGAATGATCCTCTGCTTGCATGACTTCAAGTATCACATTTTTTTATGGTATTTGATAAGCACTTACTACGTGCCAGGCTCTGTGATAATAATGATAGTAATGATAATAATAATAATACCACCACCAATAATAATTAGTAATAATAATAATAATGGCATTTATTAAGCACTTACTATGTGCAAAGCACTGTTCTAAGCACTGGTTGTCCCACGGGGGGCTCACAGTCTTAATCCCCATTTTCCAGATGAGGTAACTGAGGCCCAGAGAAGTGAAGTGACTTGCCCAAAGTCACACAGCTGACGATTGGTGGAGCCAGGATTTGAACCTCGACCTCTGACTCCAAAGCCCCCGCTCTTTCCACTGAGCCACAATAATTGTGGTGCCCCCGAATGTACTACATAAAAAGAAATGCCTAGCTCTGCCACTTGTCCGCTGTGTGACCATGGGCAAGTCGCTTCACTTCTCTGTGCCTCAGTGACCTCATCTGTAAAATGGGGATTGAGACTGTGAGCCCCACATGGGACAGGGACTTTGTCCAACTTGATTTGCTTGTATCCACCCCAGCACTTAGTATAGCACCTGGCACTTTGTAAGCAGTTAAAAAATGCCATCAGAGCCCACTGTTGGGTAGGGACCGTCTCTATATGTTGCCAACTTGTACTTCCCAAGCGCTTAGTACAGTGCTCTGCACACAGTAAGCGCTCAATAAATACGATTGATTGATTGATTGATTGATTGATTATTATTAAAACCCAGTTCCTTTTGACTGCCAGGCTGGTATTCTATCCACTAGGCCATAGTGCATTTCTTTGTTTCCTCATCTCCAGCTGCAGAGGAAAACCAGTCTTCATAAGAGAGGTGTGGTTGAAGTTTTGAGCTGTGGGAAGTGGTGCCCTGATTAATAATAATAATAATAATAATAATAATAATAATAATAATAATAATAATAATAATAATTGTAGCATTTATTAAGTGCTTACTCTGTGCCAGGCACTGTACTAAGAAGCAGCGTGGCTCAGTGGAAAGAGCCCGGGCTTTGGAGTCCGAGGTCATGGGTTCCAATCCTGGCTCCGCCACTTGTCAGCTGTGTGACTTGGGGCAAGTCACTTCAATCAATCAATCAATCAACCGTATTTATTGAGCGTTTACTGTGTGCAGAACACTGTACTGAGCGCTTGGGAAGTACAAGTTGGCAACATATAGAGACAGTCCCTACCCAACAGTGGGCTCACAGTCTAATAGAGTGGGCTCACAGTCTAAAAGAGTCTTCACTTCTCTGGGCCTCAGTTACCTCATCTGTAAAATGGGGATTAAGACTGTGAGCCCCACCTGGGAATACCAGCGCTTAGAACAGTGCTTTGCACATAGGAAGCGCTTAATAAATGCCATCATTATTATTATTACTAAGTGCTGGGGCAGATACAAGCTAAACAGGTTGGACATAGTCCCTGTCCCACGTGGGGCTCACAGTCTTAGTCCCCATTTTCCAGATTTGGAAACTGAGGCCCAGAGAAGTGAAGCGGCTTCCCCAGGGTCACCCCGCAGATGAGTAGTCGAGCCGGGATTAGAACCCAGGGCTTCTGACTCCAAGGCCCGGGCTCTATCCACTAGGCAACACTGCTTCCCAGATTTATGGAATCGGATTCCATCCCCCGGGCAGGGGGAGAAAGGAGAATGGAGAATGTTTCCCTTCTATTTAGGACCGTGGGTACGTGCTGGGCGGATGGTATATGGAGGCGGTACCCAAAAAAGCAGCGTGGCTCAGTGGAAAGAGCCCGGGCTTTGGAGTCAGAGGTCATGGGTTCAAATCCCGGCTCCGCCACTTGTCAGCTGGGTGACTTTGGGCAAGTCACTTAACTTCCCTCATCTGTAAAATGGGAATTAAGACTGTGAGCCCCCCGTGGGACAACCTGATTACCTTGTAATCTCCCCAGTGCTTAGAGCCGTGCTTTGCACATAGTAAGCGCTTAATAAATGCCATTATTATTATTATTATTATTATTATTATTATGTTATGTGCCTCCAAAGGGCACACTGGGGGGTGAGCCTTCTTCAGAGACGGTGCAGAGAAGGAGAGGGTGCAGTGGTGCTTGTCTGATTATTCACTGCTGCATCCTTGGGAGGTTGGAATGGGCAGAGCAGAATGCGACGTTTTTTTGCTTTCCACTCTCACCTCTCAGATTAATTTGTTCCTAACACAGAAGAGCAATATGGGTGTTAGCCAAGTGCATTCTAATTCTCGAAGATCGAAGTAAAAATCTTCCGATTGCGTTGCGGGTGTCCAGAAATACCCCGTATGAAAGAACAGCCTGGCCTCCTGGATAGAGCCCGGGCCTGGGATTCGGAGGAACTGGCTAATTCCAGCTCTGCCACTCGTCCTCTGGGTGACCTTGGGCAAGTCGCTGAACTTCTCTGGGCCTCAGTTCCCTCATCTGTAAAAGGGGATTAAATCCTCCTCCCTCCAGCTTAGATTGTGAGCCCCATGTGGGATAGGGACTGTGTCCAATCTGGTTACTTTTTTATCTACCCCAGTACTTGACAAATACCACAATTTCCTTTTTTTAACAAACAGCAAAATCCCGAATTTTTAAGAAATTTAACTTTTAAATGTTTTAAATATGGGATACTTTAAATGCTTTTAAATATGGGAGCTAGATTGTGAGTTCATTCATTTAATCATATTGATTGAGTGCTTACTGTGTGCAGAGCACTGTACTAAGTGCTTGGGAAGTACAAGTCGGCAACAAGTTCCTCAAGAGCAGGGATTATGAATGAGACTGTGAGCCCGCTGTTGGGTAGGGACCGTTTCTACATGTTGCAAACTTGTACTTCCCAAGTGCTTAGTACAGTGCTCTGCACACAGTAAGCGCTTAATAAATATGGTTGAATGAATGAATGAATGAATATACTAACTCTATTGTATATTCCCAAGCTCTTAATACAGTGTGCTCTATAAAGTCAATGTTCAACAAATTCCATTGATTGAGTATATTTTTATTCTTACTATTCCCATCATTATATGTGAATTTATCCCAGTCATGGTTTTCATTAAGCCTTACTATGTGCTAAGCACTGTACTAAGCCGTGGGGAAGATAAAAGATTATAAAGTTCCACGTGGGGCTCATATTCTAGGTAGGAGGGAGAACAGGTATTGAATCCCCATTTTGCAGAAGAGGGATTCAAGTGTATTCATTCATTCGATCATATTTATTCCCCTTCTAGACTGTGAGCCCGTTGTTGGGTAGGGACCGTCTCTATATGTTGCCGACTTGTACTTCCCAAGCACTTAGTACAGTGTTCTGCACACAGTAAGCACTCAATAAATACGATTGAATGAATAGAATAGTGTACTAAGCGCTTGGGAAGTACAATTCAGCAACAGAGACAGTCCCTGCCCACAATGGGTTTACTTATCAGGATGGACATAGTCCATGTCTCAAAGGGGGCTCGTAATCTTTGTCCCCATGTTGCAAATGAGGGAACTGAGGCCCAGAGAAGTGAAGTCACCTGCCCAAAGGCACACAGCAGACAAGTGGAATAACAGGCCCTTCTGACTCCCGGGTCTGTGGTCTTTCCATTAGTCCACGCTGCTCGTCTGCTTGTTGGAAAGAGTCACTACCCCTTCTCCAAATAATCCGACTTTACTACTAAGGAGTGAATTTAGGTCCTGGGAGATCGGAAGCAGAATTGATGTTGGTGATGTTCTTACTGTGGTCTTAGGTTCATCATAACAATAATAATATTAACAGTACAAGTAACAGACATCAATATAAATACATAAAATTGGCAGATATATACGTAGGTGCTGTGGGGCGGGCGGGGAGAGGAAAGGGAGCGAGGCAGAGTGACGCGGAAGGGAGTGGGAGATGAGGAAAAGTGGGGCTTAGTCTGGGAAGGCCTCTTGGAAAAGATGGGCCTTCAGTAAGGCTTTGAAAAGGAGGGGAAGGGATTGTTGGTTGGATTTGAGGAGGGAAGGGTAGGATGTGGGCCAGGGGTCGGCGGCGAGACAGGCGAGAACGAGGCACAGAGAGAAGGTTAGCGGCACCAGAGGAGAGGAGTGAGTGGGCTGGGTTGGAGAAGGAGAGAAGGGAGGTGAGGTAGGAGGGGGCTTTAAAGCCAACGATGAGCAGTTTTTGTTTGATGTGGAGGTGGATAGGCAACCACTGCAGATTTTTGAGGAGGGGGGTGACATACCCACAACGTTTCTGTAGGAAGATAACCTGGGCAGCGGAGTGAAGTATGGACTGAAGTGGGGAGAGGCAGGAGGTTGGGAATTCAGAAAGGAGCCTGGTGCAGTAATCCAGTTGGGAGAGGATGAGAGATAGTACTACCATGGTAGCGGTTTGGATGGAGAAGAAAGGGTGGATTTTAGCGACGTTGGGAAGGTGAGACCAACAGGGTTGGGTGACGGATTAGAACTGTGGGTACATTGGATGCAGTCCCTGTCCCACATGGGGTTCACGGTCTAAAGAGGGAGGACAGGTATTGAATCCCTATCTTACAGATGAGGAAATTGAGATGTGACTTGCCCAAGGTCACACAGCAAGCAACTGGCAGATCGGGGATTAGAACCCAGGTAGTAGCATCTCCATTCCAGAATACTTTTGCATCTTCACCCTCCGTTGCATATCCTCTCTGGGAGCTCAGAAGGGCTGGAGTAAGATTGTCTGCATTTCATCACTCACCAGAGGCCTATTAATGTCTGTCCCCCTCTCTGCACTGTGAGCTTGTTGTGGGCAGGGAATGTGTCTGTTTGTTGTTATATTGTACTCTCCCGAGTGCTTAGTATAGTGCTCTGCACACAGTAAGTGCTCAACAAATGCGATTGAATTGGATGAAGTTTCCTTAAGTCACACAAGGCAGAGTTCTAGAGCATCTTTTCCAGACTCACAAACTAGCGCTTTTGGCCACTTTTGACTAGTCCAAACTCTGTCTCTTCGGCAAGTTGTCAGATTTAAAAATTCAGTCTGTGGAGCGATTTCAGCCACAGAGAATCCGTCTCCGTGCCCTCTCTGATTCACTCTTTTGTAGGCAAGGCATTCCTGTCTCTGTCTCTCTGTCTTTCTCTCTGCCTCATCTTTTTTTTTTTTTGTTAAGTGCGTACTATGTGCTGGGCACTGTTCTAAACTCTGGGGTAGATACAAGCTAAGCAGGTTGGACGTAGTCCATTTCTCACTTGGGGCTCGCAGTCTTAATCCTCATTTTACGGATGAGGAAACCGAGGCCCAGAGAAGTGAAGTGGCGTGGCCAAGGTCACCCAGCAGACAAGAGGCGGAGCCAGGATCAGAACCAGTAAAAATGGCAATCCCTGCCCTCGAGGAGCATTCAGTCTAATTCAAGAGGCAGGAGACATCCATCGATGAAAGCGAAATAGTTAAGTGATGGTATAAGTAATAAACAAAAACCAATCAATGAAGAAGCTGGGGATAAAAGCCTAGATGGCGGCATGATTGTTCAAATGAGAATCGGGATGTGAACAAGCCAAGGTGGTATTAAATTGGGATCAGAGAGCTATAGAACGGCCTCATCAGTATTAATAGTAGTAATAATGGGGTCGGTTCATTACTAATTACTTGTTATTACTAATAGCAGCTCTGTGGTACTCTCCCAAGTTGATAATAGAGTGCTCTCCCCACAATAAGTGCTCAGTAAATACCGCCGAGTGATTAATAAAAACTCCACTCACGGTTGTATCAGTTGAGGCCCGGATTTTTAAAAAAGGCCGACGATTTTCTGTTCGTTGGAATTACAGTGGCAGGGTGAGTCTTCTGAAGTCAAACTTCGTATTAATAAATGGGGAAGAGGATCTTGCTTTTACCTTTTCCATTCATCTCTATTCATTGAGTCGTTAATTAAGGCTGTCTAATTTCCCTAGCCATTTCTCCTTGGGGAAGGGGGAAGAGGGAGGGGGGGCAGAGCTCCGATCATTATCGCTTGTGTCACTTGAAGAATCTAATGAAGCGGGGCCGGAAGGATGTTGAAATTCTGACGCTCTCAGGCCTCGGGTCCTCAGAGACGCAAGCTTCGTCAGCAAACTTTCTCCTTCAGGGGCAAGGAGACCTCTGAGCTTGGCCAAAAAAAAAAAGAAAAAAAGAAAAAAAGAAGAACAACAGAAAAAAAGGACAAAAGTGGACAGTCTGTGACTCGGTAAAAGGTTGTCCAGGCTCTTAAAATGGCCTCTCGCTTCACGGGATGCCGAAGAAACTCGGACTGATAGGTGTGGAAATTTCAGTTTTCATCTGAAATGTCACTCCTTCCAGGAGGCCCGTCCGGATTAATCACCTCTCCTTTCCAGTCATCATCATCAATCGTATTTATTGAGCGCTTACTGTGTGCAGAGCACTGTACTAAGCGCTTGGGAAGTCCAAGTTGGCAACATATAGAGACAGTCCCTACCCAACAGTGGGCTCACAGTCTAAAAAACAGATGCCAGTCATCCATCTCGGCCCTCAGATTCGATATGTTATCGATTGAATAGTCCATTTGTGTCTCCTAATTATGGGGAAGCTGTGCGGCCTATTGGAAAGAGTCCGGAGACCTGGGTTCTTCTCCCGTCTCTGCCGCTCGCCTGCCCTGTGACCTTGGGCGTGTTATCGAACTTCTCCGTGTCCCGGTTTTCTCATCTGTAAAATGGGAGCTAAATACCTGAGAAGTGGCGGAGTCTAGCGGAAAGAGCAAGGGCCTGGGAATCAGAGGACCTGGGTTCCAATCCCGGTTCTGCGACTTTCCTGCTGTGTGCCCTGTAGATTAGCGGAAAGAGTCCGGGCTTGGGAGTCGGAGGACGTGGGTTCTAATCCCGGCTCCGCAACTTGTCTGCTGGGTGACCTTGGGCAAGCCATTTCACTTCTCTGTGCCTCAGTTACCTCATCTGTAAAGTGGGGATTAGGACTGTGAGTCCCATGGGGGGCAACCTGATTACTTTGTATCTACCTCAGTGCTTAGAAAAGTGCTTGGCACATAGTAAGCACTTAACAAATGCCATCATCATCATCATTATCATCGTTGTAAGCTCCTTCTGGGCAGGGATTGTGTCGACCAACCCTGTAGTGCAGCGCTTAGTACAGTGTTCTGCACATAGAGAAGCAGCGTGGCTCAGTGGAAAGAGCACGGGCTTTGGAATCAGAGGTCATGGGTTCGAATCCCGACTCCGCCACATGTCTGCTGTGTGGCCTTGGGCAAATCACTTAACTTCTCGGAGCCTCAGTTACCTCATCTGTAAAATGGGGATGATGACTGTGAGCCCCATGCTGGACAACCTGATCACCTTGTATGCCCCCCAGCGCTTAGACCAGTGCTTTGCACATAGTAAGCGCTTAACAGATGCCATCATCATCATCATCATAGAAAGCGTTCAGTAAACACTACTGATTGATGGATGTTTGGCCAGTCACGTCACTTCTTTGTGTCTCAGTGTTCTCTTCTGTAAAATGGGGATGAACTGCCTTTCAATCAATCAATCAATCAATCAGTCATATTTATTGAGTGCTTACTGTGTGCAGAGCACTGTACTAAGTGCTTAAGAAGTACAAGTTGGCAACATATGGAGACAGTCCCTACCCAACAGTGGGCTCACAGTCTAGAAGGGGGAGACAGAAAACAAAACCAAACGTATTAACAAAATAAAATAAATAGAATAGATATGTACAAGTAAAATAAATAAATAAATAGAGTAATAAATAAATAAATAGAGTAATAAATAAATAAATAGAGTAATAAATTCCCCCCCTCCAATGTAGACTGTGAGCCCCATGTGGGACAGGGACTGGTCCCACCTGATTAACTTGCATCTACTCCAGTGCTTAGAACAGTGCTTAGCACATAGTAAGTGCTTGCTCTCTTTCTTCATCCCCCCCTCCCAGCCCCGCAGCATTTATGATGATGATGGTATTTATTCTGCATTTACTATGTGCCAAACACTGTTCCAAGTGCTGGGGGAGATACAAGGTAATCAGGTTGTCCCACGTGGGGCTCCCAGTCTTCATCCTCATTTTACAGATGAGGTCACTGAGGCCCAGAGAGGTGAAGTGACTTGCTCAAAGTCACACAGCTGACCAGTTATGGAGCCGGGATTAGAACCCACGACCTCTGACTCCCAAGCCCGGACTCCTTCCACTGAGCCACGCTGCTTCTCTTTTATGTCCACATCTGTCATTTATTTATCTCTATTCATGTCCATCTCCTCCTATATCATCATCATCAATCGTATTTATTGAGCGCTTACTGTGTGCAGAGCACTGGACTAAGCGCTTGGGAAGTACAAATTGGCAACATATAGAGACAGTCCCTACCCAACAGTGGGCTCACAGTCTAAAAGACTGTCCTATAGACAGTAAGCTCTCTGTAGGCAGGGAGTGTGTCTGTTTTTTGTCACATTGTACTCTCCTAAGCGCTTAGTTCAGTGCTGTGCACACAGTAAGCGCTCAGTAAATGTGATTGACTGACTGCTTAACCAATACCATAAGGAAAAAAAGGTACACTTAAGGGTCCTTTAGGACCCTCTCCCCCTCCTCCCCTTCTCCATCCCCGCCGTCTTACCTCCTTCCCTTCCCCACAGCACCTGTATAGGTGGATATAGGTTTGTACATAATTATTACTCTATTTATTTCTTTATTTTACTTGTACATATCTATTCTATTTATTTTATTTCATTAATATGTTTGGTTTTGTTCTCTGTCTCCCCCTTCTAGACTGTGAGCCCACTGTTGGGTAGGGACTGTCTCTATATGTTGCCAACTTGGACTTCCCAAGCGCTTAGTACAGTGCTCTGCAAACAGTAAGTGCTCAGTAAATACGATTGATTGATTGATTGATTGATTAGGACTTAGATATTTTCGTCATTTCTTCCTTCCGTGCCATAAAGAAGCAGTGTGGCTCAGTGGAAAGAGCACGGGCTTTGGAGTCAGAGGTCATGGGTTCAAATCCTGGCCCCTCCACTCATCAACTGTATGACTTTGGGCAAGTCACTTCACTTCTCTGGGCCTCAGTTACCTCATCTGTAAAATGAGGGTGAAGACTGTGAGCCCCACATGGGACAGACAACCTGATCACCATGTAAATTCCCCAGCACTTAGAACAGTGCTCTGCACATAGTAAGTGCTTAATAAATGCCATTATTATTATTATTATTATTATTATTATTATTATTATTATTATCTTCTTTTGTTCAAGACATACAAAACCAAGATCACACTGGTTCAGACGTCCAGCCCACCTACCTCAGAGGGCCAGTCTGGCAGTGTCACCAGGACCCTTGGAGGAACTATAATTATAATGATGTTATTTGTTATGCGCTTATTTACAGAGAAGCAGCGTGGCTCAGTGGAAAGAGCCCGGGCTTGGGAGTCCGAGGTCATGGGTTCCAATCCCGGCTCTGCCAATTGTCAGCTGTGTGACTTTGGGCAAGTCAATTCACTTCTCTGGGCCTCAGTTCCCACATCTGGAAAATGGGGATTAAGACCGTGAGCCCCACGTGGGACTACCTGATTACCTTGTATCTCCCCCAGCGCTTAGAACGGTGCTTGGCTCAGAGTAAGTGCTTAACAAATACCAAAATTATTATTATTGTTATTATTACTATGTGCCAAGCACCGTTCTAAGCGCTGGGGGAGATACAAGTTAACCCGTTTGGACACAGTCCCCGTCCCACACTGGGCTTACACTCTTAATCCCCATTTTTTACAGATGAGGTAACTGAGGCCCAGAGAAGTGAAATGACTAGCCCAAGGTCACCCAGCGGACAAGTGGTGGAGCCGGGATTAGAACCTAAGACCTTCTGATTCCCAGGCCTGGGCTCTAGCCACTGGACGATGCTGCTTCTCTGTGTGCTGGCCTATATGCTAGGACTATGTGCTGGCCATCCTCCTGGACAGGGCTAAGCACTTAGTACAGTGCTCTGCAGACAGTAAGAGCTCTGTACACAATAGAAGCAGTGTGGCTTGCCCCAAGTCACCCAGCTGACAATTGGCGGAGCCGGGATTTGAACCCACGATCTCCGACTCCAAAGCCCGGGCTCTTTCCACTGAGCCACGCTGAGGTAACTGAGGCCTAGAGAAGCGACTCGCTCAAAGTCACACGCGCTCTCCTGAGCGTTTAGTACAGGGACAGGGACTATATCCAATTGATCCTCCTCCAGGAGGCCTTCCCAGACTGAGCCCCTTCCTTCCTTTCCCCCTCGTCCCCCTCTCCATCCCCCCATCTTACCTCCTTCCCTTCCCCACAGCACCTGTAGATATGTATATATGTTTGTACAGATTTATTACTCTATTTATCTTGTACATATCTATTCTATTTTATTTTGTTAGTATGTTTGGTTTTTGTTCTCTGTCTCCCCCTTTTAGACTGTGAGCCCACTGTTGGGTAGGGACTGCCTCTAGATGTTGCCAATTTGTACTTCCCAAGCGCTTAGTACAGTGCTCCGCACATAGTAAGCGCTCAATAAATATGATTGATGATGATGATGATGAGTAAGCGCTCATTAAATCCAAAGGACAGGCCGCACCCGCAGGACTGGTCCTCGGGCATCGCCGAATGAAACCACATCCAGCGGGGCTTTCCGGGAGCCCGGGAGCTCAGTCCATGTTGACGGGGCTCTGATTTTTTGCCTCTCCGGAGATGGCTTTTCCGCGTCCCCCTCCCTCATCCCTGTCAGATTTCATCCTAAATCTTCCCGGCCCCAGAGATCCGTGGCCAGGAGGGGAATCTGTCGTGTCGGAAGCGCCGACCTTGAGGAGGGATGAGGATAACGGACAGTCGCGGTGACGAGGAGGGAGGAATTTGGACGCTGATTCCTTGCTAATGAACAGTGACGGGGGGCGAGGAAGGATGAGAGGAGTTGGCAGATTCACGGGGGTGGACGGTTTCCCGGACGTGAGTTGGGCCTCTCCTGAGGCCCGTGAATTATAATAATAATAATAATAATAATGATGGTATTTGTTAAGCGCTTACTATGTGCAGAGCACTGTTCTAAGCGCTGGGGGGATCCAAGGTGATCAGGTTGTCTCATATGGGACTCACAATCTTAATCCCCATTTTGCGGGACCTGAGGCCCAGAGAATTTAAGTTAATCCCAGCTTCGCCACATGTCTCCCCCTTTTAGACTGTGAGCCCACTGTTGGGTAGGGACTGTCTCTATATGTTGCCAATTTGTACTTCCCAAGCGCTTAGTACAGTGCTCTGCACATAGTAAGCGCTCAATAAATGCGATTGATGATGATGATGTCCGCTGTGTGACCTTGGGCAAGTCACTTCACTTCTCTGAGCCTCCGTTCCCTCATCTGTAAAATGAGGATTAAGACTGTGAGCCCCACGTGGGACAACCTGATCACCTTGTATCCCCCCAGCGCTTAGAACAGTGCTTTGCATATAGTAAGCGCTTAACAAATGCCATTATTATCATTATTATTATTATTATTATTATTAAGTGACTTGCCCAAAGCCATACAGCTGCCAAGTGGCAGCTGAGATGGGACAGCTGAAGGCCCGTCTCCTCATTCATTCATCCAGCACTTAGAACAGTGCTTTGCACATGGTAAGTGCTTAATAAATGCCATTACTATTATTATTATTATTCATTCATTCATTCAGTCGTATTTATTGGGTGCTTACTGTGCGCAGAGCACTGTACTAAGCGCTTGGGAAGTACAAGTTGGCAACTTATAGAGACGGTCCCTACCCGACAGTGGGCTGACAGTCTAGAAGGGGGAGCGGACAACAAAACAGAACAAGTTTTGGCATCTGTTTAAGACGGCGATGCGAGCGGAGCATTGGAACGATCACATCGGCTGAGGCTTGAAACGAGCAGACTGGCCTAATTGTAAGGATAATTGTGGTATTTGTTAAGCGCTTACTATGTGCCGGGCCCTGTACTAAGCGCTGGGGTGGATCCAAGCAAAGCAGGTGGGACTCAGTCCCTGTCTCACATGTGGCTCACGGTCTCAGTCTCCTTTTTAGGGAAGCAGCATGGCAGAGAAGCAGCATGGCTCAGTGGAAAGAGTCCGGGCTTTGGAGTCAGAGGTCACGGGTTCGAATCCTGGCTCTGCCACTTGTCAGCTGTGTGACTTTGGACAAGTCACTTCACTTCTCTGGGCCTCAGTTCCCTCATCTGTACAATGGGGATTAAGACTGTGAGCCCCCCCTCGTGGGACAACCTGATCTCCTTGTAACCTCTCCAGCGCTTAGAACAGTGCTTTGCACATAGTAAGCGCTTAATAAATGCCCGCATTATTAATATTATTATTATTTTACGGATGAGGTCCCTAAGGCCCAGAGAAGTGAAGTGACTTGCCCGAGGCCACACAGCAGATAAGTGGCGGAGTCAGGATTAGAACCCACATCCTCCCAACTCCCAGGCCTGGGGTCTATTCATTATGCTAGGCTTCCCGGGCCTGGGCGTCGGAAAGACCTTGGTTCTAGTCATTCATTTATTCAATCGTATTTACTGAGCACTTACAGTGTGCAGAGCACTGTACTAAGCACTTGGAAGAGTCCCATACAACAAGGAGCAGTGTGGCTCAGTGGAAAGAGCCCGGGCTTTGGAGTCAGAGGGCATGGGTTCGAATCCCGGCTCCGCCAATTGCCAGCTGTGTGACTTTGGGCATGTCACTTCACCTCTCTGGGCCTCAGTTACCTCATCTGTAAAATGGGGATTAAGACTGTGAGCCCACCGTGGCACAACCTGATCACCTTGTAATAATAATAATAATAATAATAATAATAATAATAATAATAATAATAATAATGACATTTATTAAGTGCTTACTATGTGCAAAGCACTGTTCTAAGCACTGGGGAGGTTACAAGGTGTACCTTGTAGGTGTACCTTGTAGGATACAAGGTTGTACCCTCCTCAATGCTTAGAACAGTGCTTTGCACATAGTAAGCGCTTAACAAAGGCCATCATTATTATTGTTATTCTCTGTGCCTCAATTACCTCATCTGTAAAATGGGGATTAAGACTGTGAGCCCACCATGGGACAACCTGATCACCTTGGGCATCACTGCGGCCGGCCGAATGAAACCACCGCAGAGCTGTGCTGGGTCACTGAGGCCCAGAGAAGTGAAGTGACTTGCCCAAGGCCATGGTGGAGCCAGGATTAGAACCCACATCCTCCCAACTCCCAGGCCCAGGCTCTATTCATTATGCTAGGCTGCCCGGCCCTGAGAGTCCGAAAGACCTTGGTCCTAGTCATTCATTTATTCAATCATATTTACTGAGCACTTACAGTGTGCAGAGCACTGTACTAAGCACTTGGGAGAGTCCCATACAACAAGGAGCAGTGTGGCTCAGTGGAAAGAGCCCGGGCTTTGGAGCCAGAGGGCATGGGTTCGAATCCCAGCTCCGCCAAATGCCAGCTGTGTGACATTGGGCAAGTCACTTCACTTATCTGTGCCTCAGTTACCTCATCTGTAAAATGGGGATTAAGACTGTGAGCCCACTGTGGGACAACCTGATCACCTTGTATCCTCCTCAGTGCTTAGAACAGTGCTTTGCACATAGTAAGCACTTAACAAATGCCATCATTATTATTATTATTATTATTATTCTCTGTGCCTCAATTACCTCACCTGTAAAATGGGGATTAAGACTGTGAGCCCACTGTGGGACAACTTGATCACCTTGTAACCTCCCCAGTGCTTAGAACAGTGCTTCGCACATAGTAAGTGCTTAATAAATGGTATCATCATTATTATTATTATGAAACAGACACATTGGCACGGTAGACTATAAGTCAGTCAGTAAGTCAATTGTATTTACTGAGTGCTTACTGTGTGCAGAGAATCAATCAATCAATCATATTTATTGAGCGCTTACTGTGTGCAGAGCACTGTACTAAGCGCTTGGGAAATCCAAGTTGGCAACATATAGAGACAGTCCCTACCCAACAGTGGGCTCACAGTCTAAAAGGGGGAGACAGAGAACAAAACCAAGCATACTAACAAAATAAAATAAATAGAATAGATATGTACAAGTAAAATAAACTGTAGTAAGCGCTTGGGAGAGGACAATATAGCAATATAACAGACACATTCCCTGCCCACAGTGAATTTACAGTCTAGAGGGGGAGACAGACGTGAATAGAAAGAAATAAATGACAGATGTGGACGTAAGTGCTGTGGTGTTGGGATGAGGGATGAATAAAGCACCGTGAGAAGCAGCGTGGCTCAGTGGAAAGAGCCCGGGTTTGAGAGTCAGAGGACACGGGTTCTAATCCTGGCTCCGCCACTTGTCTGCTGGGTTACCTTAGGCGAGCCACTTCACTTCTCTGGGCCTCAGTGACCTCATCTGGAAAATGGGGATTAAGACTGTGAGCCCCCCGTGGGACAACCTGATGACCTCGTATCTCCCCCGGCGCTTAGAACAGCGCTTGGCACATAGTAAGCGCTGAACAAATACCATAATAATAATTATTACAAGGGAGCAAATCAGGGTGATGCAGAAGGGAGTTGAAGAAAGGGAAAAGAGGAAATCAGGGAAGGCCCTTTTGGGGGGCCCAAAGCAGCATGTTGAAGTGGATAGAGCACGGAAGTCAGAAAAGTCATGGGTTCCAATCCCGGCTCTGCCTCTTGTCTGCCGCGTGACCTTGGGTGAGTCATTTCGCTTCTCTAGGCCTCAGCTCCCTCATCTGTAAAATGGGGATTGAGACTGTGAGCCCCACGGGGGTCAGGGACTGTGTCCAACCCGATTTGCTTGTAATAATAATAATAATAACGTTGGTATTTGTTAAGTGCTTACTATGTGCAAAGCACTGTTCTAAGCGCTGGGGTAGTTACAAGGTAATCAGGTTGTCCCACGAGGGGCTCACAGTCTTCATCTCCATTTTACAGATGAGGGAACTGAGGCCCAGAGAAGTGAAGTGACTGGCCCAAAGTCACACAGCTGACAAGCAGAAGCAGCGTGGCTCAATGGAAAGAGCCCGGGCTCTGGAGTCAGAGGTCACGGGTTCAAATCCCGGCTCCGCCAATCGCCTGTTGTGTGACCTTGGGCAAGTCACTTAACTTCTCTGTGCCTCAGTTCCTTCATCTGTAAAATGGGGGTTAAGACTGTGAGCCCCACGTGGGGCAATCTGATTACCTTGTAACCACCCCAGCGCTTAGAACAGTGCTTTGCACATAGTAAGCGCTTAATAAATGCTATTAAAAAAAAGTGGCAGAGCCAGGATTTGAACCCACAGCCTCTGACTCCAAAGCCCGTGTTCTTTCCACTGAGCCACGCTGATTCCCCACCCCACGGCTTAGTACAGTGCCTGGCACATAGTAAGCACTTAAATACCATAATAATAACAATTATTATTATGAGGGACAGGTTGAATCTCCAAGCTAATAAAACTTGTAAAGGTTTTAATTTTTTTTAATGGCATTTATTAAGCGCTTGCTACGTGCTTTAATTCTATTTATCCTGATGACTTGACACCTGTCCCCATGTTTTGTTGTCTGTCTCCCCGTTCTAGACTGTGAGCCCGTTGTTGGGTAGGGACCGTCTCTGTATGTCACCAACTTGTACTTCCCAAGCGCTTAGTACAGTGCTCTGCACACAGTAAGCGCTCAATAAATGCGATTGAATGAATGAATGAATGCAAAGCACTGTTCTAAGTGCTGGTTCTGAAATAGTTTTTTAATTAAAAGGCCTTAGTGGGATTTGGGAGCGGAGATAGTGAGAAGGCTGCTGGCAGCCGGCCTCCTTTCAATCAGTGATATTTATGGAGCGCTTACTGTGTGCAGAGCATTTTCATTCATTCATTCAATTGTATTTATTGAGCGCTTACTGTGTGCAGAGCACTGTACTAAGCGCTTGGGAAGTACAAGTTGACAACATATAGAGACGGTCCCTACCCAACAATGGGCTCACAGTCTAGAAGGGGGAGATTGACAACAAAACTCAGTGCCGGGGAGAGTAAAGTACAACAGAGTTGGCGGACGCATTCTGTGCCCACAAGGAGATTACGGTCTAGAGAGGGAGATGGACAGTTCAGTCAATCAATCAAGGTATTTATTGTTATTATTATTGTTATAACGGCATTTATTAAGCGCTTACTATGTGCAAAGCACTGCTCTAAGCGCTGGGGAGGTTACAAGGTGATCAGGTTGTCCCACAGAGGGCTCACAGTCTTCATCCCCTTTTTACAGATGAGGTAACCGGGGCCCAGAGAAGTGAAGTGACTTGCCCCAAGTCACACAGCTGACTAGTGGCGGAGCCGGGATTTGAACCCATGACCTCTGTCTCCAAAGCCCGGGCTCTTTTTCACTGAGCCACACTGCTTCTGTGTGGAGAGCACTGTACTAAGCACTCGGGAGAGTAAAGCGGAGTTGATAGACACATTCCCTGTCCACAAGAAGCTCACAGTTTTAGAGGAGCACTGTTAGGTTCCCCCTTTCAGGGAGATGAGGTCAAGGCAGAAACCATTCAGTCATTCAATTATATTTATTGAGCGCTTACTCTGTACAGAGCACTGTACTAAGCGCTTGGAAAGTACAAATCAGCAACATATAGAGACGGTTCCTACCCAACAACAGGCTCACAGTCTAGAAGGGGGAGACACACAACAAAACAAAACTCAGTGGAAAGAGCCCGGGCTTTGGAGTCAGAGGTCATGGGTTCAAATTCCGGCTCCGCCAATTGTCAGCCGTGTGACTTTGGGCAAGTCACTTCACTTCTCTGGGCCTCAGTTCCCTCATCTGTACAATGGGGATTAAGACTGTGAGCCCCTCTGTGGGACAAACTGATCACCTTGTTACCTCCCCAGCACTTAGAGCAGTGCTTTGCACATAATAAATGCCATCATTGTTATTATTATGTAGACAGGTGTCAATACTGTCAGAATAAATAAAATTATAGCGATATGCTATAGCTGATGGTCGCTCAGAACATAATAATAATAATAATGACAGTATTTGTTAGACGCTTATTACGTTCCAGGCACTGTACTAAGCATTGGGGTGGATAGAAGCAAATTGAGTTTTGTACCACTGTCAACCAATCCATCAATCAGTGGTATTTGTTGAGCGCTTACTATGGGCAGAGCACTGTATTAGACTCTAGGGAGTGTACAATGCAGCAGAATTAGTGGATACATTCCCTGTCTGTAACAAGGCAGACTACCAAGTGGGTGAAACATTCATTCATTCATTCAATCGTATTTATTGAGCGCTTACTGTGTGCAGAGCCCTGTATTAAGTGCTTGGGAAGTACAAATTCATTCAATCTTATTTATTGAGCGCTTACTGTGTGCAGAGCACTGTACTAAGCGCTTGGGAAGTACAAGTTTGCAACAGATAGAGACGGTCCCTACCCAACAGTGGGCTCACAGTCTAGGAGGGGGAGACAGACAACAAAACATATTAACAAAATAAAATAAATAGAATAAATATGTACAAGTAAAGTAGAGTAATAAATATGTACAAACATATATTCATTCATTCATTCAATCGTATTTATTGAGTGCTTACTGTGTGCAGAGCACTGTACTAAGCGCTTGGGAAGTACAAATTCATTCAATCGTACTTATTGAGCACTTACTGTGTGCAGAGCACTGTACTAAGCGCTTGGGAAGTCCAAGTTGGCAACATCTAGAGACGGTCCCTACCCAACAGCGGGCTCCCAGTCTAGAAGGGGGAGACAGAGAACAAAACAAAACATATTAACAAAATAAAATAAATAGAATAAATATGTACAAATAAAATAGAGTAATAAATACGTACAAACATATATTCATTCATTCATTCAATCGTATTTATTGAGCGCTTACAGTGTGCAGAGCACTGTACTAAGCGCTTGGGAAGTACAAGTTGGCAACAGATAGAGACGGTCCCTACCCAACAAGGGGCTCACAGTCCAGAAACATTGGTCTGATAAGTTATTTTCTCCCTCCACCGAATCCCCGGGCTTATGTTCTTAGTAGAAGGAGAGAGAAAATGAAATTTTAGGTTGGCTTGGGAGGGGAAAGATTTCTCTTTTCATTCATTCATTCATTCATTCATTCATTCAATCGTATTTATTGAGTGCTTACTGTGTGCAGAGCACTGTACTAAGCGCTTGGGAAGTCCAAGTTGGCAACATCTAGAGACGGTCCCTACCCAGCAGCGGGCTCACAGTCTAGAAGGGGGAGACAGACAACAAAACAAAACATATTAACAGAATAAAAGAAATAGAATAAATATGCACAGGTAAAATAAATAAATAGAGAATAAATAAATAAATAAATAAAAATAGAAATAAATAAATAAATAAATGAATGGATGAATGGATGAATGAATGAATGAATGAATTTTCCCACCAAACCAGCTTTTTTGTTTACCCCTGTCAGTTGAAGTGGAATGCTATGAACACACACTGAGTACGAGTGTGTGTGTATCGTGTGTGCACGTATGCACTTACAAGACAACGTGCGCTGAAATGCCCTTTCCAGTCACTGAGCTATTTACAGGGCTGACGCACCGGAAATGAAAATAAAGCAGTTATTTTTAAGTTCGGATGCATCAATCTTAGGATGACATATTCCAGTTTAGAGGAAATAGCAGCCGCCCAGCAGTCCATAAGGAGTCGGGGAGCCAGTTCCAGGAGCTCGGCCGTTAAATCAGGGTGGAGAGGTCAGGGAAGGTGTAAAATAGCTTCCTCCGTAAGGAAAATTTGACTTGGCAGGTCCAGACGGGAATGTTGTAGCTGGTTCGCCCAGCCTGTAATTATCATTATAATTATAATATAATTATCTTATATTATTGTATATCATGTTATAATATAATATAATATAATACAATACAATATAATTATATTATATTGCATTATATTACATTATACTTTATCATACTATACTATATTATATATTATATTATGTTATATTATATTATATTATGTTATATTATATTACATTATATTATATTATTATATTATATCATTATATTATAATATTATATTATATCATATTATTATATTATATTATATTACATTATATTATATTATATTATATTATTATATTATATTATATTATATTATATTATATTATATTATATTATATTATATTATTATAATATATTGTCATCATAATGATGGCATTTATTAAGTGCTTACTATGTGCAAAGCACCGTTCTAAGCGCTGGGGAGGTTACAAGGTGATCAGGTTGTCCCACATGGGGTGGTTCACAGTCTTCATCCCCATTTTACAGATGAGGGAACTGAGGCCCAGAGAAGTGAAGTGACTTGCCGGAAGTCACACAAGCTGACAACTGGTGGAGCCGGGATTTGAACCCAGGACCTCTGACTCCAAAGCCTGGGCTCTTTCCACTGAGCCACGCTGCTTCTCTAATTATGATTGTGGTATTTGTTAAGCGCTTATTATATTGTACAGAGCGCTGGGGTGGGCTTCTAGACTGTGAGCCCGTTGTTGGGTAGGGACCGTCTCTAGATGTTGCCAACCTGGACTTCCCAAGCGCTTAGTACAGTGCTCTGCACACAGTAAGCGCTCAATAAATACGATTGAATGAATCCACGCAAATTGCGTTGAACCCAGTCCCTGTCCCACGTGGGGCTCATGGTCTCAATCCCCGTTTGACAGATGAGAGAAGTGAAGTGACTGGTCCAAGGTCACACAGCAGACAAGGGGTGGAGCCGGAATTAGAACCCATGCCCTTCTGATTCCCAGGCCTGGGCTGTAGCCACTGCATCATTCCGTTCTTGTTGATGATGATGATGATGGCATTTATTAAGCGCTTACTACGTGCAAAGCACTGTTCTAAGCGCTGGGGAGGTTACAAGGTGATCTTTACATTTGGGATGTTTCAAATAGTATAGTTGGGAAATGTGATGGGGGTGTCAGTCTTCATTCATTCATTCACTCATTCATTCAATCGTATTTATTGAGCGCTTACTGTGTGCAGAGCACTGGACTAAGCGCTTGGGAAGTACAAGTCGGTGACATGTAGAGACGGACACTACCCAACAACGGGCTTCCAGTCTAGAAGGGGGAAGTAGTGTTAGTATTGGTAGTAATAATACTTATTTTTTAAATAGTGTTTGTTAAGCGCTTACCAAGTACCAGCGTATTTATTGAGCGCTTACTGTGTGCAGAGCACTGTACTAAGCACTTGGGAAGTACAAGTCGGTGACATATAGAGGCGGTCCCTACCCAACAACGGGCTCACAGTCTAGAAGGGGGAAGTATTGTCAGTATTGGTAGCAATAATACTTATTTTTTAAATAGTGTTTGTTAAGCGCTAACCAAGTACCAGCGTATTTATTGAGCGCTTACTGTGTGCAGAGAACTGTACTAAGCGCTTGGGAAGTACAAGTCGGCGACATATAGAGACGGTCCCTACCCAACAACGGGCTCACAGTCTAGAAGGGGGAAGTAGTGTTAGTATTGGTAGCCGTAATACTTATTTTTTAAATAGTGTTTGTTAAGCGCTTACCAAGTACCAGCGTATTTATTGAGCGCTTACTATGTGCAGAGCACTGTACTAAGCGCTTGGGAAGTACAAGTCGGTGACATATAGAGGCGGTCCCTACCCAACAATGGGCTCACAGTCTAGAAGGGGGAAGTAGTGTTGGTAGCAATAATACTTATTTTTTAAATAGTGTTTGGTAAGCGCTTACCAAGTACCAGCGTATTTATTGAGCGCTTACTGTGTGCAGAGAACTGGACTAAGCGCTTGGGAAGTACAAGTCGGTGACATATAGAGGCGGTCCCTACCCAACAATGGGCTCACAGTCTAGAAGGGGGAAGTAGTGTTGGTAGCAATAATACTTATTTTTTAAATAGTGTTTGGTAAGCGCTTACCAGTACCAGCGTATTTATTGAGCGGTTACTGTGTGCAGAGAACTGGACTAAGCGCTTGGGAAGTACAAATCGGCGACATATAGAGATGGTCCCTACCTAACAGCGGGCTCACAGTCTAGAAGGGGGAAGTAGTGTAAGTATTGGTAGTCATAGTACTTATTTTTTAAATAGTGTTTGTTAAGTGCTTACCAAGTACCAGCGTATTTATTGAGTGCTTACTATGTGCCGAGCACTGTACTAAGCGCTTGGGAAGTCCAAGTTGGCAACATATAGAGATGGTCCCTACCCAACAACGGGCTCACAGTCTAGAAGGGGGAAGTAGTGCAAGTATTGGTGGTCATTTTACTTATTTTTTAAATAGCGTTTGTTAAGTGCTTACCAAGTACCAGCATATTTATTGAGTGCTTACTATGTGCCGAGCACTGTACTAAGCGCTTGGGAAGTCCAAGTTGGCAACATATAGAGACGGTCCCTACCCAACAGCGGGCTCACAGTCTAGAAGTTCGTCGTCCGGCCCGACGCCAAGCCGAGTGAGGTCTTCAGGGATCCTTCCCATCAGAGAGCTCCTGCTTTGAAACTCTAAGGATTTCGTCCGTCCTTATTTAAAATTACGGGTTATTTTGAATTTTATTTTTTTTAAAGCACACAGACCATCATTCATTCATTCATTCAATTGTATTTATTGAGCGCTTACTGTGTGCAGAGCACTGGACTAAGCGCTTGGGAAGTACAAGTTGGCAACATATGGAGACGGTCCCTACCCAACAGCGGGCTCACAGTCTAGATCAAGGGAAAGAAGCAGCGTGGCTCAGTGGAAAGAGCCCGGGCTTGGGAGTCAGAGGTCATGGGTTCTAATCCCGACTCCACCACTTAGCTGTGTGACTTTGGGCAAGTCACTTCTCTGTGCCTCAGTTACCTTGTCTGTAAAATGGGGATGAAGACTGTGAGCCCCACGTGGGACAACCTGATCACCGTGTATCCCCCCCACTGCGTTTAGAACAGTGCTTCGCACGTAGTAAGCGTTTAACAAATACCAATATTATTATTATTATTACTGTACCCATCAGATCCGGATCTCCCCCCGGGGTTCTACAGAGCACTGATCTGGGGGCGCGGGGGGCGTTCGTAATGGGCAAACATCGATTTTTTTGTGGAAACCAACAAAATACACTCGCAGAGTAATAATAATAATAATAATAATAATAATAATAATAATAATAATGGCATTTATTAAGCGCTTACTATGTGCAAAGCACTGTGCTAAGAGTAGGGCTCTCTGGGTGCCCAAAGGATCTCTGGCGCTACGGAGAAATCAATCGATCGACGCGCTTATTCCGCGCCGAACATTGCGTTATATTTATAGTCCCCTAGCCCACTGGTGGGTAGGGACTGTCTCCATATCAATCAATCAATCAATCAATCATATTTATTGAGCGCTTACTGTGTGCAGAGCACTGGACTAAGCGCTTGGGAAGTACAAGTTGGCAACATGTAGAGACAGCTTGTACTTCCCACGTGCTTAGTCCAGTGCTCTGCACACAGTAAGCGCTCAATAAATACAATTTGATTGATTGATTGTGTGTGGGGCACTGTACTAAGCGCTTGGGAAGTACAGTTCAGCAACAAACCACAACGGGGTCACGGTCTCGAAGGGGGGAGACAGACATCATTCATTTCATTCCATCATATTTATTGAGCGCTTACTGTGTGCAGTGAGCGCTTGGGAAGTCCAGGTTGGCAACTTCTAGAGATGGTCCCTACCCGACAGCGGGCTCACAGGCTAGAAGGGGGAGACGGAGAACAAAACAAAACATATTAACAGAATAAAAAAAATAGAATAAATTAGGTAGAAGTAAAATAAATGGAGTAATAAATCCGTACAAACATATATACAGGTGCTGTGGGGAAGGGAAGGAGGTAAGGCGGGGGGGATGGAGAGGAGGGGAAAGCAAGCAAGCAAGTAAAAGCATCAAAGCAAGCAAAGCAAGTAAAAAGGCATCCGTAGCATCAATAATAATAATAATAATAATGGCATTTGTTAAGCGCTTACTATGTGCAAAGCACTGTTCTAAGCGCTGGGGGGGGTACAAAGTGATCAGGTTGTCCCACGTGGGGCTCACAGTCTTAATCCCCATTTTACAGATGAGGTAACTGAGACTCAGAGAAGTGAAGTGACTTGCCCAAGGTCACACAGCAGACATGTGGCAGAGCTGGGATTCGAACCCATGACCTCTGACTCCAAAGCCCGGGCTCTTTCCACTGAGCCACGCTGCTTCTCAGGGTAGGGACTGTCTCTATATGTTGCCAATTTGTACTTCCCAAGCACTTAGTACAGTGCTCTGCACACAGTAAGCGCTCAATAAATGCGATTGATGATGATGAATAAATGAAGTTCTAGATATACACATCATTAATACAAATAAATGTATTTGTTAAAATCTCCCCCTTTTAGACTGTGAGCCCCTTTTAGACTGTGAGCCCACTGTTGGGTAGGGACTGTCTCTATATGTTGCCAGCTTGTGCTTCCCAAGCGCTTAGTACAGTGCTCTGCACACAGTAAGCGCTCAATAAATACGATTGATTGAAATAAATAGAATTATAATTATGAATACGTACATGTTTACACAAGTGCTGTGGGGTGGGGAAGGGGGGTAGAGCAGAGGGAGGGGAGGGGAGATGGGGGAGCAGAGAAAAATTGGGGTTTAATCTGGGAAGGCCTCCTGGAGGAGTTGACCTTTCAGTAGGGTTTTGAAGGTGGAAAAGTGTGTTAGTTTGGTGGATGTGAGGATGGCGGGTATTCCACCCGTAAAATGGGGATTGAGACTGTGAGCCCCATGTGCTCTGCACACAGTAAGCGCTCAATAAGTACGATTGATGATGATGTGGGATGGGGACTGTGTCCAACCCGATTAGCTTGTATCCACCCCAGCGCTTAATATAGTGCCTGGCACATAGTAAGCGCTTAACAAATACCGTTATTTTGACGAAGCAGTGTGGCTCAGTGGAAAGAGCCCAGGCTTGGGGGTCAGAAGTCGTGGGTTCCAATCCTGGCTCCACCACTCGTCAGCTGTGGGACTTTGGGTAAGTCACTTCACTTCTCTGGGCCTCCGTTCCCTCATCTGGAAAAATGAGGATGAAGACTGTGAGCCCCCCGTGGGACAACCTGATCACCTTGTAACCTCCCCAGTGCTTAGAACAGTGCTTTGCACATAGTAAGCGCTTAATAAATGCCATTATTATTATTATTGTTATTGTATCCCCCCCAGCGCTTAGAACAGTGCTTTGCACATAGTAAGCGCTTAATAAATGCTATTATTATTATTATTATTATTATTATTATTATTGTATCACCCCCAGCGCTTAGAACAGTGCTTTACGTATAGTAAACACTTCACAAATACCATCATTATTATCCAGACTGTGAGCCCACTGTTGAGTAGGGACCGTCTCTATATGTTGCCAACTTGTACTTCCCAAGCGCTTAGTACAGTGCAGTGCACACAGTAAGCGCTCAATAAATATGATTGAAAGAATGAATGAATGATGATGATTAGTGAGGGGAAAGGACCGGAGCCCGACACGTTAAGATGCTGATCATCTTGACGGAGGGGCTGAGATTAAATGCGTGCCCTCCGTGGGTTAAATTGAGGACCTAATTTTGTTGTCAGTCGTATTTACTCAGCGTCTATTTTGCGCCGAGCACTGTATTAAACGCTCAGGGAATCACAGTAGCAGACTGATGTGGAAGAGGCGCGGGAAGGTGAGAAGCAGCGTGGCCTATTGGAAAGAGCCCTAGGTTCTAATCCTGGCTCCACCACTTAATAATAACAATAATAATGAAGGCATTTGTTAAGCGCTTACTATGTGCCAAGCACTGTTCTAAGCGCTGGGGGGGATACAAGGTAATCAGGTTGTCCCACATGGGGCTCACAGTCTTCCTCCCCATTTTACAGATGAGGGATCTGAGGCACGGAGAAGTGAAGTGATTTACCCAAAGTCACACAGCTGACAAGTGGCAGAGTCGGGATTAGAACCCGTGACTTTGGACTCCCAAGCCCGGGCTCTTTCCACTGAGCCACGCTGCCTCACTTTCATTCTAGAGAAGCAGCGTGGCTCAGTGGAAAGAGCCCGGGCTTGGGAGTCGGAGGTCATGGGTTCAAATCCCGGCTCCACCAGTTGTCAGCTGGGTGACTTTGGGCAAGTCACGTCATTTCTCTGGGCCTCAGTGACCTCATCTGTCAAATGGGGATGAAGACTGTGAGCCCCCCGTGGGACAACCTGATCACCTTGTAACCTCCCCAGTGCTTAGAACAGTGCTTTGCACATAGTAAGTGCTTAATAAATGCCATCATTATTATTATTATTATTCATTCATTCAATTGTATTTATTGAATGCTTACTGTGTGCAGAACACTGTACCGAGCGCTTGGGAAGTACAAGTTGGCAACATATAGAGATGGCCCCTACCCAACAACGGGCTCACAGCCTGCTGGGTGACCGTAGGCAAGTCACTGCCCTTCTCTGGGCCTCAGTTCCCTCATCTGTAAAATGGGGAGGAAGACTGTGAGCCCCGTGTGGGACAGGGATTGTGTCCAACCTGATTACCTGTATCTACCCCAGCATTTAGAACTGTCCCAGGCGCATAGTAAGCTCTTAAATACCATTTTTTTTAAAATCCCCCATCTTCCCCTATCTTCCCTTGCCTCTCCATAAAAATAATAATGATGGCATTTTGTTAAGCGCTCACTATGTGCAGAGCACTGTTCAAAGTGCTGGGGGGAGATACAAGGTGATCAAGTTGTCCCACGTGGGGCTCCCAGTCTTAATCCCCATTTTACAGATGAGGTAACTGAGGCTCAGAGAAGTGAAGTGACTTGCCCAAGGTCACACAGCAGACATGTGGCGGAGCTGGGATTCGAACCCATGACCTCTGGCTCCAAAGCCCGGGCTCTTTCCACTGAGCCACACTGCTTCCCCATCCCCTTCTTAGGGGAGAATCTTTGCCGAATCCCGCGCGTCAGCGTCCACTCCAAATCTTCCAGGCCTCATTTCGACTCCAGCCCTAAATTTGAATGTGGAAGGACAAAAGGACTAGAAATTAGTGTTCTCTGGGAGTCATTTTTTTCTCACGAGGACGAGAACGCCTCGTTATTTCGCCCGACGTCCCTTATCAGACAAGTCCCAAGGAAGCTCCCTTTCTTCTTTCCCCTTCCTCTCCCCGAAGCTTCTTTAATCAGTCTGAAAACCCTTTTCACTTCAAAAACCGTTCTCCAAATCCCACCTCCCGCCACCACTTCCATCACTAGACTTGAAATCAAATCATTTCCGTGAAAAGGATGACAAGATAACAAGGCCGACAATTAATAACCCCCAAAGCCCCTGCTTCTACGCAGCCCCTATTTAAAATGAGAAACTACCTTTTTCTTCAGGCTTTATTAGGAGAAGGATCAAAAGGGTTTGGGTGCGAGATGGCAGTAACACGTACCGTCTGTTCAACATTTCTGAACCTTTAACGGAGAGGAATCCGTTCATCTCAACTCAGGACTTGTCGACGCTGGGAATTAAAAGAGCTTTCTCGTCTTTGTCCCGATTCCTGAAGTCTGGAATGCAGATGGGGAAAGTGGAAGGGAGGCTCTGGTGGGAAAAATAATTCAGCCCCGTCACTTGCTTTTCACCCCGTCAGACCAAACTCCGGACCTTCGCTTAGTAGAGTGCTCTACATGTAGTAATAATAATAATAATGATAATGAGGAGATGGGCCTTCAATAATGGTTTGAAGAGGGGTCCGTCGGATAGCATCATCATCATCATCAATTGTATTTATTGAGCGCTTACTGTGTGCAGAGTACTGTACAAAGAACAGTGCTTTGCACATAGTAAGCGCTTAACAAATGCCATTATTATTATTATTATTATTACTAAGCGCTTGGGAAGTACAAATTGGCACCATATAGATATGAGGAGGGAGGGCAGTCCAGGCCAGAGGCAGGACATGGATAATAATAATAATAATAATAATGGCATTTATTAAGGGCTTACTATGTGTAAAACATTGTTCTAGAGAAGCAGCGTGGCTCAGTGGGAAGAGCCCGGGCTTTGGAGTCAGAAGTCATGGGTTCAAATCCCGGCTCCACCAATTGTCAGCTGGGTGACTTTGGGCCAGTCACTTCACTTCTCTGGGCCTCAGTTCCCTCATCTGTAAAATGGGGATGAAGACTGTGAGCCCCACATGGGACCTGATCACCTTGGCCAGTGCTTTGCACATAGTAAGTGCTTAACAAATACCATCATTATTATTATTCTAAGCGCTGGGGAGGTTGCAAGGTGAACAGGGTGTCCCACGGTGGGGGGGCTCACAGTCTTCATCCCCATTTTCCAGAGGTGGTAACTGAGGCACAGAGAAGTGAAGTGACTCCCCAAAGTCACACAGCTGACAAGTGGCGGAGCCGGGATTTGAACCCCTGACCTCTGACTCCAAAGGCCGTGCTCTTTCCCCTGAGCCACGCTGCTTCTCTACAAGGATGAGGGGTCGGTGGTGATGTAGATGAGATGGAGGGACAGGGAGAAGGTTGGCGTTAGAGGAACAAGGGAGTAATAATAATAATAATAATAATAATGATGGCATTTATTGAGCGCTTACTATGTTGAAAGCACTGTTCTAAGCGCTAGGGAGGTTACAAGGTGAACAGGTTGTCCCACGGGGGGGGCTTCCAGTCTTCATCCCCGTTTTCCAGATGAGGTAACTGAGGCCCAGAGAAGTGAAGTGACTGGCCCGAAGTCACCCAGCTGACAAGTGGCGGAGCCAGGATTTGAACCCACGACCTCTGACTCCAAAGCCCGGGCTCTTTCCACTGAGCCACACTGCTTCTCTACATGGATGAGGAGTCGGTGGTGATGCAGAGGAGATGGAGGGACAGGGAGAAGGTTGGCGTTAGACGAACAAGGGAGTAATAATAATAATAATAATAATGGCATTTATTAAGCGCTTACTATGTGCAAACCACTGTTCTAAGCACTGGGGAGGTTACAAGGTGTTCAGGTTGTCCCACGGGGGGCTCCCAGTCTTCATCCCCATTTTCCAGATGAGGTAACTGAGGCCCACAGAAGTGAAATGACTGGCCCAAAGTCACCCAGCTGACAAGTGGCGGAGCCAGGATTTGAACCCATGACCACTGACTCCAAAGCCCGGGCTCTTTCCACTGAGCCACACTGCTTCTCTACACGGATGAGGGGTCGGTGGTGATGCAGAGGAGATGGAGGGACAGGGAGAAGGTTGGCATTAGACGAACAAGGGAGTAATAATAATAATAATAATGGCATTTATTAAGCGCTTACTATGTGCAAACCACTGTTAGAAGCACTGGGGAGGTTACAAGGTGTTCAGGTTGTCCTACGGGGGGCTCCCAGTCTTCATCCCCATTTTCCAGATGAGGTCACTGAGGCCCAGAGAAGTGAAGTGACTGGCCCAAAGTCACCCAGCTGACAAGTGGCGGAGCCAGGATTTGAACCCACGACCTCTGACTCCAAAGCCCGGGCTCTTTCCACTGAGCCACACTGCTTCTCTGCATGGATGAGGGGTCGGTGGTGATGCAGAGGAGATGGAGGGACAGGGAGAAGGTTGGCGTTCGAGGAACAAGGGAGTGCGAAGAGAGTGTAAGAAGCTTGTGTGGGGAGAGTACAGGGAGCATGCGGTGGTGTGTAGTGAACAGAGCGGGTTCTGGGGGGGAACCTAGGGTGGCAGGAGTGGGGCCTGAGGGGTTCAGATGAGGGACCCCAAATTCATTCAATGGTATTTATTGAGCGCTTACTGTGTGCAGAGCACTGTACTAAGCGCTTGGGAAGTCCAAGTTGGCAACACATAGAGACGGTCCCTACCCAACAGTGGGCTCACAGTCTAGAATAATAATAATAATAATACTAATGATGGCATTTGTTAAGCGCTTACTATGAACAGAAGCAGCATGGCCTGGTGGAAAGAGCCCGGGTTTTGGAGTCAGAGGTCATGGGTTCGATTCCCAGCTCCACCACAAGTCTGCTGTGTGACCTTGGGCAAGTCACTTAACTTCTCTGAGCCTCAGTTACCCCATCTGTAAAAATGGGGATTAAGACTGTGAGCCCTCCGTGGACAATTCGATCACATTGTATCCCCCCCAGCGCTTAGAACAGTGCTTTGCATGTAGTAAGCGCTTAACAAATGCCATGATTATTATTACTATGTTCAAAGCACTGTTCTAAGCGCTGGGGGGGATACAAGGTGATCAGGTTGTCCCACGTGGGGCTCCCAGCCTTCATCCCCATTTTACAGATGAGGAAACTGAGGCTCAGAGAAGTGAAGTGACTTGCCCAAGGTCACACAGCAGACATGTGGCGGAGCTGGGATTCGAACCCATGACCTCTGACTCCGCAGCCCGGCTCTTTCCACTGAGCCACACTCCTTCTCTAAGCTGCTTCCCTAGAAGGGCAACAAAACCAAACATATGGACAGGGTTAATATGTTTTGTTCTGTTCTCTGTCTCCCCCTTCTAGCCTGTGAGCCGACTGTTGGGTAGGGACCGTCTCTAGATGTTGCCAACTTGGACTTCCCGAGCGCTTAGTACAGTGCTCTGCACACAGGAAGCGCTCAGTAAATACGATTGAATGAATGAATGAATGAATGGGGGGCATGGAGGGCACAGGTGGCACAGGGGGGCATGGGGAAGGAGGAGAAGGGGGGCACTTGGGAGGAGGAAAGAAGGGCAGCCGGGAGTCGGGGATTGGGGGTGTCAGGGAGGTCACTGGAGTGGAGACCCCCCAACTCATCTAGGGACTGTCTCTCTATGTTGCCAACTTGTACTTCCCAAGCGCTTAGTACAGTGCTCTGCACACAGTAAGCACTCAATAAATACGATTGAATGAATGAATGGGGGGCATGGAGGGCACAGGTGGCACGGGGGGCATGGGGAAGGAGGAGAAGGGGGGCACTCGGGAGGAGGAAAGAGGGCCAGCCGGGGGTCGGGGATTGGGGGTGTCAGGGAGGTCACTGGAGTGGAGACCCCCCAACTCATGTAGGGACTGTCTCTCTATGTTGCCAACTTGTACTTCCCAAGAGCTTAGTACAGTGCTCTGCACACAGTAAGCACTCAGTAAATACGATTGAATGAATGAATGAATGAATGAATGAATGGGGGGCATGGAGGGCACAGATGGGGGAAGGAGGAGAAGGGGAGCACTCGGGAGGAGGAAAGAGGGACAGCCGGGGGCTGGGGATTGAGGGTGTCAGAGAGGTCAATGGAGTGGAGACCCCCCAACTCATGTAGGGACTGTCTCTCTATGTTGCCAACTTGTACTACCCAAGCACTTAGTCCAGTGCTCAGCACACAGTAAGCGCTCAGTAAATACGATTGATTGATTGATTGATTGATTAAGGAGTCTATTCCTTCTTCAGGAGGCGGCGTCGGCAGCCCGTCCCAGCCAGACTGGACCATCCCGTGGCCCACGCCGGAGCCCGCCAAGGAGCCCCCGAGCCCCCAGCTCCAGCCCAAGCGGGGCCCGGACCGGTTGACCGTGGTGAGCGCCCCAACGGAGCCCGCCCAACGCTCCCTGCCCCCATCCCCCCGGCAGAGGCCGGCCCCCCGCACCCCAAACATCGTGACCCCGGCCTCGGGCCCGGGCGGCTCGCCCCCGGTCACCCCGTCGGGCCCACAGCGCGGGCGGAGAAGCAAGGCCAAGCAGGCCCCACCGCCGGGCACCCCGCCTGCGGCCGCCAGGAAGCTCATCCACCTCTTCCCGGGATTCACCGCTTTACACCGGAGCAAGTCGCACGAGTTCCAGCTGGGTCACCGCCTCGACGAGGCCCACACACCCAAGTAAGTTCATTCGCCCACTATTGGGTAGGGACTGTCTCTATATGCTGCCAACTCCTACTTCCCAAGCGCTTAGTACAGTGCTCTGCACACAGTAAGTGCTCAATAAATACGATTGAATGGATGAATGAATGAATGATGATGATTAGTGAGGGGAAAGGACCGGAGCCTGACACGTTAAGATGGTGATCATCTTGACGGAGGGGCTGAGATTAAGTGTGTGCCCTCCGTGGGTTCAATTGAGGACCTAATTTTGTCTCTATGTTGCCAACTTGGACTTCCCAAGCGCTTAGTACGGTGCTCTGCACACAGTAAGCGCTCAATAAATACGATTGAATGAATGAATGAATGAATGAATGATGATGATTAGTGAGGGGAAAGGACCGGAGCCCGACACGTTAAGATGGTGATCATCTTGACGGAGGGGCTGAGATTAAGTGTGTGCCCTTCCGTGGGTTCAATTGAGGACCTAATTTTGTCTCTATGTCGCCAACTTGGACTTCCCAAGCGCTTAGTACGGTGCTCTGCACACAGTAAGCGCTCAATAAATACGATTGAATGAATGAATGATGATGATTAGTGAGGGGAAAGGACCGGAGCCTGACACGTTAAGATGGTGATCATCTTGACGGAGGGGCTGAGATTAAGTGTGTGCCCTCCGTGGGTTCAATTGAGGACCTAATTTTGTCTCTATGTTGCCAACTTGGACTTCCCAAGGGCTTAGTACAGTGCTCTGCACACAGTAAGTGCTCAATAAATACGATTGAATGAATGAATGATGATGATTAGTGAGGGGAAAGGACCGGTGCCGGACACGTTAAGATGGTGATCATCTTGACAGAGGGGCTGAGATTAAGTGTGTGCCCTCCGTGGGTTCAATTGAGGACCTAATTTTGTCTCTATGTTGCCAACTTGGACTTCCCAAGGGCTTAGTACAGTGCTCTGCACACAGTAAGTGCTCAATAAATACGATTGAATGAATGAATGATGATGATTAGTGAGGGGAAAGGACCGGTGCCCGACACGTTAAGATGGTGATCATCTTGACAGAGGGGCTGAGATTAAGTGTGTGCCCTCCGTGGGTTCAATTGAGGACCTAATTTTGTCTCTGTGTTGCCAACTTGGACTTCCCAAGCGCTTAGTACGGTGCTCTGCACACAGTAAGCGCTCAATAAATACGATTGAATGAATGAATGAATGAATGATGATGATTAGTGAGGGAAAGGACCGGAGCCCGACACGTTAAGATGGTGATCATCTTGACGGAGGGGCTGAGATTAGGTGTGTGCCCTCCGTGGGTTAAATTGAGGACCTAATTTTGTCTCTATGTTGCCAACTTGGACTTCCCAAGGGCTTAGTACAGTGCTCTGCACACAGTAAGTGCTCAATAAATACGATTGAATGAATGAATGATGATGATTAGTGAGGGGAAAGGACCGGTGCTGGACACGTTAAGATGGTGATCATCTTGACAGAGGGGCTGAGATTAAGTGTGTGCCCTCCGTGGGTTAAATTGAGGACCTAATTTTGTCTCTATGTTGCCAACTTGGACTTCCCAAGTGCTTAGTACAGTGCTCAGCACCCAGTAAGCGCTCAATAAATGCGATTGAATGAATGACTGAATGAATGATGATGATTAGTGAGGGGAAAGGACCGGAGCCCGACACGTTAAGATGGTGATCATCTTGACGGAGGGGCTGAGATTAAGTGTGTGCCCTCCGTGGGTTCAATTGAGGACCTAATTTTGTCTCTATGTTGACAACTTGGACTTCCCAAGCGCTTAGTACAGTGCTCTGCACACGGCAAGCGCTCAATAAATACGATTGATGATGATGATTCGTTCGTTCCGCCATTCCGTCGTGCGGCGCTGGGGCCTACTAGGAGCAGAGCGCTGTACTGAGTGCTTGGGGGAGGACAAGGCACCAGTAAGCCGCGCGTGATAGCGGATAATAATGACGGTATTTGTTAAGCGCTTACTATGTCCCAGGTACTGTACTGAGCCCTGGGAGGGATACAAGCAACTCGGGTTGGACATAGTCCCCGTCGCACGTGGGGCTCACAGTCTCAATCCCCATTTTACAGATGAGGTCACCGAGGCCCGGTGAAGTGAGTCTCCTCATCATTATGTATCTATCATCATCAATCGTATTTTTTGAGCGCTTATTATGTGCAGAGCACTGTACTAAGCGCTTATCTCTAATATCTATCTCTAATTCTGTTCATTTCTTTTGATAGTATTGACGCCTGTCTACTTGTTTTATTTTGTTGTCCGTCTCCTCCTTCTAGACTGTGAGCCCGTTGTCGGGTAGGGATGGTCTCTGTCTCTGTCGCCGAATTGTACTTTCCAAGCGCTTAGTACAGTGCCCTGCACACAGTAAGCGCTCAATAAATGCGATTGAATGAGTGGAGCCCCGGCCTGCGAGCCGGAAGGTCGGGGGTCCTGATCCCGCTTAGTAGTAATCAATCAATCAATCAATCAGTCGTATTTATTGAGCGCTTACTGTGTGCAGAGCACTGGACTAAGCGCTCGGGAAGTACAAGTCGGCAACATGTAGAGACGGTGGGCATCATCATCATCAATCGTATTTATTGAGCGCTTACTATGTGCAGAGCACTGTACTAAGCGCTTGGGAAGTACAAATTGGCAACATATAGAGACAGTCCCTACCCGACAGCGGGCTCACAGTCTAGAAGGGGGAGACAGAGAACAAAACCAAACATATTAACAAAATAAAATAAATAGAATAGATATGTACAAGTAAGATAAATAAATAAATAGATCATAATAATGATAATGATGGCATTTATTAAGCGCTTACTATGTGCCAAGCATTGTTCTAAGCCCTGGAGAGGTTACAAGATGATCAGGTTGTCCCACGGGGGGCTCACAGTCTTCATCCCCGTTTTCCAGATGAGGGAACTGAGGCCCAGAGAAGTGAAGTGAGTTGCCCAAAGTCACACACCTGACCAGTGGCGGAAGCGGGATTTGAACCCATGACCTCTGACTCCAAAGCCCGGGCTCTTTCCACTGAGCCACTTGTCTGCTGGGTGACTTTGGGTGAGTCACTTCACTTCTCTGGGCCTCAGTGACCTCATCTGGAAAATGGGGACTGAAACTGTGAGCCTCACAGGGGACAGGGACTGTGTCCAAGCTGATTTGCTTGTATCCATCCCAGCGCTTAGTACAGTGCCTGGCACATAGTGAGCACTTAGCCAATGCCGTTATTATTAATAAGCAGACACATTCTCCGCCCACTGTGAGCTACAGTCCCTGTCCCACATGGGACTCAGAAATCTGTACTTCCTAAGCGCTTAGTACAGTGCTCTTCACACAGTAAGCGCTCAATAAATATGATTGAATGAATGAATGCTGATGGTGATGGTATCTGTTAAGCGCTTACTATGTGTCAAGCAGGTATTGGATCCCCCTTTTGCCGTGGAAGGAACTGAGGTCCAGAGAAGTGAAGTGACTCACCCAAGGTCACCCAGCAGACAAGTGGCGGAGCCAAGACCGTTCGTTCATTCATTCAATCGTATTTATTGAGCGCTTACTACGTGCAGAGCACTGGACTAAGCGCTTGGGAAGTACAATTTGGAACCCAGGTCCCTCTGACTCCCAGAGTCGCTTCACCTCTCCGGGTCTCAGTTCCCTCATCTGTAAAATGGGGATGGAGACTGTGAGCCCCACGTGGGACAGGGACTGCATCCAACCCGATTAGCTTGTAATAATAGTAATAATGATGGCATTTATTAAGCGCTTACTATGTGCAAAGCACTGTTCCAAGCGCTGGGGAGGTTACAAGGTGATCAGGTTGTCTCAATCCCCATTTTACAGATGAGGGAACTGAGGCACAGAGAATAATAATAATAATAATGATGGCATTTATTAAGCGCTTACTATGTGCAAAGCACTGTTCTAAGCGCTGGGGAGGTTACAAGGTGATCAGGTTGTCTCAATCCCCATTTTACAGATGAGGGAACTGAGGCACAGAGAATAATAATAATAATAATGATGGCATTTGTTAAGCGCTTACTACGTGCAAAGCACTGTTCTAAGCGCTGGGGAGGTTACAAGGTGATCAGGTTGTCTCAATCCCCATTTTACAGATGAGGGAACTGAGGCACAGAGAATAATAATAATAATAATGATGGCATTTATTAAGCGCTTACTACGTGCCAAGCACTGTTCTAAGCGCTGGGGAGGTTACAAGGTGATCAGGTTGTCTCAATCCCCATTTTACAGATGAGGGAACTGAGGCACAGAGAATAATAATAATAATAATGATGGCATTTATTAAGCGCTTACTATGTGCAAAGCACTGTTCTAAGCGCTGGGGAGGTTACAAGGTGATCAGGTTGTCTCAATCCCCATTTTACAGATGAGGGAACTGAGGCACAGAGAATAATAATAATAATAATGATGGCATTTATTAAGCGCTTACTACGTGCAAAGCACTGTTCTAAGCGCTGGGGAGGTTACAAGGTGATCAGGTTGTCCCACGGGGGGCTCGCCACCCCAGTGCTTAGTACAGTGCCTGGCACATAGTAAGGGCTTAACAAATGCCACATTTCTTCTTCTTATTAATGACATTTATTCCCCCCCCCTCCCTTTTTCCTCTCCTCCTCCCCATCCCACCCCACCCTACCTCCTTCCCCTCCCCACAGCACTTGTATATATTTGTACAGATTTATTACTCTATTTTACTTGCACATATTTACTATTCTATTAATTTTGTTAATGATGCGCGTAACTGGGGAAGCAGCGTGGCCCAGTGGAAAGAGCCTGGGCTTTGGAGTCAGAGGTCGTGGGTTCAAATCCCAGCTCCACCACTTGTCAGCTGTGTGACCAAGTCACTTCACTTCTCTGGGCCTCAGTTACCTCATCTGGAAAATGGGGAGGAAGACTGTGAGCCCCACGTGGGACAATCTGATCACCTTGTAACCTCCCCAGCGCTTAGAACCGTGCTCTGCACATAGTAAGCGCTTAATAAAGCGCTTCTAGACTGTGAGCCCACTGTTGGGTAGGGACCGTCTCTAGATGTTGCCAACTTGTACTTCCCAAGAGCTTAGTACAGTGCCCTGCACACAGTAAGCGCTCAATAAATACGATTGAATGAATGACTGAATGACTGAATAAATGCTATTATTATTATTATATAGCTATAATTCTATTTGTTCTGACGATTTTGACACCCGTCTACATGTTTTGTTTGGTTGTCTGTCTCCCCCCTCTAGACTGTGAGCCCATTGTTGGGTAGCGACCGTGTCTATATGTTGCTGACTTGTACTTCCCAAGCGCTTAATACAGTGCCCTGCACACAGTAGACACTCAATAAATACGATTGAATGAATGACTGAATGAATGAATAAATGCTATTATTATTATTATATAGCTATAATTCTATTTGTTCTGATGATTTTGACACCCGTCTACATGTTTTGTTTGGTTGTCTGTCTCCCCCCTCTAGACTGTGAGCCCGTTGTTGGGTAGCGACCGTCTCTATATGTTGCCAACTTGTACTTCCCAAGCGCTTAGTACAGTGCCCTGCACACAGTAAGCACTCAATAAATACAATTGAATGAATGACTGAATGAATGAATAAATGCTATTATTATTATTATATAGCTATAATTCTATTTGTTCTGATGATTTTGACACCCGTCTACATGTTTTGTTTGGTTGTCTGTCTCCCCCCTCTAGACTGTGAGCCCGTTGTTGGGTAGCGACCGTCTCTATATGTTGCCAACTTGTACTTCCCAAGCGCTTAGTACAGTGCCCTGCACACAGTAAGCACTCAATAAATACAATTGAATGAATGACTGAATGAATGAATAAATGCTATTATTATTATTATATAGCTATAATTCTATTTGTTCTGATGATTTTGACACCCGTCTACATGTTTTGTTTGGTTGTCTGTCTCCCCCCTCTAGACTGTGAGCCCGTTGTTGGGTAGCGACCGTCTCTATATGTTGCCAACTTGTACTTCCCAAGAGCTTAGTACAGTGCCCTGCACACAGTAAGCACTCAATAAATACAATTGAATGAATGACTGAATGAATGAATAAATGCTATTATTATTATTATATAGCTATAATTCTATTTGTTCTGATGATTTTGACACCTGTCTACATGTTTTGTTTGGTTGTCTGTCTCCCCCCTCTAGACTGTGAGCCCGTTGTTGGGTAGAGACCGTCTCTATATGTTGCCAACTTGTACTTCCCAAGCGCTTAGTACAGTGCCCTGCACACAGTAAGCACTCAATAAATACAATTGAATGAATGACTGAATGAATGAATAAATGCTATTATTATTATTATATAGCTATAATTCTATTTGTTCTGATGATTTTGACACCCGTCTACATGTTTTGTTTGGTTGTCTGTCTCCCCCCTCTAGACTGTGAGCCCCTTGTTGGGTAGCGACCGTCTCTATATGTTGCCAACTTGTACTTCCCAAGCGCTTAGTACAGTGCTCTGCACACAGTAGGCACTCAATAAATACGATTGAATGAATGAATGAATGAATGAGCACTTACTGAGTGCAGAGCACTGAGCTATAGCGCTTGGGGAGATACAAGACAACAGTGTTGGTAGACATGTTCCCTGCCCACTAGGAGCTTCCAATCTAGAGGGGAAGGCAGGCGTTGATAGAAATCAATAAATTACGGATACGTCTGTAAGTGCCGAGGATGCTGAGGGAGGGGTGAATGAAGGGGAAAAGATCCTAGGGTGAGGGAGACACGGGAGCGGGAAAAGAGGAAAGGAGGGCTTAGTCGGGGAAGGCCTCTTGGAGGAGGTGGGCTTTTAATATGGCTTTGGAGGTGGGACGAGCGATCGTCTGTCGGATATGAGGAGGGAGGACGTTCCGGACAATCTTAGGATGTGGGAGAGAGGTTGGTGGCGAAATAAAGATCAAGGGGCAGTGAGTCAGTTGGCATCAGAGGAACGAAGTTTAGGGCCGGAGAGGATCCCCTCACCCTCTCCTACCTCACCTCCCTTCTGTCCTTGTCCAGCCCAGCCCGCACCCACCGTACCTCGTTCTCTCCTGTCCCGCCATCGACCCCCGGCCCATGTCATTCATTCATTCATTCAATCGTATTTATTGAGCGCTTACTGTGTTCAGAGCACTGTACTAAACACTTGGGAAGTACAAGTTGGCAACACATAGAGACAGTCCCTACCCAACAGTGGGCTCACAGTCTAGAAGGGGGAGACAGACAACAAGACAAAACATACTAAAAAAATAAAATAAATAGAATAAATATGTACAAATAAAATAGGGTAATAAATACGTACAAACATATATACATATATACAGGTGGTGTGGGGAGAAGGAGGTAAGGCGGGGGGGATGGGGTGAGGGAGGAGGGGGAGAGGAAGGAGGGGGCTCAGTGTGGGAAGGCCTCCTGGAGGAGGTGAGCTCTCAGTAGGGCCTTGAAGGGAGGAAGAGAGCGTGCTTGGCGGATGTGTGGAGGGAGGGCATTCCGGGCCCGGGGGAGGACGTGGGCCGGGGGTCGACGGCGGGGCAGGCGAGAATGAGGCCCGGTGAGGAGATTAGCGGCGGAGGAGCGGAGGGTGCGGGCTGGGCTGGGGAAGGAGAGAAGGGAGGTGAGGTAGGAGGGGGCCAGGGGTTGGATGGACAGCCTGGAAGCCAAAGGTGAGGAGTTTTTGCCTGATGTGTAGGTTGATTGGTAGGGTTCTAACAGTCCTTTCGTTATCGTTGTTCTGGTTTCTAACTACCTAGCTTCCAGTCTGCCTCTTCCACATTTTCCCCAGACGTTTCCTAGCATTCATGTCTTCTCCAGAGACTCAGTCCTCCTGATGATGTGTCCAAAATAGGATAATCTAAGTCATTTGCCCTTCCAAAGACCACATTGGCCTAATTTGCTCCAAAATCCATTTGTTTGCTTTTCGGGCAATCCATGGTATTCAGAAAAGCCTTCATCATCGTCATCCCCCGGGCCTGGAATGCCCTCCCTCTGCCCATCCGCCAAGCTAGCTCTCTTCCTCCCTTCAAGGCCCTACTGTGAGCTCACCTCCTCCAGGAGGCCTTCCCACACTCAGCCCTCTCCTTCCTCTCCCCCTCGTCACCCTCTCCAACCCCCATCTTACCTCCTTCCCTTCCCCACAGCACCTGTATATATGGATAGATGTTTGTACATATTTACTACTCTATTTATTTATTTATTTTACTTGTACATATCTATTCTATTTATTTTATTATGTTAGTATGTTTGGTTTTGTTCTCTGTCTCCCCCTTTTAGACTGTGAGCCCACTGTTGGGTAGGGACTGTCTCTATATGTTGCCAACTTGTACTTCCCAAGCACGTAGTACAGTGCTCTCTGCACACAGTAAGTGCTCAATCAATATGATTGATTGATTGATTGATCCTATCCCAGAGGGCATCGGGGCTTTCCCAGGGCATCCTGGGAATTTCTAGGGAGGCGATCTGAAGCAGTGACCGCCAAGGCCCACCTTCACCCCATCCAGTCAGTCAATCGATCGTATCGATCAATCATCCAGTGGTAGTTAGTGAGCACCATGTCCGACCCGACTTGCTTGTATCCACCCAGCGCTTAGTACAGTGTCTGGCACATAGTAAGCGCTTATTAATAATAATAATAATAATGGCATTTATTAAGCGCTTACTATGTGCCAAGCACTGTTCTAAGTGCTGGGGAGGTTACAAGGTGATCAGGTTGTCCCACGTGGGGCTCACAGTCTTAATCCCCATTTTACAGATGAGGTAACAGCACAGAGAAGTTAAGAGACTTGACCAAAGTCACACAGCTGACAAGTGGCGGAGCTGGGATTTGAACCCATGACTTCTGACTCCAAAGCCCGGGCTCTTTCCACTGAGCCACACTGCTTCTCCATTATTATTCTCCATTATTATTATTATTATTATTATTATTACTACTACTAATAATAATAAGTGCTGTCAAATCGTTTCCAATGCATAGGGACTCCATGGATATACTTTCTCCAGAACGTCCCGTCCTCTGCCATAATCCGCAACCTTTCTAATGGTTCTTCCGTTATGGTTATTCTGGTTTCTCTCCATCTAGCTGCCGGGCTGCCTCTGCCACGTTTTCCCTGGACTTTTCTGAGCATTAGTGTCTTCTCCAGAGAATAATAATAAATAATGGTAATAATAATAATGGCAATTGGTAAGTGCTTACTATGTTCAAAGCATTCATTCAATCGTATTTATTGAGGGCTTACTGTGTGCAGAGCACTATACTAAGCACTTGGGATGTACAGGTTGGCAACACATAGAGACAGTCCCTACCCAACAAGCGCTGGGGAGGTTACAAGGTGATCAGGTTGTCCCAACGGGGGGCTCACATTCTTAATCCCCATTTTAAAGATGAGGTAACTGAGGCACAGAGCAGTTAGGTGGCTTGCCCAAAGTCACACAGCTGACAGTTGGCAGAGCCGGGATTTGAACCCATGACCTCTAACTCCAAAGCCTGTCCTCTTTCCACTGAGCCACAGTGCTTCTCTAATGGTTCTTCCATTCTGGTTGTTCTGGTCTTTCTCCATCTAGCTGCCGGGCTGCCTCTGCCACGTTTTCCCTGGACTTTTCCGGGCATTAGTGTCTTCTCCAGAGAATAATAATAAATAATAATGATGGCATTTATTAACCATTTACTATGTGCGAAGCACTCTTCTAAGCGCTGGGGAGGTTACAAGGTGATCAGGTTGTCCCACGGGGGGCTCACAGGCTTACTCCCCATTTGACAGATGAGAGAATTGAGGCCCAGAGAAGTGAAGTGAGTTGCCCAAAGTCACACAGCTGACAATTGGCGGAGCCGGGATTTGAACCCATGACCTCTGACTCCAAAGCCCGGGCTCTTTCCACTGAGCCACGCTGCTTCTCCATCAGTCCTCCTCATTATATATCCAGAATATGCTAATCTAAATCAAGTCATTTGGCCTTCCAAAGACCCCTTTGGTTTAATTTGCTCCAAAATCCATTTTTTTTACTTTTCGAGCAGTCCATGGTATTCACAAAAGCCTTCTCCAACACCACATTTCAAAAGAGCTTAAGAGGCACCGCTATTATTATTATTATTATTATTATTATTATTACTGTGGGCAGAACCCCTTACTAAGTCCAGTGATACATTAGGAAGGCCTGATTATCCAACCCAGTCTTTAGTACAGTGCCTAGCGCACAGTAAGCGCTTAACAATCAATCAATCAATCAATCGTATTTGTTGAGCGCTTACTGTGTGCAGAGCACTGTACTAAGCGCTTGGGAAGTACAAGTTGGCAACATATAGAGACAGTCCCTACCCAACAGTGGGCTCACAGTCTAAAAGGGGGGTCTAAAAGGGGGGGTCTAAAAGGGGGTCGAAAAGGGGGTCGAAAAGGGGGTCTAACAAATACCATAAAACCCCCAACCAACTCTTTTAATAATAATAATAATAATAATAATGATAATGATAGCATTTATTAAGCGCTTACTATGTGCAAAGCACTGTTCTAAGCGCTGGGGAGGTTACAAGGTGATTAGGTTGTCCCACAAGGGGTTCACAGTCTTAATCCCCATTTTACAGATGAGGTGACTGAGGCACAGAAAAGTGAAGTGACTTGCCCAAAATCACACAGCTGGCAATTGGTGGAGCTGGGATTTGAACCCATGACCTCTGACTCCAAAGCCCGGGCTCTTTCCACTGAGCCATGCCGTTTCTCTCTCTATATATATCTTCTCTTTTATATTGTCCTCTCCCAAGTGCTTAGACCAGTGCTCTGCACACTGTAAGCGCTCAGTACATACTACTGATACTACTTATACTACTACTTATATTGTACTTCCCAAGCACTCAGTACATACTACTGATGCTACTTATACTACTACTTATATTGTACTTCCCAAACGCTGAGTACAGTGCTCTGCACACAGTAAGCGCTCAATAAATACGATTGAACGAATGAATACTGATAGACTCATTTGTCGTTCTGCTGTGAATTCATTCATCCAATCGTACTTATTGAGCGCTTACTGTGTGCAGAGCACTGTACTGAGCGCTTGGGAAGTCCAAGTTGGCAACATATGGAGACGGTCCCTACCCAACAGTGGGCTCACAAGTCTCAAAGGGCGTTTGCCAACGCTGAGAAATGATAATAATAATATTGGCATTTGTTAAGCGCTTACTATGTGCAATGCACTGTTCTAAGCGCTGGGGGGGATACAAAATGATCGGGTTGTCCCATGTGGGGTTCACAGTCTTAATCCCCATTTTACAGATGAGGTAACTGAGGCTCAGAGAAGTTAAGTGACTTGCCCAAGGTCACACAGCAGACATGTGGTGGAGTCGGGATTCGAACCCATGACCCCTGACTCCAAAGCCCGTGCTCCTTCCACTGAGCCACGCTGCTTCTCAAGAAAGGAATCTGACCAAAGGAGCCACTTTAGTGGCAGATGTTGAATCGGAGGCAGAAACAGGAAAGCTAAAATAAAACCCAACGTTCAAAAATAGACTTTCATTGAATCCTGATTTTTATCTGAATGGAAAAAAAAAACCCTTAATGATCACCCCCAGAATGACATCTTTCCTGAACCCTGAAAAATCCCGCCCGTGGTGGTTAGAGCGATGCCGTGATGCTAGCCCACCCATCATCATCATCATCAATAGTATTTATTGAGCGCTTACTATGTGCAGAGCACTGTACTAAGCGCTTGGGGAGTACAAATATCCCCTCTGTCTGAGACCCTCTGGGGCTGGAGATCTGAATAGAATAATGATGGCATTTATTAAGCGCTTACTACGTGCAAAGCACTGTTCTAAGCGCTGGGGAGGTTACAAGGCCATCAGGTTGTCCCACGGGGGGCTCACAGTCTTCATCCCCATTTTCCAGATGAGGGAACTGAGGCCCAGAGAAGTGAAGTGGCTTGCCCAAAGTCACACAGCTGACAATTGGCGGAGCCGGGATTTGAACCCATGACCTCTGGCTCCAAAGCCCGGGCTCTTTCCACTGAGCCACGCTGCTTCTCATGTATGTGTTCATTCTTGGTGGGGTAGTGGGGAGGGGGCTCCCCCCTTTCACTCCTCCTGGGGTGGTATAATCATCATCGGGAAGCAGCGTGGCTCAGTGGAAAGAGCCTGGGATTTGGAGTCCGAGGTCATGGGTTCAAATCCCGGCGCCGCCAATTGTCAGCTGGGTGACTTGGGGCAAGTCACCTCACTTCTCTGGGCCTCAGTTCCCTCATCTGTCAAATGGGGATTAAAACTGTGAGCCCCCGTGGGACAACCTGTCACCTTGTAACCTCCCCAGCGCTTAGAACAGTGCTTAATAAATGGCATTATTATTATTATTATTATGATTATTATTATCTCCTCCAAGAAGCCTTCCCTGACTTAGTCCTCTTTTTCCTTCTCCCTTCTGCACCACTCTAACTCGCTTCTTCGTTCATCCTCCCTCCCATCCCCACACCACATAGAGAGGCAGCGTGGCTCAGTGGAAAGAGCTCAGACTTTGAAATCAGAGGTCATGGGTTCAAATCCCGGCACCTCCAATTGTCAGCTGGGTGACTTGGGGCAAGTCACTTCACTTCTCTGGGCCTCAGTGACCTCACCTGTCAAATGGGGATGAAGACTGTGAGCCCCACGTGGAACAACCTCTCACCTTGTAACCTCCCCAGCGCTTAGAACAGTGCTTACTAAATGGCATTATTATTATTATTATTATTATCTCCTCCAAGAAGCCTTCCCTGACTCAGTCCTCTTTCTCCCTCTCCCTTATGCGCCGCTCTGACTCTCTCCTTCGTTCATCCTCCCTCCCATCCCCACACCACATAGAGAGGCAGCGTGGCTCAGTGGAAAGGGCTCAGGCTTTGAAGTCAGAGGTCATGGGTTCAAATCCCGGCGCCGCCAATTGTCAGCTGGGTGACTTGGGGCAAGTCACTTCACTTCTCTGGGCCTCAGTTCCCTCATCTGTCAAATGGGGATGAAAGACTGTGAGCCCCGCGTGGGACAACCTGTCACCTTGTAACCTCTCCAGCGCTTAGAACAGTGCTTAGTAAATGGCATTATTATTATTATTATTATTATTATTATTATTATTATTATTATTATCTCCTCCAAGAAGCCTTCCCTGACTCAGTCCTCTTTCTCCCTCTTTCTTCTGCGCTGCTCTGACTCGCTCCTTCGTTCATCCTCCCTCCCATCCCCACACCACATAGAGAGGCAGCGTGGCTCAGTGGAAAGAGCTCAGGCGTGGGAGTCAGAGGTCATGGGTTCAAATTCCGGCGCTGCCAATTGTCAGCTGTGTGAGTTTGGGCAAGTCACTTCACTTCTCTGGGCCTCAGTGACCTCATCTGTCAAATGGGGATGAAGACTGGGAGCCCCACGTGGGACAACCTGTCACCTTGTAACCTCCCCAGCGCTTAGAACAGGGCTTTGCACATAGTAAGCGCTTAATAAATGCCATCAAAAAAAAAAGTCACTTCACTTCTCTGGCCCTCAGTGACCTCATCTGTCAAATGGGGATTAAGATTGCGAGCCCCATGTGGGACAACCTGATCATCTTGTATCCCCCCAGTGCTTAGAACAGCGCTTTGCGCATAACAAACACCATTATTATTGTATATTTTTATTGATCTCTCATTTATTTATTTGTTTATCTACTCATTGATTTTTATTAATGTCCGTCTCCCCCTCTAGACTGTGAGCTCGTTGTGGGCAGGGATGTGTCTGCTGCTGTAGTGTACTCTCCCGAGCACTTAGCTCAGTGCTTAGCACACAGCAAGCGCTCAATAAATAAGACCGAATGAATGAATGAGAGGTGGTGGGGGTGGTGGGGTGAATGAGTGATTGAACTGTAGAGAGTGAAAGAAGTTATTCAACGCCAATGATTGTATTTATATTGAGTCTTTCCTCCTTTAATAATAGTAATAATAATAATAATGGCATTTATTAAGCGCTGGGGAGATTACAAGGTGATCAGGTTGTCCTCCCGGGGGGCTCACAGTCTTAATCCCCATTTTTACAGATGAGGTAAGTGAGGCACAGAGAAGTGAAGTGACTTGCCCAAAGTCACACAGCTGATAACTAGCCTGTAAGCTCGTTGTGGGCAGGGAATGTGTCTGTTTATTGTTATATTATCTTCTTCCAAGCTCTCAGTACAGTGCTCTGCATGCAGTAAGCGCTCAATAAATCCGATCGAATGAATGATGATGGTGGCGTTTGTTAATCGCTTAATAAGTGCCATCATTGTTATTATTATTCTAATAATAATAATACAATTATATAATATAATATAACATAACACAACGTAATATAATAATATAATATAATAATATAATATAATATAATATAATATAAAACATAACATAACATAACAACATAACATAACATAACATAATATAAAATATAATATAATATAATATAATTTAATATAATATAATATAATATAATATAATATAATATAATATAATATAATATAAAACATAACATAACATAACATAATATATAATATAACATAATATAATATAATATAATATAAATATAATATAATATAAAACATAACATAACATAACATAACAACATAACATAACATAACATAATATAAAATATAATATAATATAACATAATATAATATAGCATAACATAATATAATATAATATAACAATATAATATAATAATATAATATAATAATATATAATATAATATAATGTAATATAATATAATAATATTCTAACAATAATAATAATAATAATAATAATGGCATTTTGTTAAGCACTTACTATGTGCAAAGCACTGTTCTAAGCGCTGGGAAGGATACAAGGTGATCACGTTGTCCCATGTAGGACTCACAGTCTTAATCCCCCTTTTCCAGATGAGGGACCTGAGGCTCAGAGAAGTGAAGTGACTCGCCCAAAGTCACCCATCTGACAGTTGGAGGAGCTGGGATTTGAACCCATGACCTCTGACTCCAAAGCCCGGGCTCTTTCCACTGAGTCACGCTGATTGATGGCCCCAAACCAAAAACAGAGAAGCTGGAAGGCATAGTGGATGGAGCCCGGGTCTGGAAATCAGAAGGTCATGGGTTCTAATTCCGGCTCCACCACTTGTCTGCCGTATGACCTTGGACAAGTCACTGCACTTCTCTGGGCCTCAGTGACCTCATCTGGAAAATGGGGATTGGGACCGTGAGCCCCACGGGGGACAGGGAGCGGGTCCAACCCGATTTGCCTGCATCCACCTGAGAGCTCACCTCCTCCAGGAGGCCTTCCCAGACTGAGCCCCTTCCTTCCTCTCCCCCTCGCCCCCCTCTCCATCCCCCCATCTTACCTCCCTCCCTTCCCCACAGCACCTGTATATATGGATATATGTTTGTACAGATTTATTACTCTATTTATTTATTTATTTTACTTGTACATATCTATTCTATATATTTTATTTTGTTAGTATGTTTGGTTTTGTTCTCTGTCTCCCCCTTTTAGATTGTGAGCCCACTGTTGGGTAGGGACTGTCTCTAGATGTTGCCAACTTGGACTTCCCAAGCGCTTAGTCCAGTGCTCTGCACACAGTAAGCGCTCAATAAATACGATTGATGATGATGGTGATCCACCCCAGTGCTTGTCCACCTTTACTATTCTATTTATTTTTCTAATGATGTGCATCTTTTAGACTGTGAGCCCACCGTTGGGTAGGGACCGTCTCTACATGTTGCCAACTTGTACGTCCCAAGCGCTTAGTACAGTGCTCTGCACACAGTAAGTGCTCAATAAATACGATTGATGGATTTAGCTTTAATTCTGTTTGTTCTGACGACTTGACACCAGTCCACATGTTTTGTGTTGTTCTCTGTCTCCCCCTTCTAGCCTGTGAGCCCGCTGTTGGGTAGGGACCGTCTCTAGATGTTGCCGACTTGGACTTCCCAAGCGCTTAGTACAGTGCTCTGCACACAGCGTGGAGAAGCAGCGTGGCTCAGTGGACAGAGCCGGGCTTTGAAGTCAGAGGTCATGGGTTCAAATTCTGACTCCCCCTCTTGTCAGCTGGGTGACTTTGGGCAAGTCACTTCACTTCTCTGGGCCTCAGTTCCCTCATCTGGAAAATGGCAATTAAGACTGCAAGCTCCCTGCAGGGCAACCTGTTCACCTTGTAACCTCCCCAGCGCTTAGAACAGTGCTTGGAACATAGTAAGCGCTTAATAAATTAAGCACTTCCTCCTTCCTCTCCCCCTCCTCCCCATCCCCCCCGCCTTACCTCCTTTCCCTCCCCACAGCACCTGTATATATGTTTGTACATCTTTATTACTCCATTTATTTATTTAATTTACTTATACATATTTATTCTATTTACTTAATTCTGTTAATATGTTTTGTTTTGTTGTCTGTCTCCCCCTTCTAGACTGTGAGCCCGCTGTTGGGTAGGGACCGTCTCTAGATGTTGCCAACTTCTACTTCCCAAGCGCTTAGTGCAGTGCTCTGCACACAATAGGAGCTCAATAAATACGGTTGAATGAATGAATGAATAAATGCCATCATCATTATTATTATTATTACTATTCTCTGGGCCTCAGTTCCCTCATCTGGAAAATGGGGACTAAGACCGTGAGCCCCCCGTGGGACAACCTGATCACCTTGTAACCTCTCCAGCGCTTAGAACGGTGCTTTGCACATAGTAAGCGCTTAATAAATGTTATCATTATGATTATGAATTATTACGATTGAATGAATGAATGAATGAATGCCTAGTAGCGTGCCTGGCACATAGTAAGCGCTTAATAAATGCTATCATCATTATTATTATTAAATATGATTGAATGAATGAATGAATGAATGCTCAGTAGCGTGCCTGGCACATAGTAAGCGCTTAATAAATGCTATCATCATTATTATTAATAAATGCAATTGAATGAATGAATGAATGAATGCTTAGTAGCGTGCCTGGCGCATAGTATGCGCTTAATAAATGCTATCATTATTATTATTAAGTAAAACGATTGAAAGAATGAATGCTTAGTAGCGTGTCTGGCACATAGTAAGTGCTTAATAAATGCTATCATTATTATTATTAATAAATACGATTGAATGAATGAATGAATGAATGAAAACTTAGTAGCGTGCCTGGCGCATAGTAAGTGCTTAATAAATGCTATCATCATTATTATTATTAATAAATACAATTGAATGAATGAATGAATTCTTAGTAGCGTGCCTGGCGCATAGTAAGCACTTAATAAATGCTATCATTATTATTATTAATAAATATGAATGAATGAATGAATGAATGAATGCTTAGTAAAGTGCCTGGCGCGTAGTAAGCACTTAATAAATGCTATCATTATTATTATCAATAAATACAATTGAATGAATGAATGAATGAATGCTTAGTAAAGTGCCTGGCGCATAGTAAGCGCTTAATAAATGCTATCATTATTATTATCAATAAATACAATTGAATGAATGAACGAATGCTTAGTAGCGTGCCTGGCGCATAGTAAGCGCTTAATAAATGCCATCATTATTATTATTAATAAATACAATTGAATGAATGAATGAATGCTTAGTAGCGTGCCTGGTGCATAGTAAGCTTAATAAATGCTATCATTATTATTATTGATGAATACGATTGAATGAATGCTCAGTAGCGTGCCTGGCGCATAGTAAGCACTTAATAAATGCTATCATCAATCGTATTTATTGAGTGCTTACTATGTGCAGGGCACTGTACTAAGCGCTTGGGAAGCACAAATTGGCAACATATAGAGACAGTCCCTACCCAACAGTGGGCTCACTGGGAAGGCCTTTTCCTCCCCGCACCTCCTGGTTTTCATTCCGAGGAGACCGAAATAACGTTTTTACGTATAAAGGTGTCTGCGTGTTTGTGGGCTTGTGGATAAGATGTATTTTTACCTAGCTCACACGTATATATGTACAGTCAGTTGTATTGTTGTACTCTTCCAAGCGCTTAGTATGGTGTCCTGCCCACGGTAATAATAATAATAATAATGGCATTTATTAAGCGCTTACTATGTGCAAAGCACTGTTCTAAGCGCTGGGGAGGTTACAAGGTGATCAGATTGTCCCACGGGGGGGCTCACGGTCTTCATCCCATTTTACAGTAAGTGCTCAACATACACCATGGAGTTGTACAATAATAATAATAATAATAATGATGGCATTTATTAAGCGCTTAGTATGTGCAAAGCACTGTTCTAAGCGCTGTGGAGGTTACAAGATAATCAGGTTGTCCCACGGGGGGCTCACAGTCTTCATCCCCATTTTCCAGATGAGGTCACTGAGGCTCCTTCCTTCCTCCTTCCTCTCCCCCTCTCCATCCCCCCTGCCTTACCTCCTTCCTTTCCCCACAGCACCTGGATATATGGATAGATGTTTGTACATATTTATTACTCTATTTATTTATTTATTTTACTTGTACCTATCTAGTCTATTTATTTTATTTTGTTAATATGTTTTGTTTTGTTCTCTGTCTCCCCCCGCTAGACTGTGAGCCCACTGTTGGGTAGGGACCGTCTCTATATGTTGCCAACTTGGACTTTCCAAGCACTTAGTCCAGTGCTCTGCACACAGTAAGCGCTCAATAAATATGATTGATTGATTGATTGATTGATTGAGGCCCAGAGAAGTTAATTGGCTTTCCCAAAGTCACCCAGCTGACAGGTGGTGGAGCCGGGACTTGAACCCATGACCTCTGACTCTAAAGTCCGTGCTCTTTCCACTGAGCCACACTGCTTCTCTATAGAATACATTTTCCTCTTGGTTTTATTTTGATAATTACTAGTAATAGCAATAATAATGACATTTTTAGAGTGCTTACTCTGTGCCAGGCACTGTATAAAATGCCGGGCCGCGTTCAAGCAGATCAGGTTGGACCCAATCCCTGACCCACACGGGGCTCACAGTCTTACTCCCCATTTTCCAGTTGAGGGAACTGAGGTCCAGAGAATCAATCAATCAGTCAATCAATCAATCAATCAATCATTTATTGAGCGCTTACTGTGTGCAGAGCACTGTACTAAGCGCTTGGGAAGTACAAGTTGACAACATATAGAGACAGTCCCTACCCAACAGCGGGCTCACAGTCTAAAAGGGGGAAACGGAGAACAAAACCAAACATACTAACAAAATAAATAGAATAGATATGTACAAGTAAAATAAATAAAGAAATAAATAGAGTAATAAATATGTACAAACATATATACATATATACAGGTGCTGTGAGGAAGGGAAGAGAAGTGAAGTGACTGGTCCAAGGTCACAAGGCAGACAGGTCATTGGGTCGGGATTGGAACCCAGGTCCTTTCGACTCCCAGGCTCCATCCACTACTCAGAATTTGGGCTTTGTGGGCATATGGCAACGTGGATTTGTGTTGTATGTGTGTCTTTATTAGCGAAGCAGCGTGGTTTAGTGGAAAGAGCCCGGGCTTGGGAGTCAGAGGTCATGGGTTCTAATCCCGGCTCCGCCACTTGTCTGCTGTGTGACCTTGAGCAGGCCACTTAACTTCTCTAGGCCTCAGTTACCTCATCTGTGAAATGGGGATTAAGACTGTGAGCCCCTTGTGGGAAAACCTGACTGCTTTGTATCCCCCCCAGCACTTAGAATAGTGCTTGGCGTATAGTAAACACTTATTAAATACTATTATTATTATTATTCATTATGTTTTTGTCTTTTGTGCTTGGGGGTTGATCATTTTGGCTTTGGCCATTTTTGTGAGCAAAACAATCTGTTTTCAATGAAAGTCATGAAATAATAATAATAATAATAATAATAATAATAATAATAATGATATTTGTTAAGCATTTACTATGTGCCAAGCCCTGTTCAAAGCACTGGGGTGGGTTCAAAGTCATCAGGTTGGGCACAGTCCCTGTCCCAAATGAGACTCAGAGTCTACAGATGAGGTAACTGAGGCACAGAAAAGCAGCGTGACTTGCCCAAGGTCACACAGCAGACAAGTGTGACCCCCCCCTTCCTCTTCCCCTCCTCCCCCTCCCCTGCCTTACCTCTTTCCCCTCCCCATAGCACCTGTATATATGTATATATGTTTGTACGGATTTATTTCTCTATTTATGTATTTTATTTGTACATATTTATTCTATTTATTTTATTTTGTTAATATCTTTTGTTTTGTTGTCTGTCTCCCCCTTCTAGACTGTGAGCCCGCTGTTGGGTAGGGACCGTCTCTATATGTTGCCAACTTGGACTTCCCAAGCGCTTAGTACACCGCTCTGCACACAGTAAGCGCTCAATAAATACGATTGAATGAATGAGTGACTGAAAGTGGCGGAGCCAGGATTAGAACCCACACCCTCTGACTCCAAAGCCTGGGCTCTTTCCACTAGGCCATGCTGCTAAACCTCTTAAATGCAAGTGTATATTTGGATCCGAGTCTGTGAAAGACGCGAGGTTTTATTCTCTTAGCTTTACATGAGCCCACTGTTGGGTAGGGACTGTCCCTATATGTTGCCAATTTGTACTTCCCAAGCGCTTAGTACAGTGCTCTGCACATAGTAGGCGCTCAATAAATACGATTGATTATGATGATGATGATTTTCCCTCCCAATTAAAACAAATAGGTCTCCGGGATCTCTCCATCGTAGGAGATTAGTTTCCAGCGAAGGAGTTTTGCTTCTCAGAGCCTGACGTGCATCAAGTCTTCCAGCTGGACCAGCGAGGGGGAAAATACCCTCAACCAATTCATTAATAAATTGGGGAAATAAACAAAGCCGTCCAACTCATCGCGATGATAGCATGTAAACTCTTAATGCGCTAATTCAATCAATCAATCAATCAATCAATCAATCAAGCGCTTGGGAAGTCCAAGTTGGCAACATCTAGAGACGGTCCCTACCCAACAGTGGGCTCACAGGCTAGAAGGGGGAGACAGAGAACAAAACCAAACATATTAACAAAATAAAATACATAGGATAGATATGTACAAGTAAAATAAATAAATAAATAGAATAATAAATCCGTACAAACATATATACATATATACGGGTGCTGTGGGGAATAATAATAATTATTATTTCCCCCTTTTAGACTGTGAGCCCACTGTTGGGTAGGGACTGTCTCTATATGTTACCAATCTGTACTTCCCAAGCGCTTAGTACAGTGCTCTGCACATAGTAAGCGCTCAATAAATACGATTGATGATGAATAATAATGGCATTTATTAAGCGCTTACTATGTGCAAAGCACTGTTCTAAGCACTGAGCACTGTTCTAAGCGCTGAAGGAGGTAAGGTGGGAAGGATGGAGAGGGGGACGAGGGGGAGAGGAAGGAGGGTGCTCAGTCTGGGAGCCCCCAGTACAATAATTCTGTTGTATCGTGCTCTCCTAAGCGCCTAGGACGGTGCCCTTCCCACAGTAAGCGCTCAGTAAATACGATTAATTGATCAATTAATGTTTTGTGGTGTAACGGGCTTTGAGAACTGACCAAGTGAAATTGAGGTCGGGTACAACACTAATAACCGTTGATGTCATTAAGAAGATTAATCCCGGAGAGTAATTATCTGTAATTATCCCTCTCTCTCCTCCACCTTCCTTGCCTGGAAGTAATTAATCAATTAAATACGATTAATTGATCGATTAATGTTTAGTGGTGTAACGGGCTTTGAGAACTGACCAAGTGAAATAGAGGTCGGGTACAACACTAATAACCGTTGTTGTCATTAAGAAGATTAATCCCGGAGAGTAATTATCTGTAATTATCCCTCTCTCTCCTCCACCTTCCTTGCCTGGAAGTAATTCATTCATTCATTCATTCATTCAATCATATTTATTGAGTACTTATTGTATGCCAAGCAGTGTACTCAGGGCTTGGGCGAGTACAATGGAACAATAAAAAGATACATTCCCGCTCACAACGAACTCACAGTCTAGGGGGAAGACAGACGTTAATATAAATAAATAGATAAATAAAGTACAGATACGTAGAGATATATACATTACATTACATTATACATTATATATATATATATATAATATACATTATATACATGACTAATTCTCTCTTCACATCTGCCAGTCCACTGCTCTCCCCATTTTCAAAGCCCTCCTAAAATCATGTCTCCTTCAGGAAGTCTTCCCTGACAAACCTTTCCTCTCCCCTCTCTATTCGACCTCATTTCTGGGTCACCAAGGCACTTGGGTGTGTGTGGAACCCCTCTTTTTCTGCTATTTGTTAAGCGCTTACTATGTGCCAGGCACTGTTCTAAGTGCTGGGGTAGACGCAAGCTAATCAGATTGGACACAGTCCCTTTTAGACTGTGAGCCCACTGTTGTCCCTATATGTTGCCAACTTGTAGTTCCCAAGCGCTTAGTACAGTGCTCTGCACACAGTAAGCGCTCAATAAATACGATTGATTGATTGATAGTAATAATAATAATGGCATTTGTTAAGCGCTTACTGTGTGCAAAGCACTGTTCTAAGCACTGGGGAGGCTACAAAGTGATCAGGTTGTCCCATGGGGGCCTCACAGTTTTAATCCCCCTTTTACAGATGAGGGAACTGAGGCTCAGAGAAGTGAAGTGACCTGCCCAAAGTCACACAGCTGATAGTTGGCAGAGTTGGGATTTGAACCCATGACCTCTGACTCCAAAGCCCGTGCTCTTTCCATTGAGCCACGCTGCTTCTTTCCTCTCCCCTCTCTATTCGACCTCATTTCTGGATCACCAAGGCACTTGGGTGTGGAACCCCTCTTTTTCTGCTATTTATTAAGCGCGTACTATGTGCCAGACACTGTACTAAGTGCTGGGGTAGATGCAAGCTAATCAGATTGGACACATTCCCTGTAGAAATAATAAGAATAAGAATAAGAATAAGAATAATAAGAATAATTTCTAGACTGTGAGCCCGTTGTTGGGTCGGGACCATCTCTATATGTTGCCAACTTGTACTTCCCAAGCGCTTAGTACAGTGCTCTGCACACAGTAAGTGCTCAATAAATACGATTGAATGAATGAATGAATAATAATGGCATTTGTTAAGCACTTACTATGTGCAAAGCACTGTTCTAAGCGCTGGGGAGGTTACAAGGCGATCAGGTTGTCCCACAGGGGGCTCACAGTCTCCATCCCCATTTTACAGGTGAGGTCACTGAGGCTCAGAGAAGTTAAGTGACTTGCCCAAGGCCACAGAGCAGACATGTGGAGGAGCTGGGATACGAACCCATGACCTCTGACTCCAAAGCCCGGGCTCTTTCCACTGAGCCATGCTGCTTCTCTGTCCCACATGGGGCTTGCAATCTTCACGCTGGTTGTGAAGATAAAGTACTGCTGGATAGGGACTGTCTCTATATGTTACCAACTTGTACTTCCCAAGCGCTTAATACAGTGCTCTGCACACAGTAAGTGCTCAATAAATACGATTGATGATGATGATGATGAAGTAACTGAGGCCCAGAGAAGTGAAGTGATTTGCCCGAGGTCACACAGTAATAATAATCAATCAATCAATCAATCAGTAGTATTTATTGAGCACTTACTGTGTGCAGAGCACTGTACTAAGCGCTTGGGAAGTACAAGTTGGCAACATATAGAGACAGTCCCTACCCAACAGTGGGCTCACAGTCTAGAAGGGGGAGATAATAATAATAATAATAATAATAATAATAATAATAATAATAATAATAATAATAGCATTTGTTAAGTGCTTACTATGTGCAAAGCACTGTTCTAAGCGCTGGGGGGGATACAAGGTGATCAGGTTGACCCACGTGGGGCTCATAGCCTTCATCCCCATTTTACAGATGAGGGAACTGAGGCTCAGAGAAGTGAAGTGACTTGCCCAAGGTCACACAACAGTAGACGAGTGTCGGAGCCGGGATTCGAACCCAGGTCCTTTGGCTCCCAGGCCCGGGCTGTAGCCACTAGATCACAATGCTTCTTGCCTCTTTAGCACTTTGATCTTCTCAGCCAGCATCACAATAATAATAATAATAATAATAATAATAATAATAATAATAATAATAATAATAATAATAATGATAATAATGGTATTTGTTAAGCGCTTACTATGAGCAAAGCACTGTTCTAAGCGCTGGGGAGGTTACAAGGCGATCAGATTGTCCCACGGGGGGGCTCACAGTTTAATTACGGTATTTGTTAAGCGCTTACTATGTGCGAGGCACGATACTAAGCGCCGGGGTAGATACGAGCAAATCGGGTTGGACACAGTCCCCGTCCCGCATGGGGCTCACAGTCTTCATCCCCATTTTCCAGGTGAAGGAACTGAGGCCCAGAGAAGTGAAGTGACTGGTCCAAGGTCACACAGCAAGGAAGTGGTTGGGCCGGGATCGGAACCCAGGCCCTTCTGTCTCACTGATGTCCATTTCCTTATACTCTGGCTTGCTTTGCACACAGGGAGCGCTCGATAAATACGATCGATTGATGTATTGATCGATTGCCATTTTTCCTACCTGTTGTTTATTTTAATGCCTATCGCCCCATCTAGATTGGAAGCTTCATAATGATGGTATTTGTTAAGGGCTTACTATGTGCAAAGCACTGTACTAAGTGCTGCGGTAGATGCAGGCTAATCAGATTGGACACAGTTCCTGTAATAATAATAATAATAATAATAACATTTGTTAAGCGCTTACTATGTGCAAAGCACTGTTCTAAGCGCTGGGGAGGGATACAAGGTGATCAGGTTGTCCCACGGGGGGCTCACAGTCTTCATCCCCATTTTACAGATGAGGGAGCTGAGGCCCAGAGAAGTGAAGTGGCCTGCCCAAGGTCACACAGCTGACAAGTGGCGGAGCCGGGATTCGAATCCATGACTTCGTGAGAGCAGGGATCATGCTATTGTATTGTCCTCTCCCGAGCGCTTAGTACAGTGCTCTGCACACAGTAAGCGCTCAATAAATACGATTGAATGAATGTGGGACAGGGACAGTGTCCAACCCGATTTGCTTGTATCCACCCCAGCACTTAGTACAGTGCCTGGCACATAGGAAGTGCTTAATAAGTACCATAATTATTATTCTCTGTGCCTCAATTACCTCACCTGTAAAATGGGACATGGGACAACCCGATTACCTTGTGTCTACCCCAGCGCTCAGAACAGTTCTTGGCACATAGTAAGCGCTTAGCAAATACCATCATTATTATTACTAAGCACGTGGGAGGGTACAACAGAATTGATAGGCGTGACACCTGCCCTCCAGGAATTTACAGTCTACAATAATAATAATAATAATAATAATAATAATAATAATAATAATAATAATAATAACAACAACAACATTTATTAAGCACTTACTATGTGCATAGCACTGTTCTAAGCACTGGGGAGTTTACAAGGTGATCAGGTTGCCCCACGGGGGGCTCACAATCTTAATCCCCATTTGACAGATGAGGTAACTGAGGCACAGAGAATAATAACAATAATAATGATGGCATTTATTAAGCACTTACTATGTGCAAAGCACTGTTCTAAGCGCTGGGGAGTTTACAAGGTGATCAGGTTGCCCCACGGGGGGCTCACAGTCTTAATCCCCATTTGACAGATGAGGGAACTGAGGCCCACAGAATAATAATAATAATAATAATGGTGGCATTTATTAAGCGCTTACTACGTGCAAAGCACTGTTCTAAGCTCTGGGGAGTTTACAAGGTGATCAGGTTGCCCCACGGGGGGCTCGCAATCTTAATCCCCATTTGACAGATGAGGTAACTGAGGCCCAGAGAATAATAATAATAATGATGATGGCATTTATTAAGCGCTTACTATGTGCAAAGCACTGTTCTAAGCACTGGGGAGTTTACAAGGTGATCAGGTTGCCCCACGGGGGGCTCACAGTCTTAATCCCCATTTGACAGATGAGGTAACTGAGGCCCAGAGAACAATAATAATAATAATAATAATAATGATGATGGCATTTATTAAGCACTTACTATGTGCACAGCACTGTTCTAAGCGCTGGGGAGTTTACAAGGTGATCAGGTTGCCCCACGGCGGGCTCACAGTCTTAATCCCCATTTGTCAGATGAGGTAACTGAGGCACAGAGAATAATAATAATAATAATAATGATGGCATTTATTAAGCGCTTACTATGTGCAAAGCACTGTTCTAAGCACTGGGGAGTTTACAAGGTGATCAGGTTGCCCCACGGGGGGCTCACAGTCTTAATCCCCATTTGACAGATGAGGTAACTGAGGCCCAGAGAATAATAATAATAATAATAATAATAATAATAATAATAATAATAATAATAATAATAATAATAATAATAATAATAATAGCATTTATTAAGCACTTACTATGTGCAAAGCACTGTTCTAAGCACTGGGGAGTTTACAGGGTGATCAGGTTGCCCCACGGGGGGCTCACAGTCTTAATCCTCATTTGACAGATGAGGGAACTGAGGCCCAGAGAAGTGAAGTGACTTGTCCAAAGTCACACAGCTGACAGTTGGCGGAGGTGGAATTTGAACCCATGACCTCTGACTCCAAAGCCCGGGCTCTTTCCAGTGAGCCACGCTGCTTCTCTTATCTCCAACATTCAAAATAAAGAGCCCTCCCCCCTAGGGAAGAAATAACCTAATGGAGGGCATACGAGGCTGGGAGTCGGAGCGCCTGGGTTCTAATCCTGCCTCTGTCAGGAGATTGCGATAGAATCGATAGGCGCCATCCCTGCCCTCCAGGGATTTCCAGTCTACTGTGTGCAGAGCACTGTACTAAGCGCTTGGGAGAGGACAACAGAATTGATAGCCACAATCCCTGCCCTCCCCTACAGGTAAGGGAAGCAGCAGAATCTACAGATATGGATTTCCAGTCTAATGTGTGCAGAGCACTGTACTAAGCGCTTGGGAGAGGACAATAGAATTGATAGCCATGATCCCTGCCCTTCCCTACAGGTAAGGGAAGCAGCAGAATCTACAAATGTGGATTTCCAGTCTACTGTGTGCAGAGCACTGTAATAAACGCTTGGGAGAGAACACTAGAATTGATAGCCACAATCCCTGCCCTTCCCTACAGGTAAGGGAAGCAGCAGAATCTACAGAGGTGGATTTCCCGTCTACTGTGTGCAGAGCACTGTACTAAGCGCTTGGGAGAGGACAATAGAATTGATAGCCACGATACCTGCCCTCCCTTACAGGTAAGGGAAGCAGGAGAATCTACAGAGGTGGATTTCCCGTCTACTGTGTGCAGAGCACTGTACTAAGCGCTTGGGAGAGGACAATAGAATTGATAGCCACAATCCCTGCCCTTCCTTACAGGTAAGGGAAGCAGCAGAATCTACAGAGGTGGATTTCCAGTCTACTGTGTGCAGAGCACTGTACTAAGCACTTGGGAGAGGACAATAGAATTGATAGCCACGATCCCTGCCCTTCCTTACAGGTAAGGGAAGCAGCAGAATCTACAGAGGTGGATTTCCAGTCTACTGTGTGCAGAGCACTGTACTAAGCGCTTGGGAGAGGACAACACAATTGGCAGCCACAATCCCTGCCCTCCCTTACAGGTAAGGGAAGCAGCAGAGTCTACAGAGGTGGATTTCCAGTCTACTGTGTGCAGAGCACTGTACTAAGCGCTTGGGAGAGGACAACAGAATTGATAGCCACAATCCCTGCCCTCCCTTACAGATAAGGGAAGCAGTAGAATCTACAGATGTGGATTTCCAGTCTACTGTGTGCAGAGCACTGTACTAAGCGCTTGGGAGAGGACAATAGAATTGATAGCCACAATCCCTGCCCTTCCCTACAGGTAAGGGAAGCAGCAGAATCTACAGAGGTGGATTTCCAGTCTACTGTGTGCAGAGCACTGTACTAAGCGCTTGGGAGAGGACAACAGAATTGATAGCCACAATCCCTGCCCTCCCTTACAGGTAAGGGAAGCAGCAGAATCCACAGAGGTGGATTTCCAGTCTACTGTGTGCAGAGCACTGTACTAAGCGCTTGGGAGAGGACAATAGAATTGATAGCCACAATCCCTGCCCTTCCCTACAGGTAAGGGAAGCAGCAGAATCCACAGAGGTGGATTTCCAGTCTACTGTGTGCAGAGCACTGTACTAAGCGCTTGGGAGAGGACAATAGAATTGATAGCCACAATCCCTGCCCTTCCCTACAGGTAAGGGAAGCAGCAGAATCCACAGAGGTGGATTTCCAGTCTACTGTGTGCAGAGCACTGTACTAAGCGCTTGGGAGAGGACAATAGAATTGATAGCCATGATCCCTGCCCTTCCGTACAGGTAAGGGAAGCAGCAGAACCTACAGATGTGGATTTCCAGTCTACTGTGTGCAGAGCACTGTACTAAGCGCTCGGGAGAGGACAACAGAATTGGTAGCCACAATCCCTGCCCTTCCCTACAGGTAAGGTAAGCAGCAGAATCTACCGATGTGGACATAAATACTCTGGATTTCTGGACTGTGAGCCCACTGTTGGGTAGGGACCGTCTCTAGATGTTGCCAACTTGGACTTCCCAAGCGCTTAGTACAGTGCTCTGCACACAGTAAGCGCTCAATAAATACGATTGAATGAATAAAGGGACTTGGGGGTGGGGTTTCAAAGTTCAGGGAAAGTAAGAGCCCAGGTTGGGAGTCAGGACGTGAGTTCTAATCCCGGCTGCTCTGCCCCTTGTCGGCCGCGTGACCTTGGGTAAGTCGCGTCACTTCTCTGTGCCTCAGTTACCTCAGCCGTCAAACGGGGATGAAGATCGGGAGCGCCAACGTGAGACATTCATTCATTTAGTCAGTCGTATTTATGGGGCGCTTACTGTGTGCAGAGCACTGGACTAAGCGCTTGGGAAGTACAAGTTGGCAATATATAGACACGGTCCCTACCCAACAGTGGGCTTACAGTCGAGAAGGGGGAGACGGACAACAAAACAAAGCATGTGGATGGGTGTCAAGTCGTCAGAACAAATAGAAATAAAGCTAGATGCACATCATTAACACAGTAAATAGAATAGTAAATATGTAAGAGTAAAATAAATAGAGTAATAAATTCATTCATTCATTCAATAATATTTATTGAGCGCTTACTGTGTGCAGAGCACTGTACTAAGCACTTGGGAAGTCCAAGTCGGCGACATGTAGAGATGGTCACTACCCAACAACGGGCTCACAGTCGAGAAGGGGGAGACGGACGACAAAACAAAACATGTGGACGGGTGTCAAGTTGTCAGAACAAATAGAAATAAAGCTAGATGCACATCATTAACACAATAAATAGTATAGTAAATATGTACGAGTAAAATAAATAGAGTGATAAATTCATTAATTCATTCATTCAATCGTATTTATTGAGTGCTTACTGTGTGCAGAGCGCTGGACTAAGCGCTTGGGAAGTCCAAGTTGACAACGTATAGAGACGGTCCCTACCCAACAACGGGCTCACAGTCTAGAAAATAATAATAATAATAATAATAATAATAATAATAATGACATTTATTAAGCGCTTACTATGTGCAAAGCACTGTTCTAAGCACTGAAGAGGTTACAAGGTGATCAGGTTGTCCCACGGGGGGATCACAGTCAATCCCCATTTTACAGATGAGGGAACTGAGGCACAGAGAAGTTAAGTGACTTGCCCAAAGTCACACAGTTGACAGTTGGCAGAGCTGTCCAAATATCTATCCAGGTGCTGTGGGGAGGAGAAGGAGGTAGGGTGGGGGGGGATTCATTCATTCATTCAATTGTATTTATTGAGTGCTTACTGTGTACAGAGCACTGTACTAAGCGCTTGGGAAGTCCAAGTCAGCGACATGTAGAGATGGTCACTACCCAACAACGGGCTCACAGTCGAGAAGGGGGAGACGGACAACAAAACAAAACATGTGGACGGGTGTCAAGTCATCAGAACAAATAGAAATAAAGCTAGATGCACATCGTTAACACAGTAAATAGAATAGTAAATATGTACGAGTAAAATAAATAGAGTAATAAATTCATTAATTCATTCATTCAATCATATTTATTGAGCGCTTACTGTGTGCAGAGCACTGTACTAAGCGCTTGGGAAGTCCAAGTTGGCAACGTATAGAGACGGTCCCTACCCAACAACGGTCTCACAGTCTAGAAAATAATAATAATAATAATAATAATAATAATAATAATAATGGCATTTATTAAGCGCTTACTATGTGCAAAGCACTGTTCTAAGCGCTGGAGAGGTTACAAGGTGATCAGGTTGTCCCACGGGGGGCTCACAGTCAATCCCCATTTTACAGACGAGGGAACTGAGGCACAGAGAAGTTAAGTGACTTGCCCAAAGTCACACAGTTGACAGTTGGCAGAGCTGTCCAAATATCTATCCAGGTGCTGTGGGGAGGAGAAGGAGGTAGGGTGGGGGGGGATTCATTCATTCATTCAATTGTATTTATTGAGTGCTTACTGTGTACAGAGCACTGTACTAAGCGCTTGGGAAGTCCAAGTCAGCGACATGTAGAGATGGTCACTACCCAACAACGGGCTCACAGTCGAGAAGGGGGAGACGGACAACAAAACAAAACATGTGGACGGGTGTCAAGTCATCAGAACAAATAGAAATAAAGCTAGATGCACATCATTAACACAGTAAATAGAATAGTAAATATGTACGAGTAAAATAAATAGAGTAATAAATTCATTCATTCATTCAATCGTATTTATTGAGCGCTTACTGTGTGCAGAGCACTGTACTAAGCGCTTGGGAAGTACAAGTTGGCAACATATAGAGACGGTCCCTACCCAACAACGGGCTCACAGTCTAGAAAATCTGTCCAAACATCTATCCAGGTTGTGTGGGGAGGGGAAGGAGGTAGGGTGGGGGGGGATTCATTCATTCAATTGTATTTATTGATGATAATGATGATGATGGTATTTGTTAAGTGCTTACTATGTGCAAAGCACTGTTCTAAGCGCTGGGGGGATACAAGGTGATCAGGTTGTCCCACCACGTGGGGCTCACAGTCTTAATTCCCATTTTACAGATGAGGGAACTGAGGCACAGAGAAGTGAAGTGACTTGCCCAAAGTCACACAGCTGACAAGTGGTGGAGTCGGGATTTGAACCCATGACCTCTGACTCCAAAGCCTGGGCTCTTTCCACTGAGCCACGCTGTGTGCAGAGCACTGTACTAAGCGCTTGGGAAGTACAAGTTGGCAACATATAGAGACGGTCCCTACCCAGGAGGAGGAGAGGAAAAAAGGAGGCTCAGTCTGGGACAGGGACTGCATCTATCCAACTTGTACTTCCCAAGCGCTTAGTACAGTGCTCTTCACACAGGGAGCGCTCAATAAATACGATTGATTGATTGATTGATGCTTAGGACAGTGCCCGGCACATAATAAATGCCGGACAGATCCCCTACTTCCCAAGCGCTTAGTACAGTGCTCTGCACACAGTAAGCGCTCAATAAATACGATTTATTGAGGAAGAAGCGTGGCTCAGTGGAAAGAGCCCGGGCTTTGGAGTGAGAGGTCATGGGTTCAAAACCCGGCTCCACCACTTGTCGTCAGCTGTGTGACTTTGGGGAAGTCATTTCACTTCTCTGGGCCTCAGTTCCCTCATCTGTAAAATGGGGATGAAGACTGTGAGCCCCTTGTGACCTCCCCAGCGCTTTGTACATCGTAAGCGCTTTATAAATGCCATTATTATCGTTTAGACTGTGAGCCCACTGTTGGGTAGGGACTGTCTCTATATGTTGCCAATTTGTACTTCCCAAGTGCTTAATACAGTGCTCTGCACATAGTAAGTGCTCAATAAATCGATTGATGATAAATACGATTGATTGATTGATTGATTGATTCAAAGAAGAGGGAGACATGATGGAGGCCCAGAGATGGAGAAAATCTCCCCAGATTTTGGTCAGCCAGGATGGGAAGGGTGGGAAGTTTTCCCACACGTCTTGGTATATTCGGGCGACAGAGAGCAGGTGTTGGGGAGGGTCACCTTCCGCAGTTCATCCCTCTTCATTTCTCCAATTTTCCATTTGGTGGTTCCCTAAGCAGTCCCGACCGCTCCATCTGTTTTCCTCCCGCGAGCTGGAGAATTAAATCCTTACCCCATTAACGGAATTGGGCCTCTGCCATGTAGAAGGATGCGGGAGGAGGAGCCAGTGAAAAGAAAGCCCATTTAATGAAGATGAAACTTCGCTGCCCGTCCCCGGAGGTGATGATGAGGCGGGTATAATCATCATCATCATCATCAATCGTATTTATTGAGCGCTTACTGTGTGCAGAGCACTGTACTAAGCGCTTGGGAAGTCCAAATTGGCAACATATAGAGACAGTCCCTACCCAACAGTGGGCTCACAGTCTAAAATAATAACCGCATAACGCGTAGCGGGCCAGATGCACCGTCCAAAGCTGACGATGGCCCTTATAATAAATAATGATGGCATTTATTAAGCGCTTACTATGTGCAAAGCACTGGTCTAAGCGCTGAGGAGCTTACAAGGTGATCAGGTTGTCCCACGGGGGGCTCACAGTCTTAATCTCCATTTTACAGATGAGGGAACTCCTTATTTTTGAAAGAAGAGCTCCGCTCTTAATAATAATTATGGCATTTATTAAGCGTTTACTATGTGCCAAGCACTGTTCTAAGCGCTGGGGAGCTTACAAGGTGATCAGGTTGTCCCACTGCGGGCTCACAGTTTTCATCCCCATTTTACAGATGAGGTAACTCCTTATTTTTGAAAGAAGAGCTCTACTCTTTTTAATAATAATGATGGCATTTATTAAGCCCTTACTATGTGCCAAGCACTGTTCGAAGCACTGGGGAGGTTACAAGGTGATCAGGTTGTCCCACTGCGGGCTCACAGTCTTCATCCCCATTTGACAGATGAGGTCACTGAGGCGCAGAGCAGCGGGGCCCAGTGAAAAGGGAGTGCTTTGGAGTCAGAGGCTGTGGGTTCAAATCTCGGCTCCACCACTTGTCAGTGGCGGACACAGTGGCACCACTTCCCCCTTCTAGCCTGTGAGCCCACTGTTGGGTAGGGACTGTCTCTATATGTTGCCAACTTGGACTTCCCAAGCGCTTAGTACAGTGCTCTGCACACAGTAAGCTCTCAGTAAATACAATTGATTGATTGTCAGCTGTGTGACTTTGGGCAAGTCACTTCACTTCTCTGGGCCTCAGTTCCCTCATCTGGAAAATGGGGATGAAGACTGTGAGCCCCTCGTGGGACAACCTGATTACCTTGTATTTACCCCAGTGCTTAGAACAGTGCTTTGCACATAGTAAGCGCTCAGTAAATACGATTGATCGATTGTCAGCCGTGTGACTTTGGGCAAGTCACTTCACTTCTCTGGGCCTCAGTTCCCTCATCTGTAAAATGGGGATGAAGACTGTGAGCCCCTCGTGGCACAACCTGATTACCTTGTATCTACCCCAGCACTTAGAACAGAACATAGTAAGCGCTTAACAAATACCAACATTATTATTATTAAGTGAGTTGCCCAAAGTCACACAGCTGACAATTGGCAGAACCGGGATTTGAACCCACGACCCCTGACTCCAAAGCCCGGGCTCTTTCCACTGAGCCACGCTGCTTCTCTACTTCCCAAGCGCTTTGTACTTCCCAAGCGCTTAGTCCAGTGCTCTGCACAGAGTAAGCGCTCAATAAATACGATTGATTGATTGATTGATTGATTCTCTAAAGAAGCAGCTTCGTCTGCTTCTTCGGCTTCTCCTCTTAAGAGAGGAGATGGAGTATTTAGGATTCACTGAGGATCGTCAGTTAGACTGTGAGCCCACTGTTGGGTAGGGACTGTCCCTACATGTTGCCAACTTGGACTTCCCAAGCGCTTAGTACAGTGCTCTGCACACAGTAAGCGCTCAATAAATACGATTGATGATGATGATGATGATCGTCACCCAGTTAAGTCAATAAAGAAAATCGCATTTTCCGAGAATCAATCAATCAATCGTATTTATTGAGCCCTTACTGTGTGCAGAGCACTGTACTAAGCGCTCGGGAAGTCCAAGTTGGCAACATATAGAGACAGTCCCTACCCAACAGAGGGCTCACAGTCTAAAAGTTTGTACATATTTATTACTCTATTTATTTATTTATTTTACTTGTACATATCTATTCTATTTATTTTATTTATTTATTTATTTTACTTGTACATATCTATTCTATTTATTTTATTTTGTTAGTATGTTTCGGTTTTTTTTTTTCTCTGTCTCCCCCTTTTAGACTGTGAGCCCAATGTTGGGTAGGGACCGTCTCTATATGTTGCCAATTTGTACTTCCCAAGCGCTTAGTCCAGTGCTCTGCACATAGTAAGCGCTCAATAAATATGATTGATTGATTGATTAAAAGGGGGAGACAGAGAACAAAACCAAACATACTACCAAAATAAAATAAATAGAATAGACATGTACAGGTAAAATAAATACATAAATAAATAAATAGAGTAATAAATAAGTACAAACATATATACAGGTGCTGTGGGGAAGGGAAGGAGGTAAGATGGGGGGATGGAGAGGGGGACCAAAGGCAAACTGGCAACTCATTTCTTTACAGGCAGGTTTCCCTGTCTCCTCTTAATAATAATAATGACGGTACCTGTTAAGCGCTTACTACGTGCCAAGCACTAACGTATCACTGTGTAGCACTTAGAGGGAAAAACGTAATTTTTTTATAAAATACGTTATAATCACTTAATTTTGCTCTCCCAGGAAGAGTGGATACTGGGAGACTAGCGAGAGGGAGGCCGAAGGGAGGGGAGGAAGCATATTTTCGGTTTATCAACCCATTAAGATTTTTTTTCCGTTTCCTCAACCTTGCCCAGGAGGCCAAGAAACAGAAGCACACACTGCAAATTGAGATCTACTCATCTCTATCTATCTATCTATCTATCTATCTATCTATCTGCACATAGTAAGCACTCAATAAATACGATTGATGATGATGATCTACTCATTAATACATCATATGCACTCACCTCCAGATACCGGATTGGGGGCATCTCGTAGCTCTTGGATGTAGAGGGCGATTATTTTAATTTTTTTATTTTTTTTTTGGTTTGAGGTTGATACCTCGCTCCCTTGGGGAATCAGGGATGAATCCTCGGCAGCCGTTCCTTTGTGTTCTCCATCTGCGTTTTTCTCGCACCTCTAGCCGGGAATTACCTTCTCCCCATCATATTGGAGAGAATCAGTCCTTCATTCGTTTGATTTGATTGAGGGCCTGCCGTGTGTTCTGAACACCTGGGCGAATACTAGAAAAGAAAAAGACATGGTCTCTGCCTTTAAAGAGCTCGCAATCTGATTTATGTTCATTTAGAATCCTTTTTTGTGATATTTGTTGGGCGCCTGCTATGTGCCGGGCACTCAGTGCGGCTTAGTGGAAAGACCCCGGGCTTGGGAGTCAAAAGACGTGGGTTCTAATCCCGCCTCCGCCACTTGTCTGCTCTGTGACCTTGGGCAGGTCACTTAATTTCTCTGTGCCTCAGTTCCCCCATCTGTAAAATGGGGGTTAAGACTGTGAGCCCCACCTGATTACCCTTTTATCTACCCCGGTGCTTAGAACAGTGCTTGGCACACAGTAGGTGCTTAACAAATGCCATAATTATTATAATTATAATTATTATTATCAGTAAATTATTATTACTACTATTATTACTACTACTAATTATAATATTATAATTATTATTACTAAGTGCTGGGATAGATAATAATAATAATGATAATAATGGTATTTGTTAAGCGCTTACTATGTGCCAAGCAGCCCGGATAGCTCAGTCGGTAGAGCATCAGACTTTTAATCTGAGAGTCCAATCAATCAATCAATCGTATTTATTGAGCACTTACTGTGTGCAGAGCACTGGACTAAGCGCTTGGGAAGTACAAGTCGGCAACACATAGAGACAGTCCCTACCCAACAGCGGGCTCACAGTCTAGAAGGGGTTCAAGGGTTCAAGTCCAGGGTTCGAGTCCCTGTTTGGGCGTGATGTGTTCAGTGCTTAGAACAGTGCTTTGCACATAGTAAGCGCTTAACAAATACCATCATAATTAATAATGATAATGGTATTTGTTAAGGGCTTGCTATGTGCCAAGCACTGTTCTAAGTGCTGGGGTAGATACAAGGTCATCAGGTTGTCCCCCGTGGGGCTCACAGTCTTAATCCCCCTTTTACAGATGAGGAAACTGAGGCACAGAGGAGTTAAGTGCTCTGCACACAGTAAGCGCTCAATAAATATGATTGATTGATTAAGTGACTTCCCAAAGTCACACTTCTGACAAATGGCGGAGCTGGGATTAGAACCCACGACCTCTGACTCCCGATCCCGGGCTCCTTCCACTAATCAGCTTGGACACAGTCCCCGTCCCACGTGGGGCTCCCAGTCTCAATCCCCATTTTACAGATGAGGGAACTGAGGCCCAGAGAAGTGAAGCGACTTACCCAAGGCCACACAGCAGACAAGTGGCGGAGCCAGGGTTAGAACCCAGGTCCTCTGACTCGCAGGACAGGTATCTTTTCACTAGGCCTTTTCTACATTTTCTGCATGCTTTTCTACATCCCATGACCACATCGACTCATTCTCTGCTTCTGGAAACCTTTATCCTGCCAGCTTTTTCCAGGCTTGTCCTCGAGAACCATAGAATATATAAAATATATGTATTCTATTTATTTTATTTTGTTAATCTGTTTTGTTTTGTTGTTAATATGTGTTGTTTTATTTTGTTTAGTTGTCTGTCTCCCCCTTCTAGACTGTGAGCCCGCTGTTGGGTAGGGACTGTCTCTAGATGTTGCCAACCTGTACTTCCCAAGCGCTTAGTACAGTGCTCTGCACACGGTATGAGCTCAATAAATACGATTGAATGAATGAATGAATGAATGAGAACCCCAATCACCCTCCATCCTGTATTTTGGTTTGGTCCCTCTAGACTGTAAGCTCACTGTGGGCAGGGACTACGTCTGCTTCATTTTGGTATTAATAATAATAATGACGGCATTTATTAAGCGCTTACTATGTGCAAAGCACTGTTCTAAGCACTGGGGAGGTTACAAGGTGATCAGGTTGTCCCACGGGGGGCTCACAGTCTTCATCCCCGTTTTCCAGATGAGGGAACTGAGGCCCAGAGAAGTGAAGTGACTTGCCCAAAGTCACACAGCTGACAATGGGCGGAGCCGGGATTTGAACCCATGACCTCTGACTTGAAAGCCCGGGCTCTTTCCATATTTATTACTCTATTTATTTATTTATTTATTTATTTTACTTGTACATTTCTATCCTATTTATTTTATTTTGTTGGTATGTTTGGTTCTGTTCTCTGTCTCCCCCTTTTAGACTGTGAGCCCACTGTTGGGTAGGGACTGTCTCTATGTGTTGCCAATCTGTACTTCCCAAGAGCTTAGTACAGTGCTCTGCACATAGTAAGTGCTCAATAAATACGATTGATTGATTGATTGATTTCCACTGAGCCATGCTGCTTCTCTGGTGTTGCACTCTCCCGAGCGCTTAGTACAGGACTCTGCACACAGTAAGCGTTCAATAAATACCATTTATCCACTCGTCTCCGACCGTTACCGCTACTGAGTTGCATCCTGTCTTCTCTGAAACCGGTTTTCCAATTTTTTCAAGCCCCCACGGTCCCGGCAAACGAAAGCACAAGCCGTCAGGCAGTCGGTTGTATTTATTGAGCGCTTGTTGGGTGCAGAGCACTGTACTGAACCCTTGGGAGAGGACAATACAACAATAAACAGGCACGTTCCCTGCCCGCCACGAATTTACAGTCTAGATCTAGATTACTGTACTGTCTGTACTTCCCAAGCGCTTAGTACAGTGCTCCACACACAGTAAGCGCTCAATAAATACGATTGATTGATTGATTGATTAGATTACAGATAGGGACGTTGTTGTGCGGTTGGGAGGGGAAACGAAGAAAGGGAGCGAGTCAGGGCGACGCAGAAGGGAGTGGGAGAAGAGGAAAGGAAGGCCTCTTGGAGGAGGTGGGCCTTCAAAAAGGCTTTGAAGCGGGGGAGAGGAATCAGTAGGGCTCAGTGGAAAGAGCACGGCCTTGGGAGTCAGAGGTCTTGAGTTTGAATCCCGGCCCCACCGCTTGTCAGCTGTGTGACCTTGGGCAAGCCACTTCACTTCTCTGTGCCTCAGTCACCTCATCTGTAAAATGGGGGTGAAGACTGTGAGCCCCCAGTCGGACAACCTGATCACCTTGTAACCTCCCCAGCGCTTAGAACAGTGCTTTGCACGGTTCCCCCTCCTCGTCCCCCTCTCCATCCCCCCATCTTACCTCCTTCCCTTCCCCACAGCACCTGTATGTATGTATATATGTTTGTATATATTTATTACTCTATTTATTTTACTTGTACATATCTATTCTATTTATTTTATTTTGTTAGTATGTTTGGTTTTGTTCTCTGTCTCCCCCTTCTAGGCTGTGAACCCACTGTTGGGTAGGGACTGTCTCTATATGTTGCCAACTTGTACTTCCCAAGTGCTTAGTACAGTGCCCTGCACACAGTAAGCGCTCAATAAATACGATTGATTGATTGATTGATTTGCACATAGTAAGCGCTGAACAAATACCATTATTATTATTATCTGTCAGATATGAGGAGGGAGGGCGTTCCGGACCGGAGGCCGGACGTGGGCGAGAGGTCGGCGGCGAGATAGATGAGATGGAGGGATGGTGAGGAGGTAGATACACTACCTTCTTTATTGAGCTAGAGGACAGTGCTTTGCACATAGTAAGCGCTTAACAAATACCATTATTATTATTATCTGTCAGATATGAGAAGGGAGGGTGTTCCGGACCAGAGGCCGGACGTGGGCGAGAGGTCGGCGGCGAGATAGATGAGATGGAGGGATGGTGAGGAGGTAGATACACTACCGTCTTTTTTGAGCTAGAGGACAGTGCTTTGGACATAGTAAGCGCTTAACGAATACCATTATTATTATTATCTGTCAGATATGAGGAGGGAGGGTGTTCCAGGCCAGAGGCCGGACATGGGCGAGAGGTCGGCGGCAAGATAGATGAGATGGAGGGATGGTGAGGAGGTAGATACACTACCTTTTTTTTGAGCTAGAGGAACCAAGTGTGCGGGCTGGGTTGGATTAGAATCAATCAATCAATCAATCGTATTTATTGAGCGCTTACTGTGTGCAGAGCACTGTTCTAAATATGATTGATTGATTGACTGATTGATTGTATCCTCCCCAGCGCTTAGAACAGTGCTTTGCACATAGTAAGCACTTAACAAATACCATTATTATTATTATTATTATTATTAACAGGCAAGTGACCGAGCCAGGATTAGGACCCAGGCCCGGACCTTAGTAGTGTTAACGTCTAATTATAATCGCCGGTATTATTGTGGAAAAAGGAAGAACATGTGAATCATCCTTGGAATTGAGTTCTTCAGAAACAAAAGCCTCGCTCATGAACAGGAAAAAACCTCTGGGGCCACTTCTTCCTGACGGGGTTCATTTGTCACGGGGAATTTATCGCCTTTTGCTCCGTCCTTTCTCTCATCTCGCTCCCGTCTCTCCTTCATCCCTCCTTTGTCCCCGAGTCGCCTCCGGCGGGTTCTCAGACTTCGCGACGTGGTCATCTCCCGTCGGCCGAGTTATTCCACCCCCTGGAGAAGGACACTGAGGCAATGTTCCCGTCAAACGGGGTGAATGTCAGGAACGCCGACTTGGGCTGACGGCCGAAGGGAATGGGGAGAGGACGGTGAGCTTCCATCCTCTAGCTTGCTCAGTCCGTCTTGTGTAACACCAGTTTTCCCAGGACGAAAGAACTGACCGCGTGAGTTGTCTTGGGCAGGGAACGTGACTCCCAAATCTGTTGTATTCATTCATTCAGTCGTATTTATTGAGCGCTTACGGTGTGCAGAGCACCGTACTAAGCGCTTGGGAGAGTACACTAGAGCAATAAACCGGAACATTCTATTCTATTTATTTTATTTTGTTAGTATGTTTGGTTTTGTTCTCTGTCTCCCCCTTTTAGACTGTGAGCCCGCTGTTGGGTAGGGACTGTCTCTATATGTTGCCAATTTGTACTTCCCAAGCGCTTAGTACAGTGCTCTGCACATAGTAAGCGCTCAATAAATATGATTGATGATGATGATGATGATACATTCCCTGCCCATGTGCTCTCCCAAGCACTGAGAAGCAATTTGGCCTAGTTGCTGGAACACGGGCCTGGAAGTGAGAAGGTCATGGGTTCGCATCCCGACTCCACCGCATGTCTGCTGTGTGACCTTGGGCAAGTCACTTAACTTCTCTGCGCCTCAGTTCCCTCATCTGTAAAATGGGGATGAAGACTGTGAGCCCCACATGGGACAACTTGATCACCTTGTATCCCCCCCAGCACTTAGAACAGTGCTCTGCACTTAGTCTTTTAGACTGTGAGCCCACTGTTGGGTAGGGACTGTCTCTATATGTTGCCAATTTGTACTTCCCAAGCGCTTAGTACAGCGCTCTGCACACAGTAAGCGCTCAATAAATACGATTGATGTTGATGATGATAGTAAGCGCTTAATAAATGCCATTATTATTATTATTATTATTATTATTATTATTATTATTATTAATCCCGGTTCCAAAGCAGTGTGGCTCAGTGGAAAGAGCACGGGTTTTGGAGCCAGGGGTCAGGGGTTCAAATCCCATCTCTGCCAATTGTCAGCTGTGTGACTTTGGGCAAGTCACTTAATGTTGCCAACTTGTACTTCCCAAGCGTTTAGTACAGTGCTCTGCACACAGTAAGCGCTCAATAAATACGATTGATTGATTGATTGACTTAACTTCCCTGTGCCTCAGTTACCTCATCTGTAAAATGGGGATTAAGATTGTGAGCCCCACGTGGGACAACCTGATTGCATTGTGTCCCCCCAGTGCTTAGAACAGTGTTTTGCACATAGTAAGTGCTTAACAAATACCATTATTATTATTATTATTATTATTATTGTCTGCTGGGTGACCTTAGGCAAGTCACTTCACTTCTCTGGGCCTCAGTGACCTCCTCTGTAAAATGGGGATGAAGTCTGTGAGCCCCACGTGGGACAGGGACTGTGTCCAACCCGATTTGCTTGTATCCACCCCACTGTTGGGTAGGGACTGTCTCTATATGTTGCCAATTTGTACTTCCCAAGCGCTTAGTACAGTGCTCTGCACCCAGTAAGCGCTCAATAAATACGATTGATGATGATGATCCACCCCAGCGCTTAGTACAGCGCCTGGTGCATCGTAAGCGCTTAACAGATACCATTATTATTATAATTATTACTTAGTACAGTACTCTTCATCCAATAAGCACTCAATAAATACCTGTAATGATGATGATGACAAAACAGCAATCCCAGCTAACAAGGACATGGGCTGTGTCCTGATTATCTTGTATCGACTCCAGCGCTTAGCACAGTGCCTAGCACAGACTAAGTGCTTAAAATTCCATATCAGCACTTATGCCCATATTCATTCATTCAATCGTATTTATTGAGCGCTTACTGTGTGCAGAGCACTGTGCTAAGCGCTTGGGAAGTACAAGTTGGCAACCTAACCGTCCATATCTGTCATTTATTTATTTCTATTAATGACGGTCTCCCCTTCTATCATTATCATCATCAATCGTATTTATTGAGTGCTTACTGTGTGCAGAGCACTGTACTAAGCGCTTGGGAAGTACAAGTTGGCAACAACTTGTAGACCGCGGGCTCGTTGTGGGCAGGGAATGTGTCTATTTATTGTTCTATCGTACTCTCCCAAGCGCTTAGTCCAGTGCTGTGCACACAGTCAGCGCTCACTAAATACGATCCAATGAATGAATGAAGGGATGAAAAATAAATCCTGTCAGGAAGGGGAGATTCTGAGCTTCTTCCATCAGATTGTAGGACAGCGGAGCGGGGTTTGGGATTTATGGCCTAAATTGAATGATATGAACATAAGTGTCTCTGACAAAAGAGAGTCTTTTGGAATAGATAAAACACCCTCAGGCAATCCATCAATCATACCTATTGGGCACTTACCATAGGCAGAGCACTGTACTGAGCGCTTGGGAGAAAACAATGCAGCAGAGTTGGTAATAATAATAATAATAATAATGGTATTTGTTAAGCGCTTACTATGTGCAAAGCACCGTTCTAAGCGCTGAGGGAGGTTACAAGGTGATCAGGTTGTCCCACGGGGGGCTCACAGTTTTAACCCCCATTTGACAGATGAGGTAACTGAGGCACAGAGAAGTGAAGTGACTTCCCCAGTGTCACACAGCTGATAGTTGGTGGAGCCCGGATTCAAACCCACGACCTCTGACTCCAAAGCCCGGGCTCTTTCCACTGAGCCACGCTGGTTCCCTCTCCACAGGCAGCTTAGGGTCTAGACGGGGAGACAGGCATTAATGTCGGGTGAAAATCCAAGCGCGAGGGCGACTCAGAAGGGAGTGGGAGAAGAGGAAACGAGGGCTTCATCGGGGAAGGCCTCTGGGATGTGCTTTTATTCTTGTACTTGTACTTGCAGTTGTAGTTCCCAATCAATCAATCAATCAATCGTATTTATTGAGCGCTTACTGTGTGCAGAGCACTGTACTAAGCGCTTGGGAAGTACAAGCTGGCAACATCTAGAGACAGTCCCTACCCAACAGTGGGCTCACAGTCTAGAAGGGGGAGACAGAGAACAAAATCAAACATAGTAACAAAATAAAATAAATAGAATAGATAGGTACAAGTAAAATAAATAAATAAATAGAGTAATAAACACGTACAAACATATATACATATATACAGGTGCTGTGGGGAAGGGAAGGAGGTAAGATGCGGGGGATGGAGAGGGGGACGAGGGGGAGAGGGGCTCAGTCTGGGAAGGCCTCCTGGAGGAGATGAGCTCTCAGTAGGGCCTTGAAGGGAGGAAGAGAGCTAGCTTGCTTAGTTCCCAAGCGCTTAGTCCAGTGCTCTGCACACAGTAAGCGCTCAATAAATGCGATTGATTGGTTTTATTAAGGTTTCGAAGGCGGGGAGAGTCATCGTCCGTCGGACATGAGGAGGGGAGGGCGTTCCAGGCCAGAGGCGGGACGTGGATGAGGGGTCCACGGCGAGAGAGACGAGGTGGAGGGGAGTGTGCGGGCTGGGTTGGAGCAGGAGAGTAGGGAGGTGAGGTAGAAAGGGGGCGAGGGGATCGGGAAGGAGGTGGGAAGGAGTTTCTGTTTGATGCGGAGGCAGATGGGCAGCCACTGGATGTTCTGGAGGATGACACGCAAATTCGTGAAGCGTTCCATAGTTTTCTTCAAGGCCCTGCTGAGAGCTCACCTCCGCCAGGAGGCCTTCCCGGACTGAGCCCCCTCCTTCCTCTCCCCCTCACCCCCCTCTCCATCCCCCCCAGTCTTACCTCCTTCCCTTCCCCACAGCACCTGGATATATGTTTGTACATATTTATTACTCTATTTACTTATTTATTTTACTTGTACATATCTATTCTATTTATTTCATTTTGTTAGTATGTTTGGTTTTGTTCTCTGCCTCCCTCTTCTAGACTGTGAGCCCACTGTTGGGTAGGGACTGTATATATGTATATATGTTTGTACATATTTATTACTCTATTTATTTATTTATTTATTTATTTATTCATTTATTTATTTATTCATTTATTTATTTATTTATTCTACTTGTACATATCTATCCTATTTATTTCATTTTGTTAATATGTTTGGTTTTGTTCTCTGTCTCCCCCTTCTAGACTGTGAGCCCACTGTTGGGTAGGGACTGTCTCTATATGTTGCCAATTTGTACTTCCCAAGCGCTTAGTACAGTGCTCTGCACATAGTAAGCGCTCAATAAATACGATTGATGATGATGATGATGATGATATGTTTGTACATATTTATTACTCTGTTTATTTATTTATTTATTTATTTATTATTTATTTATTTATTCTACTTGTACATATCCATTCTATTTATTTCATTTTGTTAATATGTTTGGTTTTGTTCTCTGTCTCCCCCTTCTAGACTGTGAGCCCACTGTTGGGTAGGGACTGTATATATGTATATATGTTTGTACATATTTATTACTCTATTTATTTATTTATTTTACTTGTACATATCTATCCTATTTATTTTATTTTGTTAATATGTTTGGTTTTGTTCTCTGTCTCCCCCTTCTCGACTGTGAGCCCCTGTTGGGTAGGGACTGCATATATGTATATATGTTTGTACATATTTATTACTCTATTTATTTATTTATTTATTCTACTTGTACATAGCTATTCTGTTTATTTCATTTTGTTAATATGTTTGGTTTTGTTCTCTGTCTCCCCCTTCTAGACTGTGAGCCCACTGTTGGGTAGGGACTGTATATATGTATATATGTTTGTACATATTTATTACTCTATTTATTTATTTATTTATTTTACTTGTACATATCTATTCTATTTATTTTGTTTTGTTAATATGTTTGGTTTTGTTCTCTGTCTCCCCCTTCTAGACTGTGAGCCCACTGTTGGGTAGGGACCGTCTCTAGATGTTGCCAACTTGGACTTCCCAAGTGCTTAGTACAGTGCTCTGCACACAGTAAGCGCCCAATAAATATGACTGATTGATTGATTGATCGATTGATTGATTGAGGAGTGGGGAAACACGGCCTGAATGTTTTTGTAGAAAAATGATCCGGGCAGCTAAGTGAAGTATGGACAGGACGGGGGAAAAGCAGGAGGCTGGGATGACAGCGAGGAGGTCGATGCGGTCATCCAGGCGGGAGAGGATAAATGGTTGGATTACTGTAGCTGCGGTTTGGATGGCACACAGTAAGCGCTCAATAAATACGATTGAATGAATGAATGAATGAATGATGGAGAGGAATAAGGTGGGCTTTAGCCAGGTTGTGAAGCTTGAAAGGGCTGGATTTGGTGACATGTTGAAAACGTGGGCTGAAGGGGAGAAATGAGTCTAGGATAACATCAAGAGCTCGTTGTTGGGTAGGAACCGTCTCTATATGTTGCCAACTTGTCCTTCCCAAGCGCTTAGTACAGTGCTCCGCACACAGTAAGCGCTCAATAAATATGATTGAATGAATGAATGAATCAAGGTTATGGGCTTGTGAGACAGGGAGTAGGGTGGTGGTGTCTAAAGGAGAAGCAGCGTGGCTCAGTGAAAAGAGCCTGGGCTTTGGAGTCAGAGGTCATGGGTCCAAATCCCGGCCCCACTACTTGTCAGCTGTATGACTTTGGGCAAGTCATTTCACTTCTCTGTGCCTCAGTTACCTTGTCTGTAAAATGGAGATTGACCGTGAGCCCCCAGTGGGGCAACCTGATCACCTTGGAACTTTGGAACCTCCCCAGTGCTTAGAACAGTGCTTTGCACATAGTAAGTGCTTAATAAATGCCATTATTATCATTATTATTACTCTTCACATAGTAAGCACTCATATTGATTTTGTTAGTGATGTGCACCTAGCTTTCTTTCTATTTATTCTGATGACACCTTGAAGCAAGTCACTTCACTTCTCTGGGCCTCAGTTCCCTCATCTGGAAAATGGGGATGAAGACTGTGAGCCCCCCGAAGGACAACCTGATCACCTTGTAACCTCCCCAGCGCTTAGAACAGTTCTTGGCACCTAGTAAGTGCTTAATAAATGCCATTATTATTATTATTATTATTACAGGCCAAAGCTTCAGGGCTCCTGCTGGCTGTTGGGAGAGGTTGGTGGGAATCGATCAATCGATAAATCAATCGATGGTAATTATCGAGCGCTTACTGTATGCAGAGCACTGTACTAAGCGCTTGGGAGAGTACGATATAACGGAGTTGGTAGACACGTTCTCTGCCAACAGAAGTGAGTATGCCAGCCTGGTGGGGAGCATGCGCTAAAGGGATTGCCCTCTTTGGGCAGAGGATGCTGAGGGATGGCGGTAGCAGAGGATGGATTGGCCATTTATCGTTGTATCGTACTCTCCCAAGCGCTTAGTACAGTACTTTTTAGAGAAGCAGCGTGGCTCAGTGGAAAGAGCACAGGCTTTGGAGTCAGTGGTCGTGGGTTCATTCATTCAATCATATTTATTGAGCACTTACTGTGTGCAGAGCACTGTACTAAGCCCTTGGGAAGTACAAGTTGGTAACAGAGATGGGTTCAAATCCTGGCTCCGCCAATTGTCAGCTGTGTGACTTTGGGCAAGTCACTTCACTTCTCTGTGCCTCAGTTACCTCATTTGTAAAATGGTGATTGATCGTGAGCCCCCCATGGGGCAACCTGATCACCTTGGAACCTCCCCAGCGCTTAGAACAGTGCTTTGTACATAGTAAGTGCTTAATAAATGCCATTATTATCATTATTCTTACTCTTCACCTAGTAAGCACTCATATTTATTTTGTTAGTGATGTGCATCTAGCTTTCTTTCTGTTTATTCTGATGACTTGACACCTGTCGACCTGTTTTGTTTTGTTGCCTGTCTCCCCCTTCTAGACTGTGAGCCCGTTGGTGGGTAGGGACCGTCTCTAGACGTTGCCGACTCGGACTTCCCAAGCGCTTGCACGCAGTAAGCGCTCAATAAATATGAATGAATGAATGAATAAATACGATTGAATGAATGAATGAATAACTTGGCAGGTGTCAGCCGGGCGAGGCATTGCCCTTTGTGAGCAAAGGATGCTGGGAGATGGCAGGGGCAACAAATGGACCAGCCTGGGGGGCAGCAGGTGGGCCAGGGCCTGCCCACCATGAGGAGAGGATGGTGGGAGATGGCGGGAGCAGAGGATGCAGGGAGACGGCGATAGCAGAGGATGGGTTGGCCTGGTGGGCAGCAGGTGGGAGAGGGGCCGACCACCATGAGGGGAGGATGCTGGGAGTCGGCGGGAGCAGAGGATGCTGGGAGATGGCCATAGCAGAGGATGGATTGGTCTGGTGGGCAGCAGGTGGGAGAAAGAAGCCGCCCACCATGAAGAGAGGATGCTGGGAGACAGCGATAGCAGAGGATGGATTGGTCTGGTGGGCAGCAGGTGGGAGAGGGGCCGCCCACCATGAGGAGAGGATGCTGGGAGTCGGTGGGAGCAGAGGATGCTGGGAGACGGTTATAGCAGAGGATGGATTGGCCTGGTGGGCAGTAGGTGGGAGAAAGAGGCTGCGCACCATGAGGAGAGGATGTCGGGAGTCAGTGGGAGCAGAGGATGCTGGGAGATGGCGATAGCAGAGGATGGATTGGTCTGGTCAGGCAAAAACTCCTCATTCTCGGCTTCCAGGCTGTCCATCCCCTCGCCCCCTCCTCCCTCACCTCCCTTCTTTCCTTCTCCAGCCCAGCCCGCACCCTCCGCTCCTCTGCCGCTCACCTCCTCACTGGGCCCTGTTCTCGCCCGTCCCGCCGTCGACCCCCGGCCCACGTCCTCCCCCTGGCCTGGAATGCCCTCCCTCCGCACATCCGCCAAACTAGCTCTCTTCCTCCCTTCAAAGCTCTACTAAGAGCTCCCCTCCTCCAGGAGGCCTTCCCACACTCAACCCCCTCTTTCCTCTCCCCTTCCCCATCCCCCCTCCCTACCTCCTTCCCCTCCCCACAGCACCTGTATATATGTTTGTACAGATTTATTACTCTATTTTACTTGTCCATATTGACTATTCTATTTATCTTGTTAATGACGTGCATCTAGCTTTACTTCTGTTTATTCTGATGACTTGACACCTGTCCACGTGTTTTATTTTGTTGTCTCTCCCCGCCCCCCACCAGACTGTGAGCCTGTTGTTGGGTAGGAACCGTCTCTATATGTTGCCAACCTGGCCTTCCCAAGCGCTTAGTCAAGTGCTCTGCACACAGTAAGCGCTCAATAAATACGACTGAATGAATGAATGGAAAATGGCAGGGGCAGCAGGTGGGAAAGAGAGGCCGCCCGCCACGAGAAGAGGATGCTGGGAGACGGCGGCAGCAGATGGACGAGCCCGGCGGGCGGCAGTTGGGCCCGGGCCTGGCCTCCGTGAGCAGAGGCTGTGGAAGATCGGAAGACCGACAGGAGGATTGGCAAACAGCGACAGGCGTTGCAAGAGGCAATGAATCAATGCGGGGAAGGATAATCTTCCCGTGCTCACAGTGTGGAATGGAAAGTCTCGTGTACACTGATCACTTTAGCCCCATGCCGCCACGTGACCGGGATCACTGGTAGAGCCACTTTCGTCTGAGGAGGAGAATTTACGCTCTTTCTGTCAGCAAACGTGGACAAACATCTCCCTCGCCCCCGCCATTCATTGATTCATTCATTCAATCGTATTTGTTGAGTGCTTACTGTGTGCAGAGCACTGGACTAAGCGCTTGGGAAGTACAAGTCCTTCTCCAGCCCAGCCCGCACCCTCCGCTCCTCTGCCACTCACCTCCTCACCGTGCCTCGCTCTCGCCTGTCCCGCGGTCGACCCCCGGCCCACGTCATCCCCCTGGTCTGGAATGCCCCCAATCCCTCTGCCCATCCGCCAAGCTCGCTCTCTTCCTCCCTTCAAGGCCCTGCTGAGAGCTCACCTCCTCCAGGAGGCCTTCTCACACTGAGCCCCCTCCTTCCTCTCCCCCTCGCCCCCCTCTCCATCCCCCCCATCTTACCTCCTTCCCTTCCCCACAGCACCTGTAAATATGTATATATGTTTGTATGTATTTATTACTGTATTTATTTTACTGGTACATATTCTATTTATTTTATTTTGTTAATATGTTTGGTTTTGTTCTCTGTCTTCCCCTTCTAGACTGTGAGCCCAATGTTGGGTAGGGACTGTCTCTATATGTTGCCAACCTGTACTTCCCAAGAGCTTAGTACAGTGCTCTGCACACAGTAAGCGCTCAACAAATACGATTGAATGAATGAATGAATACAAGTTGGCAACATATAGAGACGGTCCCTACCCAATGACAGGCTCACGGTCTAGAAGGGGGAGACGGACAACAAAACAAAACCTGTGTTATTGTAGGTATTTTAAAACATCACGGTTAGCAGGCTTTCCAACAACGGGCTCACGGACTAGAAGGGGGAGACGGACAACAAAACAAAACAGGTGGACAGGTGTCAAGTCGTCAGAACCAGTAGAATGAAAGCTAAATGCACATCATTAACAAAATAAATAGAATAGTAAATATGGGCAAGTAAAATAGAGTGATAAATCTGAACAAACATCTATACTGGTGCTGTGCAGAGGGGAAGGAGGTAGGGTGGGAGGGATGGGGAGGAGGAGAGGAAAAAGAGGGCTCAGTCTGGGAAAAAGGGGGCTCACCACAGCAGTAAAAGTTCACCATTCCTTGAGGATGATGCTCAAAGCCAATCAGTCAGCAAATCGCATTTCTTTATTCATTCAATTGCATTTTTTATTGAGCTCTTACTGTGTGCAGAGCACTGTACTAAGCGCTTGGGAAGTACAAGTTTGCAACATGTAGAGATGGTCCCTACCCAACAGCGGGCTCACAGTCTAGGCCCAGAGAAGTACTTAGCGCTTGGGAGAGGACGATCAATCAATCAATCAATCAATCGTATTTATTGAGCGCTTACTGTGTGCAGAGCACTGGACTAAGCGCGATAGAGCAGGCACTTCCCTGCCCACAATGAGTTTACAATCTAGGGGAGCAGCATGGCCTAGTGGCAAGAACCCGGGCTTGGGAGTCAGAGGTTGTGGGTTCTAATCCCGATTTCGCCACTTGTCTGTGTGTGAACTTGGGTAAGTCACTTCACTTCTGTGTGCCTCAGTTACCTCATCTGTAAAATGGGGATTAAGACTGTGAGCCCCCCGTAGGACAACCTGATCACCTTGTAACCTCCCCGGTGCTTAGAACGATGCTTTTCACATAGTAAGCGCCTAATAAATGCCATTATTATTATTATTATTCAGCGCTTAGAACAGTGCTCAGTGCTTAGAACAGTGCTCAGCACTTAGAACAGTGCTTTGCACATAGTAAGCGCTTAATAAATGCCATTATTATTATTATTTACACTTGCCCCCTAAGCCTCTTGTGCCCTCCTGAGAGGCTTGAGGCTTAAGAAACAGTTTGGCCTAGTGGATTCATTCAATCATTCATTCAGTCATATTTATTGAGCGCTTGCTGTGCTTTGCACATAGTAAGCGCTTAATAAATGCCATTATTATTATTATTTACAACTGCCCCCCTAAGCCTCTTGTGCCCTCCTGAGAGGCTTGAGGCTTAAGAAACAGTTTGGCCTAGTGGATTCATTCAATCATTCATTCAGTCGTAATTATTGAGCGCTTACTGTGTGCAGAACACTGTACTAAGCGTTTGGAAAGTACAATTCGGCAACAGATAGAGCCTGGGTGTCAAAAGGACCTGCGTTCTAATCCCGGCTCCGTCGCACGTACGTGATGTGACCTTGGTTCAGTCATAGAGAAGCAGAGTGGCTCAGTGGAAAGAGCACGGACTTTGGAGTCAGAGGTCATGGGTTCAAATCCTGGCTCCGCCGTTTGTCAGCTGTGTGACTTTGCACATAGTAAGTGCTTAACAAATGCCATTATTATTATTATTATTATTATTATTATTATTATTATTATTTCACTTCTCTAGGCCTCAGTTCCCTCATCTGGAAAATGGGGATTAAGACCGCGGCAGGAACCGTGTCCAACTCGATTAGCTTGTATCCCACCCCTGTGGTCCGAACAGTGCTTGACACATCGTAATCGCATGACAGATGCCGTCGTTATTCCCAGCCTGTCCCCGGGTAAATTGAATTAGGGACCAGAGAGTTTCACCGGCTGGTTTGGTTTTTTGCCGGTCGGATGGTCTTTGGCTTTTCCAGGCTCATTGGGCGGGCGCAGGGAATTCATTCAGCGTTAATTGGGGGCTTTGTCATCCGCTGCTGTCAACAATTCATTTTGGCTTTCAACAATATTCCTGAAACGAGTACAGGCCGGGGGTTCGGTGTGAGCCGGAGGGACCTTTCGGGGAGCTACCGTTCCGTTCAGCACGATTATGGCCAACAGCTGGATATCTCCGATCAGGGCAATTTGCCGCCGTGAGCTGGGGAAAGGGGGTCTCTGGGGTGGGATGTGTAGGGGAGCTAAACCATAGCCAAGGCAGGTGTGACAAAATGGTAAATAAAACCGGCGGACGGGATGAAAAAGCTACAAACCGGATCAGCGCTGGCCACTTTCCTCATCTTTCCTCACTCTTGCCCTTCTGCCTCCTTCTCCTCAGGTGAGGCGGATAAAGCTCAGTGTCTGAAGAGCCGTCAGTCCTTCCTCTTCCTGCACACCTTCCTTTTCTGATCTTTTTTGCGTATGTGTGGAATTTGTTAAGCGCTTACTATGTGCCAGGCCCTGTTAGAGCAGTGCCAGCGCTTAGAACAGTGCTTTGCAATCAATCAATCAATCAATCAATCAATCGTATTTATTGAGCGCTTACTATGTGCAGAGCACTGTACTAAGCGCTTGGGGAGTACAAATTGGCAACACATAGAGACAGTCCCTACCCAACAGTGGGCTCACAGTCTAAAAGGGGGAGGCAGAGAACAAAGGCAAACATACCAAAAAAATAAAATAAATAGGATAGAAATGTACAAGTAAAATAAATAAATAGAGTAATAAATATGTACAAACATATATACATATATACAGGTGCTGTGGGGAAGGGAAGGAGGTAAGATGGGGGGATGGGGAGGGGGACGAGGGGGAGAGGAAGGAAGGGGCTCAGCACTTTGCACATAGTAAGCACTTAATAAATGCCATCATTATTATTATTATTATTACTAAGCGCTGCTCAGTGGAAAGACCACGGCCTTTGGAGTCAGAGGTCACGGGATCAAATCCCTGCTCCGCCAAGTGACTTTGGGCAAGTCACTTCTTTGTGTCTCAGTTCCCTCATCTGTAAAATGGGGATTAAAACTGTGAGCCCCCCGTGGGACAATCTGAATGCTTTTCACATCTTCATTCATTCATTCAATTGTATTTATTGAGTGCTTACTGTGGGCAGAGCACTGTACTAAGCGCTTGAGAAGTACAAGTTGGCAACACAGTAAGTGCTTAACAAATACCATCATCATTATTATTATTATACAAGATATTAGATATAACCAGGTTGGACAGAGTCTATGTCCCACGTGGCGGGGAGTTCTTCTCCTTCCCCCTTTTAACCCTCCTGTCTTTCTCTTCCACCCATTACCCTCCATCCTTATCTTTCTATCCCCCCATCTTTTTAATTAATGTACATGCATGAATAAATAATCAAATGACAGATCTATACATATGAATAAAGGGAGCAAGTCAGGGTGACGCAGAAGGGAGTGGGAGAAGAGGAGGGCAGTCAGGGAAGGCTTCTTGGAGGAGATGGGCCTTCAATAAGGTTTGGAAGTGGAGGAGAGAAATTATCGGTCCAATGTGAGGAGGGCATTCCAAGGCAGAGGCGGGATTATGATGATGATGATGATGATGATGTTGCCAACTTGTACTTCCCAAGCGCTTAGTACAGTGCTCTGCACACAGTAAGCTCTCAATAAATACAACTGAATGAATGAATGAATGGTGGTACTTGTGTCAGCTGTGTGACTGCCCAAGTCACTTAACATCTCTGTGCCTCAGTTACCTCATCTGTAAAATGAGGATGAAGACTGTGAGCCCCCCGTGGGACAACCTGATCACCTTGTATCTACCCCAGTGCTTAGAACAGTGCTTGGTACATAGTAAGCACTTAATAAATGCCGTTATTATTATTATTATTAAGAGCTTACTGTGCACCAAGCACTGTTCTAAGCACTGGGGTAGATACAAGGTAATCAGGTTGTCCCCCGTGGGGCTCACAGTCTTCATCCCCATTTTACAGACGAGCTAACTGAGACACAGAGAAGTGAAGCGACTTGCCCAAAGTCACCCAGCTGGTAAGTGGCGGAGCCGGGATTAGAACCCACAACCTCTGACTCCCAAGCCCGGGCTCTTTCCATGTGGGCGAGAGGTCGGCGGCGAGATAGATGAGATCGAGATGCAGTGAGAAGGATAGCAACAGTTCAGCGCTTGACATATAGTGAGCGCTCAATAAGGGCCAAAATTATTATTATCATCATTAAGTGCACAGATGCTGCAGGAAGGAGAGTGAGCAGGGAAAATAAGGAAAAGATTTTCCCATGTGCAGTGGGGAGACTCCGGGTCTGACCCAAATGGTGTCTCCCCTGGGCATCGATCCTCCGGAATTGGGCAGGGGGTGACTCCCTCATTATTTCATTCATTCCATCATATTTATTGAGCGCTCACCGAGTGCAGAGCACTGTACTAAGCGCTTGGGAAGTCCAAGTTGGCAACATATAGAGACAGTCCCTACCCAACAGCGGGCATTATGCCGATTTGCACTTCCCTAGCACTTAGTCCAGTGCTCTGCACACAGTAAGCGCTCAATAAATACGACTTGTACTTTCCAAGCGCTTAGTCCAGTGCTCTGCACACAGTAAGCGCTCAATAAGTACGATTGAATGAATGATTGAATGAATGAGTGAGTGAATAATTCCTGCCATGGCCTCGATCCATGGGAGTGAAGAGTAATCAGCTCGCTTAGCAGGTGAGAGGTATCAATCAATCGTATTTAGTGAGCGCTGACTGTGTGCAGAGCACTGTACTAAGCGCTTGGGAAGTACAAGTTGGCAACATATAGATACAGTCCCTACCCAACAGTGGGCTCACAGTCTAAAAGAGGTAGCGGGATAGAGGCCCGCGTTCTCCACTTCTTTCTTCATCCCGGATCCTCCGCTTGTCTGCTGTGTGATATTGGGCAAGCCGCTTCCCTTCTCCGGGCCTCAGTTCCCTCATCTGTAAAATGGGGATGAAGACCGTGAGCCCCATGTGGGACAAGACTGAGCACCCTTATTCCTCTCCTCCTCATCATCCCCCCACCCTACCTCCTTCCCCTCCCCACAGCACCTGTGTATATGTCTGTACAGATTTATTACTCGATTTATTTTACTTGTACATATTTACTATTCTATTTATTTTGTTAGTGATGTGCATTTAGCTTTCATTCTATTTGTTCTGACGACTTGACACCAGTCCACATGTTTCGTTTTGTTCCCTGTCTCCCCCTTCTAGACTGTGAGCCCGTTGTCGGGTAGGGACCGTCTCAATATGTTGCCATCTTGTAAATAATAATAACATAATAATGATGGTATTTATTAAGTGCTTACTATGTGCAAAGCACTGTTCTAAGCGCTGGGGGGATACAAGGTGATCAGGTTGTCCCACGGGGGGCTCACAGTCTTAATCCCATTTTCCAGATGAGGGAACTGAGGCCCAGAGAAGTGAAGTGACTTGCCCAAAGTCACACAGCTGACAATTGGCGGAGTCGGGATTTGAGCCCATGACCTCTGACTCCAAAGCCCGGGCTCTTTCCACTGAGCCCCAATGCTTCTCTACTTCCCAAGCACTTAGTACAGTGCTCTGCACACAGTAAGCACTCAATAAATACAATTGAATGAATAGGGAGCGTCTCTCTATAATAATAATAATAATGGCATTTATTAAGCGCTTACTATGTGCAAAGCACTGTTCTAAGCACTGGGGAGGTTACAAGGTATTCAGGTTGTCCCACGGGGGGCTCACAGTCTTAATCCCCATTTTACAGATGAGGTAACTGAGGCCAAGAGAAGTTAAGTGACTTGCCCAAAGTCACACAGCTGACAATTGGCATATGTTGCCAATATGTTGTCCATATGTTGCCATCTTGTACTTCCCAAGCGCTTAGTCCGGTGCTCTGCACACAGTAAGTGCTCAATAAATACGGTTGAATGAACGATTGAATGAATGACAACCTGATGACCTTGTATCTACCCCAGCGCTTAGAACAGTGCTTGGCACATCGTAAGCACTTAACCAATACCATTATTGTTATTGTTATTATTATTCAGCATTCCCCAAATTCCCCAAATGCACCGAAAGCGGTGCATCGTTTGGCCACTTGGGAATCCCAGGCGTGCTCCTGAATTTAGAAGGGAATTTTTCCTTTCCTGGGAATGGCCCAAGAGGAACTCACAGTCTGTCGTCTTCTCCTACAAGCGGATCCGTCGTTTGCCAAGGCCGATTCCCTGGCTGCTGGGTGGATCCATTGGGATCCCGGGAACCGTTCTCCGGGGATGAATTCGGTGATCTGTTCAGAGTAGGCGCTCAGTGCAGTGTCCTGGTTAGAGTCGGCGCTCAGTGCAGTATTCGGCTCAGAGTGGGCGCTCGGTATGACGTGCGTCTCACAGTAGATGCTCGGTACAGGGTTCTCCTCGGAATAGGCACTCAGTCAGTAGGTGCTCAGCATAGTGTGGCTTAGTGGCAAGAGAGTGGGCTTGCGAGGCAGAGGATGTGGGTTCTAATCCTGCCTCTGCCACTTGTCTGCTATGTGACCAGTGGCAAGCCACTTCACTTCTCTGAGCCTCAGTTCCCGCATCTGTAAAATGGGGATTAAGACTGGGAGCCCCATGTGGGACAACCTGATTACCGTGTATCTACTTCAGTGCTTAGAACAGTGCTTGGCACATAGTAAGCGCTTAACAAATGCCATTATTATTATTATTATTTATTAGAACAATGTCTTAGAATAGTGACTGAAAATTAGAGATTCCACTTCCGTTTTGCGATGCTTTCTCACTTTCCCTGTAGGTCTCTGTCTCTCTCTGTGTCTCCCTCTGTCTCTATCTCCCCTCCCTTAATCTCTCTGATGGCCCCAGAGGAAGATGAACCAGTGTAGCCTGCACATAGTAAGCGCTCAATAAATACGATTGATGATGATGATGTAGCCTAGTGGCTAGAGCCCAGGCCTGGGAGTTAGAGGGCGTTGGTTCTAATCCCGGCTCTCCCACTTGTCTGCTGTGTGACCTGGGGCAAGCCACTTCACTTCTCTGAGCCTCAGTCCCCGCATCTGTAAAATGGGGATTAAGGCTGGGAGCCCCATGTGGGACAACCTGATTACCGTGTATCTACTTCAGTGCTTAGAAGGGTGCTTGGCACATAGTAAGCGCTTAACAAATACCATTATTATTATTATTATTATTTATTAGAACAATGTCTTAGAATAGTGACTGAAAATTAGAGATTCCACTTCCGTTTTGCGATGCTTTCTCACTTTCCCTGTAGGTCTCTGTCTCTCTCTCTCTGTGTCTCCCTCTGTCTCTGTCTCTCCCTTAATCTCTCTGATGGCCCCGGGGGAAGATGAACCAGTGTAGCCTAATGGCTAGAGCCCAGGCCTGGGAGTTCGAGGTAGTGGGTTCTAATCCCGGCTCTCCCACTTCTCTGCTGTGTGACCTGGGCCAAGCCACTTCACTTCTCTGAGCCTCAGTCCCCGCATCTGTAAAATGGGGATTAAGACTGCTAACCCCATGTGGGACAACCTGATTACCGTGTATCTACCCCAGTGCTTAGAACAGTGCTTGGCACGTAGTAAGCACTTAACAAATACCATTATTATTATTATTATTATTAGTTATTAGAACAATGTCTTTGAATAGTGACTGAAAATTAGAGATTCCGCTTCCGTTTTGTGGTGCTTTCTCACTTTCCCTGTAGGTCTCTCTCTCTCTCTCTGTCTCCCTCTGTCTCTGTCTCTCTCTCCCTTAATCTCTCTGATGGCCCCAGGGGAAGATGAACCAGTGTAGCCTAGTGGCTAGAGCCCAGGCCTGGGTGTCAGAGGGCATTGGTTCCAATCCCGGCTCTGCTACTTGTCTGCTGTGTGACCTTGGGCAAGTCACTTCACTTCTCTGTGCCTCAGTTACCTCAACTGTAAAATGGAGTTTCGGACCGTGATCCTCATGTGGGACAGGGACTATGTCAGACCTGATTTCCTTCTATCTACTCCAGTGCTTAGAATACTGCTTGGCATGTAGTAAGCGCTTAAAAAATAGCACAGTTATTATTATTACAGTGGTATGCATATAGTAAGCGTTAAAAAAATACAATTGCTTGATTAATCAGTCTGCGCCCAGAATGGGCACACCCGAGAAATCCGTATGTGCTCTTCGATTCTTACTCCTTTCATTCATTTGTTCAATCATATTTATTGAGCTCTTACTGTGTGCAGAGCACTGTACTAAGCGCTTGGGAGAGTACAATAGAACAGTAAACTGACACATTCCCTGTCCACTGCAAACTTACAGTCTAGACGGGGAGACAGACATTAATAGAAAGAAAGAAATTACAGATACATACATACGTGGTATATATACATAAGTGCTTCTCTATATACATAGAGAAGCAGTGTGGCTCAGTGGAAAGAGCCTGGGCTTTGGAGTCAGAGGTCATGGGTTCAAATCCCGGCTCCGCCACTTGTCAGCTGTGTGACTTTGGGCAAGTCACTTATCTTCTCTATCAATCAATCATATTTGTTGAGCACTTACTGTGTGCAGAGCACTGTACTAAGCACTTGGGAAGTTGGCAACATATAGAGACAGTCCCTACCCAACAGTGGGCTCACAGTCTAAAAGCCTCAGTTACCTCGTCTGTAAAATGGGGATTAAGATTGTGAGCCCCACATGGGACAACCTGATAACTTTGTATCCTCCCCAGTGCTTAGACCAGTGCTTTGCACATAGTAAGTGCTTAACAAATACCAGAATTATTATTATTTTTATTACAGTGCCTGGCACGTGGCAAAGCGACTCTTAATGATTAAGGCACTTGTTAAGCGCTTACTCTGTGTCAAGCACTGTTCTAAGCATTGGGGTTAGATACAGTTAATCAGGTTAGACACAGTCCCTGTCCCAATCAATCAATCAATCGTATTTATTGAGCACTTACTGTGTGCAGAGCACTGTACTAAGCGCTTGGGAAGTACAAGTTGACAACATATAGAGACACTCCCTACGCAACAAGTGGGCTCACAGTCTAAAAGCCTCAGTTACCTCATCTGTAAAATGGGGATTAAGATTGTGAGCCCCACATGGGACAACCTGATCACTTTGTATCCTCCCCAGCACTTAGAACAGTGCTTTGCACATAGTAAGCACTTAACAAATACCAAAATTATTATTATTTTTATTACAGTGCCTGACACATGGCAAAGCGACTCTTAATGATTAAGGCACTTGTCAAGCGCTTACTCTGTGTCAAGCACTGTTCTAAGCATTGGGGTTAGATACAGTTAATCAGGTCAGACACAGTCCCTGTCCCATTCAATCAATCAATCAATCGTATTTATTGAGCACTTACTGTGTGCAGAGCACTGTACTAAGCGCTTGGGAAGTACAAGTTGGCAACATATAGAGACAGTCCCTACCCAACAGTGGGCTCACAGTCTAAAAGCCTCAGTTACCTCATCTGTAAAATGGGGATTAAGATTGTGAGCCCCACATGGGACAACCTGATCACTTTGTATCCTCCCCAGCGCTTAGAACAGTGCTTTGCACATAGTAAGCACTTAACAAATACCAAAATTAGTATTATTTTTATTACAGTGCCTGACACATGGCAAAGCGACTCAATGATTAAGGCACTTGTCAAGCGCTTACTCTGTGTCAAGCACTGTTCTAAGCATTGGGGTTAGATACAGTTAATCAGGTCAGACATAGTCCCTGTCCCAATCAATCAATCAATCATATTTATTGAGTGATTACTGTGTGCAGAGCACTGTACTAAGCGCTTGGGAAGTACAAGTTGGCAACATATAGAGACAGTCCCTACCCAACAGTGGGCTCACAGTCTAAAATAATAATAATGATGTCATTTATTAAGCGCTTACTATGTGCAAAGCACTGTTCTAAGCGCTGGGGTAGATACAAGGTAATCAAGTTGTCCCACGGGGGGCTCGCAGACTTCATCCCCATTTTCCAGATGAGGTAACTGAGGCACAGAGAAGTTAAGTGACTTGCCCAAAGTCACCCAGCTGACAAGTGGCGGAGCTGGGATTTGAACCCATGACCTCTGACTCCAAAGCCCAGGCTCTTTCCACTGAGCCACGCTGCTTCCCTAAAAGCCTCAGTGACCTCATCTGTAAAATAGGGATTAAGATTGTGAGCCCCACATGGGACAACCTGATCACTTTGTATCCTCCCCAGCGCTTAGAACAGTGCTTGGCACATAGTAAGCACTTAACAAATACCAAAATTATTATTATTATTATTACAGTGCCTGGCACAATGGCAAAGTGACTCAATGATTAAGGCACTTGTCAAGCGCTTATTCTGTGTCAAGCACTGTTCTAAGCATTGGGGTTAGATACAGTTAATCAGGTCAGACACAGTCCCTGTCCAATCAATCAATCAATCGTATTTATTGAGCACTTACTGTGTGCAGAGCACTGTACTAAGCGCTTGGGAAGTACAAGTTGGCAACATATAGAGACACTCCCTACCCAACAGTGGGCTCACAGTCTAAAAGCCTCAGTTACCTCATCTGTAAAATGGGGATTAAGATTGTGAGCCCCACATGGGACAACCTGATCACTTTGTATCCTCCCCAGCGCTTAGAACAGTGCTTGGCACATAGTAAGCACTTAACAAATACCAAAATTATTATTATTTTTATTACAGTGCCTGGCATGTGGCAAAGCGACTCTTAATGATTAAGACACTTGTCAAGCGCTTACTCTGTGTCAAGCACTGTTCTAAGCATTGGGATTAGATAGAGTTAATCAGGTCAGACACAGTCCCTGTCCCACTTGGGACTTGCATCTGGTTTTTAATCCCCATTTTCCAGATGAGGATTTAAACACCTTCTCTCCTTTCTACTCCAACTGTCCGCTGCTAGAGACGCAGCACGGCGTGGTGGCTACAGCCCGGGCCTGAGAGTTAGAAGGTCCTGGGTTCTAATCCCGGCTCCGCCGCTTGTCTGCTGGGTGACCTCGGGCAAGTCACTTCACTTCTCTATTTCTTCTCTATTTCTTCTCTATTCTATTCTATTCTATTCTATTTTATTTTGTTAGTATGTTTGGTTTTGTTCTCTGTCTCCCCCTTTTAGACTGTGAGCCCACTGTTGGGTAGGGACTGTCTCCATATGATGCCAATTTGTACTTCCCAAGCGCTTAGTACAGTGCTCTGCACACAGTAAGCACTCAATAAATACGATTGATGATGGTGATGATGACTTCTCTGAGCCTCAGTTCCCTCATCTGGAAAATGGGGATTGAGGCTGCGAGCCCCACGTGGGACAGGGACTGTGTCCAACCGGATTTGCTTGTAACCACCCCAGTGCTTAGTACAGTGGCTGGCGCTATAGCAAGCGCTTAACAAATACCACAAATAGTATGGACCACCTCAGCCCCTGATCCCTGACCCCGCCGGCCATTCGAGGCCTCAGCCCTCCTGGAGAGAAGTACCAGAGCGTCGCCATAATCAATCACAGGGGAGGAAGGTGGGAGGGTGATCAGAGAAGCTATTGAAACCCCCCAAAGGGGCCCGAAACGAGGTTGACTCGATTACCTCTCTCTGCATCTCCTGCTTATGAGCCTCTGGTTAAATGGGATCCATTCCCCGATATTAAAAAATGGAAAATCATCACCGGATATTACATTTGTCTCCTCGTCTCATTATTCCAAAAGGGAGAAGAAAGGAGGGGGAAGGAAATACCTGTATTCTACGACAGTGGAGGAGCTAGGATAGTGACTAGCCTCTCATATCAAAGCCCAGGCCCTTAAATATTGATTCAAACACCGATCCTAACTCCCCCAGAGGGGGTTCAAGGCTTACTGATCTATTATTCTCTTTTTCTTGCACAAGGCAAAAGAATCTTTCATGCTCCTGCAAATTACAGAGCCAGCCATTCCCAAAGGAGGCCTTTACCAACCATAAAGGAGTTTTTCACCCCTGGACCGTGGATCGTTCATTCGATGGTATTTACTGAGCGCTTACTGCGTGCAGAGCACGGTACTAAGTGCTTGCGAGAGTCTTCATTCGTTTATTCATCACCATCATCAATCGTATTTATTGAGCGCTTACTGTGTGCAGAGCACTGGACTAAGCGCTTGGGAAGTCCAAGTTGGCAACATCTAGAGACGGTCTCTACCCAACAGTGGGCTCACAGTCTAAAAGGGGGAGACAGAGAACAAAACCAAACATACTAACAAAATAAAATAAATAGAATAGATATGTACAAGCAAAATAAATAGAGTAATAAATATGTACAAACATATATCCATATATACAGGTGCTGTGGGGAAGGGAAGGAGGTAAGATGGGGGGGATGAAGAGGGGGACGAGGGGGAGAGGAAGGAAGGGGCTCAGTCTGGGAAGGCCTCCTGGAGGAGGTGAGCTCTCAGTAGGGCCTTGAATTTATTCATTCAATCGTATTTACTGAGCACTTACTGTGTGCAGAACACTGTACTAAGCACTTGGGAAGCCCAAGTCGGCAACACATAAAGACGGTCCCTACCCAACAACCGGCCCACAGTCTAGAAGAGGGAGACAGACAACAAAACAAAACATGTAGACAGGTGTCAAAATCATCAGAACAAATAGAATTAAAGCTAGATGCACATCATTAACAAAATAAATAGAATAGTAAATATGGACAAGTTGCCCCTGCTCTTTCCACTGAGCCACACTTCTGTACTAAGCGCTGGGGTGGATACGAGCAAATCGGGTCGGATACGGTCCCAGTCCCATGGGGGGCTCACGGTCTTTATCCCCATTTTACAGTTTACGCTTTGCTCTGCACCCAGGGAGCGCTTCGTTGATATCATTGATTGATTCAGGATTTCTCTCACCTATTCCAGCGCTTAGAACAGTGCTTGGCACATAGTAAGCACTTAACATCCTTCATCATCTTTTAGACTGTGAGCCCACTGTTGGGTAGGGACTGTCTCTACATGTTGCCAACTTGTACTTCCCAAGCTCTTAGTCCAGTGCTCTGCACACAGTAAGCGCTCAATAAATACGATTGATTGATTGATTGATCATCATCGCCTACTCCTCACTGTGCCAGCACTCAGGGGCAGGTGGATTAAACGTGGTGGGAGAGTTTGTGTCCGCTGACGAAGCTTAGAGCCGTGAAACGTGGGGTTATCCAGAATGGAAAGGTCTAAGCCGAAGCATCAGACAGGTAATAAGCTTACCTGTCTCTCCAACCCCCCCATCTTACCTCCTTCCCCTCCCCAGACCACCTGTATATATGAATATATGTTTGTACATATTTATTACTCTATTTATACATAAATTTGTACATATTTATTCTATTGATTGTATTTTGTCAATATGTTTTGTCTTGTTGTCTGTCTCCCCCTTCTAGACTGTGAGCCCACTGTTGGGTAGGGACCGTCTCTAGATGTTGCCAACTTGGACTTCCCAAGCGCTTAGTACAGTGCTCTGCACACAGTAAGTGCTCAATAAATACGATTGAATGAATGAATGAGCGAATGAATAATAATGATGATAATAATGATGGTATTTGTTAAGCGCTTACTATGTACCAAGCTCTTCTGTCAGTTCATCCTTGCTGGGCAGCCGCGTCATGAGAGTCAAAGGCAGATGATCAAACGATAAAAATGTTGATAAAAGATAACGACAGGAGACTCACGTTTTTACTGTGTTGAAGAAGGCAATTCTTCCAAACGTATTTACCGAGCGCTTACTGTGTGCAGAGCACTGTAATAATGATTATAATAATAATAATGGCATTTATTAAGTGCTTACTATGTGCAAAGCACTGTTCTATGCGCCGGGGAGGTTACAGGGTGATCAGGTTGTCCCACGTGGGGCTCACAGTCTTAGTCACCATTTTACAGATGAGGGAACTGAGGCACAGAGAAGTTAAGCGACTTGCCCAAAGTCACTGTACTGAGCGGTAAACCACTTCCCTATCTTTAATAATAATAATAATGATCATAATGGTATTTCTTAAGTGCTTACTATGTGCCAGGCACTGTACTAAGTGCTGGGGTGGATACAAGCAATAAAACAGGTTCATTCATTCAATCATTTATTGAACACTTACTGTGTTCAGAGCACTGTACTAAGCACTTGAGAAGTACAAGTTGGCAGCATATAGAGATGGGCCCTACCCAACAATGGGCTCACAGTCTATAATAATAATACGATGGCATTTATTAAGCGCTTACTATATGCAAAGCACTGTACTAAGTGCTGATAATAATATGATGGCATTTATTAAGCGCTTACTATGTGAAAAGCACTGTACTAAGCGCTGGGGAGGTTACAAGGTGATCAGGTTGTCCCATGGGTGGGGGTGGGCTCACAGTCTTAATCCCCATTTTACAGATGTGGTAACTGAGGCCCAGAGAAGCGAAGTGACTTGCCCAAAGTCACACAGCTGACAATTGGTGGAGCCTGGATTTGAACCCATGACCTCGGACTCCAAAGCCCGAGCTCTTGCCACTGTGCCACGCTGACACGGCCCCTGTCCCGCATGGGGCTCACAGTCTTCATCCCCATTTTACAGCTGAGGTAACTGAGGCACAGAGAAGTGAAGTGACTTGCCCAAGGCCACACAACAGACAAGTGATGGAGCCGGGATTAGAACCCATGACCTTCTGAGTCTCAGGCCCGGGCTCTAGCCATTAGACTAGGATGATTCTTGAGATTTTTAACGAAAAAAACTCTGTGGATTCACGGACCAGAGCGACTTTATGACAGAAGGTAGGACTTTCATACATTCATTCATTCATTCATTCAGTCGTATTTATTGAGCGCTGACTGTGTGCAGAGCACTGTACTAAGCGCTTGGGAAGTACAAGTCGGAAACATCTAGAGACGGTCCCTACCCAACGACGGGCTCACAGTCTAGAAGGGGGAGGCAGACGACAAAACAAAATAAGTAGAGAGACGTCAATAACATTACGTCCATGGAGTCACTATGGACTGTAAATCAATCAATCAATCATCAATCAATCATATTTATTGAGCGTTTACTGTGTGCAGAGCACTGTACTAAGCGCTTGGGAAGTACAAGTCGGCAACATATAGAGACAGTCCCTACCCAACGACAGGCTCACAGTCTAGAATGGGGAGGCAGATGACAAAACAAAATAAGTAGAGAGGCGTCAATAACATCATGTCCATGCAGTCACTATGGACTGGAAATCAATCAATCAATCAATCAATCAATCAATCGTATTTATTGAGCGCTTACTGTGTGCAGAGCACTGTACTAAGCGCTTGGGAGTACAAGTCGGCAACATATAGAGACGGTCCCTACCCAACGACAGGCTCACAGTCTAGAAGGGGGAGGCAGAGGACAAAACAAAATAAGTAGACAGGTGTCAATAACATCATGTCCATGCAGTCACTATGGACTGGAAATCAATCAATCAATCGTATTTATTGAGCGCTTACTGTGTGCAGAGCACTGTACTAAGCGCTTGGGAGTACAAGTCGGCAACATATAGAGACGGTCCCTACCCAACGACAGGCTCACAGTCTAGAAGGGGGAGGCAGACGACAAAACAAAATAAGTAGACAGGCGTCAATAGCATCACGTCCATGGAGTCACTATGGACTGGAAATCAATCAGTGAATCAATCAATCAATCGTCTTTATTGAGCGCTTACTGTGTGCAGAGCACTGTACTAAGTGCTTGGGAGTACAAGTCGGCAACATATAGAGACGGTCCCTACCCAACGACAGGCTCACAGTCTAGAAGGGGGAGGCAGACGACAAAACAAAATAAGTAGACAGGCGTCAATAGCATCACGTCCATGGAGTCACTATGGACTGGAAATCAATCAGTGAATCAATCAATCAGTCGTCTTTATTGAGCGCTTACTGTGTGCAGAGCGCTGTACTAAGTGCTTGGGAGTACAAGTCGGCAACATATAGAGACGGTCCCTACCCAACGACAGGCTCACAGTCTAGAAGGGGGAGGCAGACGACAAAACAAAATAAGTAGAGAGGCGTCAATAACATCACGTCCATGCAGTCACTATGGACTGGAAATCAATCAATCAATCGTATTTATTGAGCGCTTACTGTGTGCAGAGCACTGTACTAAGCGCTTGGGAGTACAAGTCAGCAACATATAGAGACGGTCCCTACCCAACGACGGGCTCACAGTCTAGAAGGGGGAGGCAGAGGACAAAACAAAATAAGTAGACAGGTGTCAATAACATCATGTCCATGCAGTCACTATGGACTGGAAATCAATCAATCAATCGTATTTATTGAGCGCTTACTGTGTGCAGAGCACTGTACTAAGCGCTTGGGAGTACAAGTCGGCAACATACAGAGACGGTCCCTACCCAACGACGGGCTCACAGTCTAGAAGGGGGAGGCAGACGACAAAACAAAATAAGTAGACAGGCGTCAATAGCATCACGTCCATGGAGTCACTATGGACTGGAAATCAATCAGTGAATCAATCAATCAATCATCTTTATTGAGCGCTTACTGTGTGCAGAGCACTGTACTAAGTGCTTGGGAGTACAAGTCGGCAACATATAGAGATGGTCCCTACCCAACGACAGGCTCACAGTCTAGAAGGGGGAGGCAGACGACAAAACAAAATAAGTAGACAGGCGTCAATAGCATCACGTCCATGGAGTCACTATGGACTGGAAATCAATCAGTGAATCAATCAATCAGTCGTCTTTATTGAGCGCTTACTGTGTGCAGAGCGCTGTACTAAGTGCTTGGGAGTACAAGTCGGCAACATATAGAGACAGTCCCTACCCAACGACAGGCTCACAGTCTAGAAGGGGGAGGCAGACGACAAAACAAAATAAGTAGACAGGCGTCAATAGCATCACGTCCATGGAGTCACTATGGACTGGAAATCAATCAGTGAATCAATCAATCAGTCGTCTTTATTGAGCGCTTACTGTGTGCAGAGCACTGTACTAAGTGCTTGGGAGTACAAGTCGGCAACATATAGAGACGGTCCCTACCCAACGACAGGCTCACAGTCTAGAAGGGGGAGGCAGACGACAAAACAAAATAAGTAGACAGGCGTCAATAGCATCACATCCATGGAGTCACTATGGATTGGAAATGGCATTCGAAGAAGAAACTGGGATTGGCTACTGTAGATTGTAAACTGATTGTGGGCAGGGACTATGTCCATTCATTCATTCATTCATTCATTCATTCATTCAATCGTATTTATTGAGCACTTACCGTGTGCAGAGCACTGTACTAAGCGCTTGGGAAGTCCAAGTTGGCAACATATAGAGACGGTCCCTACCCAACAACGGGCTCACAGTCTAGGAGGGGGAGACAAGACAACCAAACAAAGCAGGTGTCAAGTCGTTGTATTGGACTCTCCCAAGCGCTTAGTCCAGTCCTCTGCAATCAATCAATCAATCAGTCATATTTATTGAGTGCTTACTGTGTGCGGAGCACTGTACTAATTGCTTGGGAGTGCTTAGGAGGAGCAGCGTGGCTCAGTGGAAAGAGCCTGGGCTTTGGAGTCAGAGGTCATGGGTTTGAATCCCGACCCCACCACGTCTGCTCTGTGACCTTGGGCAAGTCACTTAAATTCTCTGAGCCTCAGTTACCTCCTCTGTAAAATGGGGATTAAGACTGTGAGCCCCACGTGGGACAACTTGATCACCTTGTAGCCCCCCCAGCGCTTAGAACAGTGCTCTGCACATAGTAAGCGCTTAACAAATGCCATTATTATTATTATCAGCGCTTAGAACAGTGCTTTGCACATAGTAGGCACTTAATAAATGCCATTATTATTATTATTATTATTGAGAAGTACAAGTTGGCAACATATAGTGACGGTCCCTACCCACAGTGCACACAGTAAGCACTTGATAAATAGAGTTAACTGACTGGTTGAACGACAAGAAGCTGCTGAGGGAATGTGGGCTGACGCTATGTGTCTGTTTATTGATGTATTGTACGCTCCCAAGTGCTTAGTACAGTCATTCAGTTCATTCAATCGATTTATTTATTATTTATTAATAATAATATTAATCGTATTATTGATAAATAATACATATTTATCGTATTCAATAAATATGATTGAATGCATTTATCGAGCACTTACTGTGTGCAGAGCACTGGACTAAGCGTTTGGAAAGTACAATTCAGCAATCAAGACAGACAATACCTGCCCACACCGGGCTCACAGTCGAGAAGAGAGGAGACAGACAGCAAAACAAGTCAATGGGCATAAATACAAGTAAATAGAATTATAGATATATACATATCGAAACAAGTAAACAGGCATTAATATAAATAGAATTATAGATATGTGCATATGTTCCCACGTGCTGTGGGATTCAATTTATTTATTTATTAATAATAATATTAATCGGATTATTGAGAAATAATACATATTTATCGTATTCAATAAATATGATTGAATGAATTTATCGAGCACTTACTGTGTGCAGAGCACTGGACTAAGCGTTTGGAAAGTACAATTCAGCAGTCAAGATAGACAATCCCTGCCCACACCGGGCTCACAGTCTAGAAGGGAGGAGACAGACAGCAAAACAAGTCAGTGGGCATAAATATAAATAAATAGAATTATAGATATATACATATCGAAGCAAGTAAACAGGCATTAATATAAATAGAATTATAGATATGTGCGTATGTTCGCACGTGCTGTGGTATTCAATTTATTTATTTATTAATAATAATATTAATCGGATTATTGATAAATAATACATATTTATCGTATTCAATAAATATGATTGAATGAATTTATCGAGCACTTACTGTGTGCAGAGCACTGGACTAAGCGTTTGGAAAGTACAGTTCGGCAATCAAGACAGACAATCCCTGCCCACACCGGGCTCACAGTCGAGAAGGGAGGAGACAGACAGCAAAACAAGTCAATGGGCATAAATATAAGTAAATAGAATTATAGATATATACATATCGAAACAAGTAAACAGGCATTAATATAAATAGAATTATAGATATGTACATATGTTCACACGTGCTGTGGGATTCAATTTATTTATTTATTAATAATAATATTAATCGTATTATTGATCAATAATACATATTTATCGTATTCAATAAATATGATTGAATGAATTTATCGAGCACTTACTGTGTGCAGAGCACTGGACTAAGCGTTTGGAAAGTACAATTCGGCAATCAAGATAGACAATCCCTGCCCACACCGGGCTCACAGTCTAGAAGGGAGGAGACAGACAGCAAAACAAGTCAATGGGCATAAATATAAATATATACGTATCGAAACAAGTAAACAGGCATTAATATAAATAGAATTATGGATATGTACATATGTTCACACGTGCTGTGAGATGGGGAGGGGGGTAGAACGATAATAATAATAATAATAATCATCATCATCATCATCATCAATCGTATTTATTGAGCGCTTACTATGTGCAGAGCACTGTACTAAGCGCTTGAATAATAATTATAACAATAATAATGGTATTTGTTAAGCACTTACTATGTGCAAAGCACTGTTCTAAGTGCAAAGGGAGGGAGTCGGAGTGACGCGGAGGGGAGGCGGAGCTGAAGAAAAGGGGGCTCAGTCTGGGAAGGCCTCCTGGAGGAGGTGAGCGTTCAGTAGGGCTTTGAAGGGGGAAAGTGTGATTGTGTCCTCTGCACACAGTAAGTGCTCAATAAATATAATTGATTGATAATAATATTGGCATTTGTTAAACGCTTGCTAAGTGCCAAGCACTGTTCTAAGAGCTGGGATGGATGCAACGTAATCAGGTTGTCCCAAGGCACACAGTCTTCATCCCCATTTGACGGATGAGGGAACTGAGGCCCAGAGAAGTTAAGTGATTTGCCCAAAGTCACACAGCAGACAAGGAGCGGAGCCGGGATTAGAACCCATGACCTCTGGCTCCCAAGTCTGGGCTGTTGCCACTGAGCCACGCTGATCAACCGAGCTTCTTCAAGCAGAAGTCTCTTTTCCCAGGATGAAGATTGGGAAGAATTCGAGGTTTCCTTGGAAGGGTGGGTCGAGGTTAGGATGCGGTCGGAAGGAAGCAGCTTGGCCTAGTGGGATAGAGCACAGCCCTGGGAATCAGAGGGACCTGTGTTCAAATCCCCGGCCACCACTTGCCCGCTCTGTGACCCTGGGCAAGTAGCTTGTCTTCTGCGCGCCTCAGTTACCTCATCTGGAAAATGGGGATAAAGATCATGACCTCCATGTTCATTCATTCATTCATTCCATTGTATTTATTGAGCACTTACTGTGTGCAGAGCACTGTACTAAGCGCTTGGGAAGTACAAGTCGGCAACATATAGAGACGGTCCGTACCCAACAACGGGCTCACAGTCTAGAAGGGGGAGACAGACAACAAAACAAAACATGTAGACAGGTGTCAAAATCATCAGAACAAATAGAATTATAGCTATATGCACATCATTAACAAAATACATAGAATAGTAAATATGTACAAGAAAAATAGAGTAATAAATCTGTACAAATATATGCAAGTGCTGTGGGGAGAGGAAAGAGTGGACTATGGAGTGTGTCCTACTTGATTAACAGCATGGAAAGAGCCCAGGCTTGGGAGCCAGAGGTCGTGGGTTCTAATCCCGGCTCCGCCACTTGCCAGCTGGGTGACTTTGGACAAGTCACTTCACTTCTCTGGGCCTCAGTTACCTCATCTGTAGAATGGGGATTGAGACTGTGAGCCTCTCTTGGGACAACCTGATTCATTCATTCATTCATTCATTCAATCGTATTTATTAATAATAATAATGATAATAATGATGGTAGTTGTTAAGCGCTTACTATGTGCAAAGCACTGTTCTAAGCGCTGGGGAGGTTACAAGGTGACCAGGTTGTCCCACGGGGGGCTTGCAGTCTCCATCCCCATTTTACAGATGAGTGAACTGAAGCCCAGAGAAGTGAAGTGACTTGCCCAAAGTCACCCAGCTGACAAGTGGCGGAGCCGGAATTTGAACTCACGACCTCTGACTCCAAAGCCCATGCTTTTTTCTACCGAGCCACGCTGCTTCTCTATTGAGCGCTTACTGTGTGCAGAGCACTGTACTAAGCGCTTGGGAAGTCCAAGTTGGCAACGTATAGAGAAGGTCCCTACCCAACAGTGGGCTCACAGTCCAGAAGGGGGTGACAGACAACAAAACAAAACATATTAACAAAATAAAATAAATAGAATAAATAAATAGAATAAAGACACATTCCCTATCCACAATGAGCTCACAGTCCAGAGGGGGAGACAGACATTAATGTACATTAATAAGTAAATTATACATTCATTCATTCACTCAATTGTATTTATTGAGCGCTTCCTGTGTGCAGAGCACTGTACTAAGCGCTTGGGAAGTCCAAGTTGGCAACATATAGAGACGGTCCCTACCCAACAATGGGCTCACAATCAATCAATCAATCGTATTTATTGAGCACTTACTGTGTGCAGAGTACGTACTAAGCGCTTGGGAAGTCCAAGTTGGCAACATATAGAGACGGTCCCTACCCAACAACGGGCTCACAGTCTAGAAGGGGGAGACAGACAACAAAACAAAACATGTGGACGGGTGTCAAGTCATCAGAATAAACAGAAGTAAAGCTAGTTGTACATCATTAACAAAATAAATAGAATAGTATTCTATTTATACTATTTATACAAGGGGATCACCTTGTATCCCCTCCAGCGCTCAGAACAGTGCTTCGCACATAGTAAGTGCTTAACAAATGTCATCATTATTATTATTAATTAGCACAGTACCTGGCGCAGAGTAAGTGTGAGCCTGTTGTGGGCAGGGATTGTCTCTGTTGCTGAATTGTACTTTCCAAGCGCTTAGTACAGTGCTCTGCACACAATAATAAATACGATTGAATGAAATACCAGTAAAAAAACAAACGATGGGGTGTGCAGATCTCGGCCTGTCCAAGCCCATTTTCCCGCAGGTATTTCCTGGAAGGAAATTACCATCAATCAATCAGTGGTATTTATTGAGCGCTTACTGTGTGCAGAGCACTTCGCCAAGCGCTTGGGGAAGTGTGGTTTATCAGCAGTAGTAGACTCTTTCCCTGCCCACATGAGTAACTCGTCCATCAATCAATCAATTAATGGTATTTATTGAGCGCTTACTGTGTGCAGAGCTCCACACTAAGCATTTGGGGGTGTCCAATATGTCCGAGTTGGTAGACACTTTCTCTGCCCACAGTGAGCCTACAGTCCAAAGGGATTCTTGTCCATTAATCAACCAATCCATGATATTTATTAAGTACATAATAATAATAATAATTATGGTATTTGTTAATAATAATGATGGCATTTACTAAGCACTTACTATGTGCAAAGCACTGTTCTAAGCGCTGGGGAGATTACAAGGTGATCGGGTTGTCCCACGGAGGGCTCACAGTCTTCATCCCCATTTTGCAGATGAAGGAACTGAGGCACAGAGAAGTTAAGTGACTTGCCCAAAGTCACACAGCTGACAATAATAATAATAATAATGATAACGATGGTATTTGTTAAGCGCTTACTATGTGCAAAGCACTGTTCTAAGCGCTGGGGAGATTACAAGGTGATCGGGTTGTCCCACGGGGTCTCACAGTTTTAATGATGATGATGATGATGATGGCATTTATTAAGCGCTTACCATGTGCAAAGCACTGGTCTAAGCGCTGGGGAGGTTACAAGTTGATCAGGTTGTCCCACGTGGGGTTCACAGTCTTAATCCCCATTTTACAGATGAGGTAACTGAGGCACAGAGAAGTTGAGTGACTTGCCCAAAGTCACACAGCTGATAAGTGGCAGAGCTGGGATTTGAACCCATGACTTCTGACTCCCAAGAGCGGGCTCTTTCCACTGAGCCACGCTGCTTCTCTGCCACGCTGCTTCCCATTTTCCAGATGAGGGAACTGAGGCACAGAGAAGTTAAGTGACTTGCCCAAAGTCACACAGCTGACAATTGGCGGAGCCGGGATTTGAACCCATGACCTCTGACTCCCAAGCCCATGCCTTTTCCGCTGAGCCACGCTGCTTCTCTACTAAGCGCTCACTATGTGCCAAGCACTGTTCTAAGCGCCGGATACCGTGTGCAAAACACTGCACTAAGCACTTGGGAGAGTTCAAACAGAATAGAGTTGGAAGACACGTTCCCAGCTCACAATGAGCCTTCCATTCATTCATCCATTCAATCGGATTTCTTGAGCGCTTACCGTGTGCAGAGCACTGTACTAAGCGCTTGGGAAGTACAATTCGGCAACAAATAGAGATAATCCATGCCCTCAACGGGCTCACGGTCTAGAGGGGGAAGTTGCTTCCTGCCTAGATTTGCCTGTCCTCAAATGCTCCACAAATGGTAATTGCTGTGGTATTTATTAAGCGCTTACTATGTGCTAAACACCCTACTGAGCACTAGGGTAGACACGAGATAATCGGATCAGACGCAGTCCCCGTCCCTCACGGGGCTCACCCACTTGACTTGAAGCAGCGTGTATCAGTGCGAAGCAGCATGTATCAGTGGAAAGAGCCCGGGCTTTGGAGTCAGAGGTCATGGGTTCAAATCCCAGCTCCACCAATTGTCAGCTGTGTGACTTTGGGCAAGTCACTTAACTTCTCTGTGCCTCAGTACCCTCATCTGTAAAATGGGGATTAAGACTGTGAGCCTCACGTGGGACAACCTGATCACCTTGTATCCCCCAGCGCTTAGAACAGTGCTTTGCACATAGTAAGCGCTTAATAAATACCATTATTATTATTATTATTATTATTATTGACTGGGAGGAAGAACCGATGTTTAATCCCCATTTTCCAGATGAGGAAACTGAGGCCCCGAGCAGCGGAGTGACTTGCCCAAGGTCACACAGCCGCACAGCAGGCCACCTCTCGCCTTAGTTCCTTCATCTGTAAAATGGGAATTAAAATCTTCTTCTCTCCAATTTAGACCGTGAGCCCCATGTAGGACAGGGACTGTTCCTCCCCAGACACAGACCTGTATATATGCATATATGTTTGTACATATTTATTACCCTATTTATTCATTTATTTTACTTGTACATATTTATTCTATTTATTTTATTTGGTTAATACGTTTTGTTTCATTGTCTGTCTCCCCCTTCTAGACTGTGAGCCCGCTGTTGGGTAGGGACCGTCTTTAGATGTTGCCAACTTGGACTTCCCAAGCGCTTAGTAAAGTGCCCTGCACACAGTAAGCGCTCAATAAATATGATTGAATGAATGAATGAATGAATGAATAATGAGTTTACAGTCTGGGGGTGTGTGTGACGAATATTCACCTGAATAAATAAGTAATTTATAAGCTATTCTATTTATTTTGTTAATACGTGTTGTTTTGTTGTCTGTCTCCCCCTTCTAGACTGTGAGCCCGCTGTTGGGTAGGGATCATCTCTAGATGTTTCCGACTTGGACTTCCCAAGCGCTTAGTACAGTGCCCTGCACACAGTAAGCGCTCAATAAATCCGATTGAATGAATGAATGAATGAATGAATGAATGAATGATGAGTTTGCAGTCTGGGGGGCAGACGGATATTCACCTGAATAAATAAGTAATTTATAAGCCATTCTATTTACTTTATTTTGTTAATACTTGTTGTTTTGTTGTCTGTCTCCCCCTTCTAGACTGTGAGCCCGCTGTTGGGTAGGGACCGGCTCTAGATGTTGCCAACTTGGACTTCCCAAGCGCTTAGTACAGTTCCCTGCACACAGTAAGCACTCAATAAATGCGATTGAATGAATGAATGAATAATGAGTTTACAGTCTGAGGGGGAGACGGATATTCACCTGAATGAATAAATAAGTAATTTATTTTGTTAATATGTGTTGTTTTGTTCTCTGTCTCCCCCTTCTAGACTGTGAGCCCGCTGTTGGGTAGGGACCGTCTCTAAATGTTGCCAACTTGGACTTCCCAAGCGCTTAGTCCAGTGCCCTGCACACAGTAAGCGCTCAATAAATACGGACTGAATGAATGAACGACCGTGTCCAACCTGATAAACTTGTATTTACTCCTTAGAATGACAAGTGCTTGACACATAGTAAGCGCGTAACGAATGCCGTAAAAAAAAAAAAGCCCAAATTAGCAGGGGAGATAGACGCTCTATGTCTGGAAAAGTTTTTAAAATTGAGAGTGTGACCCGAGTTGAGGGAAAAAGAAGAGTAAATAAAACAATTCCTCCCCAGACACAGACCTGCATTCGAAATGGGCCCCCGTACCCCAGCTCCGTCAAGTCACCGAGCGAAGGGAAGAAGAAATCAAGCAGAAATGTCAGTGAGTGACAACCTGGCCCTTAAGGGCACTTGGATTTCATTATCCCACGCTCATCTTTTATTGAACGAGGAGATTTGAATAGGCTTCCAGGCATCGAGCAAAATATAAATCGGGGAGAGGTAATAAAAAGAACAGGCTTTAGTGAGGCTGGGCAGGCCTTGGTTTGAGTAGGATGAGGCTAGCCCAGAGGATTCTAGGACTTTTAGCCAGGGGCCTGTGGAATACACTGACTTTTGCCCATTTTTCGAGAATGGAGTGCTTTTTTTAATAAAAAAATGGTGGTATTTGTTAAGCGCTATGTGGCAGGTAGCCAGACTGAGCCCCCTCCTTCCTCTCCCCCTGCTCCCCCTCCCCATCCCCCCACCGTACCTCCTTCCCCTCCCCACAGCACCTGAATATAAATATGTTTGTACAGATTTATTACTCTATTTATGTATTTATTTTACCTGTACATATTTATTCTATTTATTTTATTTGGTTTATATGTTTTGTTTTGTTGTCCGTCTCCCCCTTCTAGACTGTGAGCCGGCTGTTGGGTAGGGACTGTCTCTATATGTTGCCAACTTGAACTTCCCAAGCGCTTAGTACAGTGCTCTGCACACAGTAAGCACTCAATAAAGACGATTGAATGAATGAATGAATGAATGAATAAATATACGTTTGTACATATTTATTACTCTATTTTATTTCTACGTATTCATTCTATTTATTTTATTTTGTTAATATGTTTTGTTTTGTTGTCTGTCTCCCCCTTCTAGACTGTGAGCCCGCTGTTGGGTAGGGACCATCTCTATATGTTGCCAACTTGGACTTCCCAAGCGCTTAGTACAGTGCTCTGCACACAGTAAGCACTCAATAAATATGATTGAATGAATGAATGAATGAATATATGTTATTACTCTATTTATTTTACTTGTCCATATTTATTCTATTTATTTTATTTTGTTAATATGTTTTGTTTTGTTCTCTGTCTCCCCCTTCTAGACTGTGAGCCCGCTGTTGGGTAGGGACCATCTCTAGATGTTGCCAACTTGTACTTCCCAAGCACTTAGTACAGTGCTCCGCACACAGTAATCGCTCAATAAATACGATTGAATGAATGAATGAAGGTAGCACTGGGGTAGGTACGAGAAGCAGCGTGGCTCAGTGGAAAGAGCCCGGGCTTTGGAGTCAGAGGTCATGGGTTCAAATCCCAGCTCCACCAACTGTCAGCTGTGTGACTTTGGGCAAGTCACTTCTGGACTAGAAAATGGGGATGAAGACTGTGAGCCCCCCGTGGGGCAACCTGATCATCTTGTAAATCCCCAGTGCTTAGAATAGTGCTTTGCACTTAGTAAGTGCTTAATAAATGCCATTATTATTATTATTATCGTTATTATTCGAGCTAATCAGGTTGGACACAATCTCTATCCCACATGGGACTTCCAGTCTTAATCCCCATTTTCCAGATGGAGGCCCAGAGAAGTGAAGTGACTTGCCCAAGGCCACCCAGCAGACAAGTGGAGGAGGCAGGATTAGAACTCGAGTCCTCTGACTTCCAGGACAGTGCTCTATCCACTGGGCCACACTGCTTTTTATGTGGCAGGGAGATCAGGAGGAAGAAGGAGCAGAGCCCAGCCTGCCCCTGCCCCTTAATAATAATAATAATAATAATAATGATAATGGTATTTATTCATTCATTCATTCATTCAATCGTATTTATTGAGCGCTTACTGTGTGCAGAGCACTGTACTAAGTGCTTGGGAAGGACAAGTTGGCAACATATAGAGACGGTTCCTACCGAACAACATAGCCCTTATTATGTGCAAAGCACTGTTCTAAGCGCTGGGGGGGATACAGGGTGATCAGGTTGTCCCACGTGGGGCTCACAGTCTTAATCCCCATTTTACAGATGAGGTAACAGAGGCACAGAGAAGTGAAGTGACTTGCCCAAAGTCACACAGCAGGCAATTGGCAGAGTCAGGATTTGAACCCATGACTTCTGACTCCCAAGCCCGGGCTCTTTCCACTGAGCTACGCTGCTTCTCAATAATCACTTCTTGAATAGTAGCAACGACAATAATTGTGCTATTTAAGCACGTGTTACACACACAACACATTGTGTTGTGTTAAGCGCATATTATGTGCCAAACTCGAGAGCCTAGTCTAATTATAATAATAATAATGATGGCATTTGTTAAGCGCTTTCTATGTGCAAAGCACTGTTCTAAGCACTGGGGAGGTTACAAGGTGATCGGGTTGTCCCACATAGGGCTCACAGTCTTCATCCCCATTTTACAGATGAGGGAACTGAGGCCCAGAGAAGTGAAGTGACTTGCCCAAAGTCACACAGCTGACAATTGGCGGAGTGGGGATTTGAACCCGTGACCGCTGACTCCAAAGCCTGGGCTCTTTCCACTGAGCCACGCTGCTTCTCTAATAATTCTAATAAGAATAAGGATGGTATTTGTTAAGCGCTTACTATGTGCCAGGCACCGTTCTCAGCGCCGGGGTAGATACAAGGTGATCAGGTTGTCCGAGGTGGGGCTCACGCGCTCAATCCCCATTTTACCGATGAGGTAACCGAGGCCCAGAGAAGCTAAGTGACTTGCCCAAGGTCACCCAGCAGACAAGCGGTGGAGGCGGGATTAGAACCCACGACTCCCAAGCTCTTTAATAATAATAATGATGATGGCATTTATTAAGCGCTTATTATGTGCAAAGCACCGTTCTACACGTGATGGTTACAAAGTGATGAGGTTGTCCCACGGGGGGCTCACAGTCTTCATCCCCATTTTCCAGATGAGGTCACTGAGGCCCAGAGAAGTGAAGTGACTTGCCCAAAGTCATACAGCTGACAACTGTCTTTTAGACTGTGAGCCCACTGTTGGGTAGGGACTGTCTCTATATGTTGCCAACTTGGACTTACCGAGCGCTTAGTCCAGCTCTGCACACAGTAAGCGCTCAATGAATACGATTGATTGATTAACTGGTGGAGCCGGGATTTGAACTCATGACCTCCGACTCCAAAGCCCTGGCTCCTTCCACTGAGCCACGCGGCTTCTCAGCTAGGGGAAGTATTCGAGGACGAAGACGTGTCATTTTAGGTCAGGAACAGGGCCGGGGGTGGGAAGGTGGCTCAGAAGTCCCGGTCGGATCCCGGGGGGCCGTGTTTTCTGTGGGATTTTCCTAGAAGCAAACATCTGCAGGTGTTGGGGTGACGGTTCTCTTAGGCGCACCTGCGGCTTAGAAACCATTCACTCGCAAGTCATGAATATGAATTCCCATCCGCCGTGAATATCAATTCCCCGCGTCCCCAGAAGTCGGATAATCCCGCAAATTGGAGGGCTTTCTTTGGACCCCCAAAGGGAAGTGAAAAGCCTCTTCAGAACCCAAATAATGGCTGGAAATGAGATTCGGTCTTCACCCAGAAAGTGCTGAAATGCTTTCTGTCGCCATTTAACGCGTCGTGGGAGTCTTCAGCGACCCACGCCGTCTACCCTGGTTTACCTCGCTTCTGTTTCAAGTGTGCGGAATCGGCCTGATTTTCGCATTCATGGCCCCTCTGCGTTCTTGGGAATCAATGTTCGTCGCCTTCTGATTAAGGGCGGGAAGGGGGAGGAGAGAAGGATCATCCGTCTCCGTCGGGTTAGAGGAGCGACGTGGCCTGGTGGAAAGAGCTCGAGTGTGGGAGTCCGAGAACCTGGGTTCTAATCTCCACCCTCCAGCTTGCCTTCTGGGTGACCTTGGAGATGCAGCGTGGTTTAGGGGAAAGAGCCTGGATTTGAAAGCAGAGGTCGTGGGTTCTAATCCAGCGCTTAGAACAGTGCTTTGTACATAGTAAGCGCTTAATAAATGCCATCATTATCATTATTATTATTAATCCTGCCACTTTGCTGTGTGACCTCGAGCGAGCCACTTCACGTCTATGTGCCTCAGTGACCTCATCTGTAAAATGGGGATTAAGGCAGAATCGGCCTGATTTTCGCATTCATGGCCCCTCTGCGTTCTTGGGAATCAGTGTTCATCGCCTTCTGATTAAGGGCGGGAAGGGGGAGGAGAGAAGGATCATCCGTCTCTGTCAGGTTAGAGGAGCGATGTGGCCTGGTGGAAAGAGCTCGAGTTGGGGAGTCCGAGAACCTGGGTTCTAATCTCCACCCTCCCGCTTGCCTTCTGGGTGACCTTGGAGACGCAGCGTGGCTTAGGGGAAAGAGCCCGGACTTGGGAAGCAATCAATCAATCAATCAATCAATCAATCGTATTTATTGAGCACTTACTGTGTGCAGAGCACTGTACAAAGCGCTTGGGAAGTACAAGTTGGCAACATATAGAGACAGTCCCTACCCAAACGTGGGTTCTAATCCAGTGCTTAGAACAGTGCTTGGCACATAGTAAGCGCTTAGTAAACGCCATCATTATTATTATTATTATTATTATTATTAATCCTGCCACTTGTCTGCTGTGTGACCTTGAGCGTGCCACTTCACGTCTGTGTGCCTCAGTGACCTCATCTGTAAAATGGGGATTAAGGCAGAATCGTCCTGATTTTCGCACTCATGTCCCCTCTGCGTTCTTGGGAATCAATGTTCATCACCTTCTGATTAAGGGCGGGAAGAGGGAAGAGAGAAGGATCTCTGTCTCCGTCGGGTTAGAGGCGCGACGTAGCCTGGTGGGAAGAGCTCGAGTTTGGGAGTCCGAGAACCTGGGTTCTAATCTCCACCCTCCCGCTTGCCTTCTGGGTGACCTTGGAGAACGCAGCGTGGCTTAGGGGAAAGAGCCCGGATTTGGGAAGCAGAGGTCGTGGGTTCTAATGCAGCGCTTAGAACAGTGCTTGGCACGTAGTAAGCGCTTAATAAATGCCATCATTTTCATTATTATTATTAATCCTGCCACTTGTCTGCTGTGTGACCTTGAGCATGCCACTTCACGTCTGTGTGCCTCAGTGACCTCATCTGTAAAATGGGGATTAAGGCAGAATCGGCTTGATTTTCACACTCATGTCCCCTCTGCGTTCTTGGGAATCAATGTTCATCGCCTTCTGATTAAGGGCAGGAAGGGGGAGGAGAGAAGGATCATCCGTCTCCGTCGGGTTAGGGAAGCGACGTGGCCTGGTGGAAAGAGCTCGAGTTTGGGAGTCTGAGAACCTGGGTTCTAATCTCCATCCTCCCGCTTGCCTTCTGGGTGACCTTGGAGGTGTAGCGTGGCTTAGGGGAAAGAGCCCGGACTTGGGAAGCAATCAATCAATCAATCAATCAATCGTATTTATTGAGCACTTACTGTGTGCAGAGCACTGTACTAAGCGCTTGGGAAGTACAAGTTGGCAACATATAGAGACAGTCCCTACCCAAACGTGGGTTCTAATCCAGCGCTTAGAACAGTGCTTGGCACATAGTAAGCGCTTAATAAATGCCATCATTTTCATTATTATTATTAATCCTGCCACTTGTCTGCTGTGTGACCTTGAGCGTGCCACTTCACGTCTGTGTGCCTCAGTGACCTCATCTGTAAAATGGGGATTAAGGCAGAATCGGCCTGATTTCGCATTCATGTCCCCTCTGCGTTCTTGGGAATCAATGTTCATCGCCTTCTGATTAAGGGCAGGAAGGGGGAGGAGAGAAGGATCTCCATCTCCGTCGGGTTAGAGGAGCGACGTGGCCTGGTGGAAAATGCTCGAGTTTGGGAGTCCGAGAACTTGGGTTCTAATCTCCACCCTCCCGCTTGCCTTCTGGGTGACCTTGGAGACGCAGCGTGGCTTAGGGGAAAGAGCCTGGACTTGGGAAGCAATCAATCAATCAATCAATCAATCAATCAATCGTATTTATTGAGCGCTTACTGTGTGCAGAGCACTGTACTAAGCGCTTGGGAAGTACAAGTTGGCAACATATAGAGACAGTCCCTACCCAAACGTGGGTTCTAATCCAGCGCTTAGAACAGTGCTTGGCACATAGTAAGCGCTTAATAAATGCCATCATTTTCATTATTATTATTAATCCTGCCACTTGTCTGCTGTGTGACCTTGAGCGTGCCACTTCACGTCTGTGTGCCTCAGTGACCTCATCTGTAAAATGGGGATTAAGGCAGAATCGGCCTGATTTCGCATTCATGTCCCCTCTGCGTTCTTGGGAATCAATGTTCATCGCCTTCTGATTAAGGGCAGGAAGGGGGAGGAGAGAAGGATCTCCATCTCCGTCGGGTTAGAGGAGCGACGTGGCCTGGTGGAAAATGCTCGAGTTTGGGAGTCCGAGAACTTGGGTTCTAATCTCCACCCTCCCGCTTGCCTTCTGGGTGACCTTGGAGACGCAGCGTGGCTTAGGGGAAAGAGCCTGGACTTGGGAAGCAATCAATCAATCAATCAATCAATCAATCAATCGTATTTATTGAGCGCTTACTGTGTGCAGAGCACTGTACTAAGCGCTTGGGAAGTACAAGTTGGCAACATATAGAGACAGTCCCTACCCAAACGTGGGTTCTAATCCAGCGCTTAGAACAGTGCTTGGCACATAGTAAGCGCTTAATAAATGCCATCATTTTCATTATTATTATTAATCCTGCCACTTGTCTGCTGTGTGACCTTGAGCGTGCCACTTCACGTCTGTGTGCCTCAGTGACCTCATCTGTAAAATGGGGATTAAGGCAGAATCGGCCTGATTTCGCATTCATGTCCCCTCTGCGTTCTTGGGAATCAATGTTCATCACCTTCTGATTAAGGGCGGGAAGAGGGAAGAGAGAAGGATCTCCGTCTCTGTCGGGTTAGAGGCGCGACGTAGCCTAGTGGGAAGAGCTCGAGTTTGGGAGTCCGAGAACCTGGGTTCTAATCTCCACCCTCCCGCTTGCCTTCTGGGTGACCTTGGAGATGCAGCGTGGCTTAGGGGAAAGAGCCCGGACTTGGGAAGCAATCAATCAATCAATCGATCAATCGTATTTATTGAGCGCTTACTGTGTGCAGAGCACTGTACTAAGCGCTTGGGAAGTACAAGTTGGCAACATATAGAGACAGTCTCTACCCAAACGTGGGTTCTAATCCATCGCTTAGAACAGTGCTTTGCACATAGTAAGCGCTTAATAAATGCCATCATTTTCATTATTATTATTAATCCTGCCACTTGTCTGCTGTGTGACCTCGAGCGAGCCACTTCACTTCTATGTGCCTCGGTGACCTCATCTGTAAAATGGAGGTTAAGGCAGAATCGGCCTGATTTTCGCACTCATGTCCCCTCTGCGTTCTTGGGAATCAATGTTCATCGCCTTCTGATTAAGGGCGGGAAGGGGGAGGAGAGAAGGATCTCCGTCTCCGTCGGGTTAGGGGAGCGATGTGGCCTGGTGGAAAGAGCTCGAGTTTGGGAGTCCGAGAACCTGGGTTCTAATCTCCACCCTCCCGCTTGCCTTCTGGGTGACCTTGGAGACGCAGCGTGGCTTAGGGGAACGAGCCCGGACTTGGGAAGCAGAGGTCGTGGGTTCTAATCCAGCGCTTAGAACAGTGCTTGGCACATAGTAGGTGCTTCATAAATGCCATCATTTTCATTATTGTTATTAATCCTGCCACTTGTCTGCTGTGTGACCTTGAGCGGGCCACTTCACTTCTATGTGCCTCAGTGACCTCATCTGTAAAATGGAGGTTAAGGCAGAATTCGGCCTGATTTTCGCATTCATGTCCCCTCCGCGTTCTTGGGAATCAATGTTCATCGCCTTCTGATTAAGGACGGGATGGGGGAGGAGAGAAGGATCTCCGTCTCTGTCGGGTTAGGGGAGCGATGTGGCCTGGTGGAAAGAGCTCGAGTGTGGGAGTCCGAGAACCTGGGTTCTAATCTCCACCCTCCCACTTGCCTTCTGGGTGACCTTGGAGACGCAGCGTGGCTTAGGGGAAAGAGCCCGGACTTGAGAAGCAGAGGTCGTGGGTTCTAATCCAGCGCTTAGAACAGTGCTTGGCACATAGTAAGCGCTTAATAAATGCCATCACTTTCATCATTATTATTATTAATCCTGCCACTTCTCTGCTGTGTGACCTTGAGCGAGCCACTTCACTTTTATGTGCCTCAGTGACCTCATCTGTAAAATGGGGACTAAGACTGTGAGCCCCACATGGGACAACTTGATTACCTTGTATCTCCCCCAGCGCTTAGAACAGTGCTTGGCACATAGTAAACGCTTAACAAAGACCATAATTAATATTATTATTATTACCTTGGGCAAGATGCTTCACGTCTCTGGGCCTTGTCTGCTGTGTGATCTTAGGCAACACACTATACTTCTCTGGGCCTCCGTTCCCTCATCTGTAAAATGGGGATGAAGACTGTGAGCCCCACATGGGACAACTTGATTACCTTGTATCTCCCCCAGCGTTTCGAACAGTGCTTGGCACATAGTAAGCGCTGAACAAATACCACAATTATTATTATTATTACTACGTTGGGCAAGTTGCTTCACGTCTCTGGGCCTTGTCCGCTGTGTGATCTTAGGCAACACACTTCAATTCTCTGGGCCTCCATTCCCTCATCTGTAAAATGGGGATGAAGACTGTGAGCCCCACGTGGGACAACCTGATAATCTCGTATCTACCCCAGCGCTTAGAACAGTGCTTGGCACATAGTAAACGCTTAAGAAATACCATAATAATTATTGTTATTATTACCTTGGGCAAGTCGCTTCACTGCTCTGGGCCTTGTCTGCTGTGTGATCTTAGGCAAGTCACTTCACTTCTCTGGGCCTCATCTGTAAAATGGGGATGAAGACTGTGAGCCCCACGTGGGACAGGGACTGGGTCCAACCTGATTAGCTTGTATCTACCGCAACGCTTAGTACAGTGCCTGGCACATAGTAGGCGCTTAATAAATAGCCTAAAGAAAAAATACCAGTCCTCCCTCCCTCTTAAGAGAAGCAGCGTGGCTCAGTGGAAAGAGCCCGCTCTTGGGAGTCAGAAGTCATGGGTTCAAATCCCGGCTCCGCCAGTTGTCAGCTGTGTGACTTTGGGCAAGTCACTTAACTTCTCTGTGCCTCAGTTACCTCATCTGGCAAATGGGTATTAAATCTGTGAGCCCCACGAGGGACAACCTGATCACCTTGTAACCTCCCCAGCGCTTAGAACAGTGCTTGGCACATAGTAAGCGCTTAATAAAAAATGCCAAAAAAGTCATGAATGAATAAATAAATAAATTCATTCATTCATTCAATCGTATTTATTGAGCGCTTACTGTGTGCAGAGCACTGTACTAAGCGCTTGGGAAGTCCAAGTTGGCAACTTATAGTGACGGTCCCTACCCAACAGCGGGCTCACAGTCTAGAAGGGGGAGACAGAGAACAAAACAGAACATATTAACGAAATAAAATAAACAGAATAAATATGTACAAGTAAAGTAAATAAATTCATTCATTCAGTAGTACTTATTGAGCGCTTACTGTGTGCCGAGCACTGCACTAAGCGCTTGGGAAGTACAAGTCGGCCACCTAGAGAGACGGTCCCTACCCAACAGCGGGCTCATAGTCTAGAAGGGGGAGACAGACAACAAAACAGAGCATATTAACGAAATAAAATGAATAGAATAAATATGTACAAGTAAAATAAATGAATAGAATAATAAATATTTACAAACATATATACATATATCCCCGGGCCGGGCTGAGGCCGCGGTGCTGGGGGGCAGGGGGTGTCCCCGCTGTCGGGGCGGCCTCGTCTCTTGTGTGACCACGGACAAGTCACTTTACTTCTCTGTGCCTCAGTGACCTGATCTGTGAAATGGGGATGAAGACTGTGAGCCCCAAATGGGACAGGGACTGCGTCCAACCCGATTAGCTTGGATCTAGCCCAGCGCTTAGTACAGGACCTGGTACATAGTGAGCGCGTATAAAAAATAGAAGAGGCAGTGAACCTTTTTGTTCGTTCAAATCAATGGTATTTATTGAGCGCTTACTGTGTGGGGAACAGTCTGCTGAGTACTAGGGAGGCAGCGTGGCTCAGTGGAAAGAGCCCGGGCTTGGGAGCCAAAGGTCGTGGGTTCAAATCCCGGCTCCGCCGCTTGTCAGCTGTGTGACTTTGGGCAAGTCACTTCACTTCTCTGGGCCTCAGTCACCTCATCTGTAAAATGGGGATTAAAGTTGTGAGCCCCGTGTGGGACAACCTGCTCACCTTGTAACCTCCCCAGCGCTTAGAACAGTGCTTTGCATGTAGTAAGCGCTTAATAAATGCCATCATTATTATTATTATTATTATTCTCTGGGCCTCAGTTACCTCATCTGGAAAATGGAGATTAAGATTGTGAGCCCCGTGTGGGACAACCTGATTACCTTGTTTCTAGCCCAGCGCTTAGTACAGGGCCTGGCACGTAGTGAGCGCGTAACACATACCGTATAAAAAAATAGAAGAAGAGGCAGTGAACCTTTTTGTTCATTCAGATCAATGGTATTTATTGAGCGCTTACTGTGTGGGGAACACTGTGCTGAGTACTAGGGAGGCAGCGTGGCTCAGTGGAAAGAGCCTGGGCTTGGGAGCCAGAGGTCGTGGGTTCAAATCCCGGCTCCGCCACTTGTCAGCTGTGTGACTTTGGGCAAGTCACTTCACTTCTCTGGGCCTCAGTGACCTCATCCATAAAATGGGGATTAAGGTTGTGAGCCCCGCGTGGGACAACCTGATCACCTTATAGCCTCCCCAGCGCTTAGAACAGTGCTTTGCACATAGTAGCCACTTAATAAATGCTATTATTATTGTTATTATTATTATGTGGGACAGGGCCTGTGTCCAACCTAATTCCCTTTTCATTCAATTGTATTTATTGAGCACTTACTGTGTGCAGAGCACTGTACTAAGCGCTTGGGAAGTACAGTTCGGCAACATATAGAGACTTGTACCTATGTCAGTGCTATGTCAGTGTTTTACACATAATAAGCACTTAACCCATACCATAAATTCAGTTCAGTTGAATGCAATTCGATCGTATTTATTGAGTGCTTACTGTGTGCAAAGCACTGTACTAAGTGCTTAATAAATGTCATTATTATTATTATTATTATTATTATTATTATTATTATTATTCTCTGGGCCTCAGTTACCTCATCTGTAAAATGGAGATTAAGATGAGCCCCGTGTGGGACAACCTGATTACCTTGTTTCTACCCCAGTGCTTAGAACACTCATTCATTCATTCAGTCATACTTATTGAGCGCTTGCTGTGTGCAGAGCACTGTATTAAGCGCGTGGGAAGTCCAAGTCGGCAACATATAGAGACGGTCCCTACCCAACAGTGGGCTCACAGTCTAAAAGGGGGAGACAGAGAACAAAACAAAACATGCGGTCACCTGTCATCAGAAGAAATAGAAATAAAGCAGTGCTTGGCACATAGTAAGCGCTTAACAAATATCATTATTATTATTATTATTACCAACTCTGCTGCATTGTACTCTCCCAAGCGCTCAGTACAGTGCTCTGCCTACGGTAAGTGCTCAATAGGTATGATTGATGGATTGCCTGAGGGTGTTTTATCTATTCCAAAAGACTCTCTTTTGTCTGAGACACTCATGTTCACGGGCTAGCATTACCTTTCTTTTTAGGCCCCATAAATCCCAAACCCCACTCCGCTGTCCTACAGTCCGATGGAAGAATCATTATTATTACCTTATACCCTCTCCAGTGTTTAGAACAGTGCTCGGCACACAGTGCTCTGCACATAGTAAGCGCTCAATAAATACGATTGATGATGATAGTGAGCGCTTAATAAATGCCGTTATTATCATTGGCACATAGTAAGCGCTTAACAAATGCTGTCATTATTATTCCCTTATACCCTCTCCAGCGCTTAGAACAGTGCTTGGCACATAGAGAGCGCTTACTAAATGCCATTATTATTATAGGCACATAGTAAGCGCTTAATAAATGCCATTTTTATGATTATTATTATTTTCTTATCATTTCTTCTCTCCTTTTCTGCATCTCCGGGGGTCCGTCAGAGCCAAGAAGAAGAACAAACCCTTGAACCTGAAGATCCACACGAGCGTTGGCAGCTGTGAGAACCTTCCGGCCCAGCGCTCCCCGCTCCTCTGCGAGAGACCCGTGAGGTCCTTCTTCGTCGGCTACCCTCCCTTCCTTCCCTCCACGCCTCCCGTCCACACCGACGCTAACGTTTCCTCAAGTAAGTCGGCGGTTAATAATAATAATAATAATAATAATAATAATGATAATAACAATAATAGTAATAATAATAATTGTGCCTCTAGCTTTACTTCTATTTACTGTGACGGCTTGACACCCGTCCACGTGTTTTGCTTTGCGGCCTGTCTCCCCCTTCTAGACTTTGAGCCCGTTGTTGGGTAGGGACCGTCTCTCTATGTCGCCGACTTGGCCTTCCCAAGCGCTTAGTCCAGTGCTCTGTACACAGTAAGCGCTCAATAAATACGATTGAATGAATTGAATGAATTGAAACGAATGAATGAATGAGGCCTTCCCAGACGGAGCCCCTTCCTTCCTCTCCCCCTTGTCCCCCTCTCCATCCCCCCATCTTACCTCCTTCCCTTCCCCACAGCACCTGTATATATGTATATATGTTGGTACATATTTATTACTCTATTTATTTATTTATTTATTTATTTATTTATTTATTTTACTTGTACATATCTATTCTATTTATTTCATTTTGTTAGTATGTTTGGTTTTGTTCTCTGTCTCCCCCTTTTAGACTGTGAGCCCACAGCTGGGTAGGGACTGTCTCTATATGTTACCAACTTGTACTTCCCAAGCGCTTAGTCCAGTGCTCTGCACACAGTAAGCGCTCAATAAATACGATTGAATGAATGAATGAATGAATTTATTCCTCTATTTATTTTACTTGTCCATATTTACTATTCTATTTATTGTGTTAATGATGTGCATCTAGCTTTACTTCTACTTATTCTGATGACTGAACACCTGTCCACATGTTTTGTTTTGTGGTCTGTCTCACCTTTCTAGACTGTGAGCCCGTTATTGGGTAGGGACCGTCTCTGTATGTTGCCAACTTGTACTTCCCAAGCGCTTAGTACAGTGCTCTGCACACAGTAAGCGCTCGATAAATACGATTGATTGATTGTATGTTGCCAACTTGTACTTCCCAAGCTCTTAGTACAGTGCTCTGCACACAGTAAGCGCTCGATAAATACGATTGATTGATTGATTGTATGTTGCCAACTTGTACTTCCCAAGCACTTAGTACAGTGCTCTGCACACAGTAAGCGCTCAATAAATACGATTGATTGATTGATTCCCAAGCACTTAGTACAGTGCTCTGCACACAGTAAGCGCTCAATAAATATGATTGATTGATTGATTCCCAAGCACTTAGTACAGTGCTCTGCACACAGTAAGCGCTCAATAAATACGATTGAATGAATGAATGAGACAGTCCAATAAAGCAATAGACACATTCCCGATCCACGACGAGCACTGTACTAAGTGCTTGGGAGAGTCCAAAATCACCGAATTAGTGGACAGGTTCCCCACTCAGGGGCAATCGATCTTAGACTGAACGGACGCTGCAGCGGAAAAGGGAGATTCATTCATTCATTCATTCGATCGTATTTACTGAGCGCTCACTGTGTGCCGGTCACTGTACTAAGCGCTTGGGAAGTACAAGTCGGCAACATATAAAGACGGTCCCTACCCAACAACGGGCTAGGTTATAACTGGGAGGCTCTATAATGGGGTTAATGGGGCCGGAATAATCATGCTGATGATGATGATGATGATGATGGCATTTATTAAGCGCTTACTATGTGCAAAACATTGTTCTAAGCGCTGGGGAGGTTACAAGGTGATCAGGTTGTCCCACAGGGGCTCACAGTCTTAATCCTCATTTTACAGATGAGGGAACTGAGGCCCAGAGACGTGAAGCAGCTTGCCCAAAGTCACACAGCTGACAAGTGGGGGAGCCAGGATTTGAACCCATGACCTCTGACTCATCATAATGATGGTATTTGTTGAGCACTCACTATGCGCCAGGGACGGTACTAAGCATTGGGGTGGATTTGAGCAAATCGGTGTGGACACAGTCCCGTCCCACGTGGGGCTCACAGTCTCCATCCTCATTTTCCAGATGAGGGAACTGAGGCCCAGAGGAGTGAAGTGACTTGGCCAAGGTCACACAGCGGACGAGTGGCGGAGCCGGGATTAGAACCCATGACCTTCCGAGTCCCAGGCCCAGGCGTTAGATGGGACCGTTTCCAAACCGATTTGCTTGTGTCCACCCCAGTGGTTAGTCTGGCGCCTCATATCTAGTAAGCGCTTAATAAATACCATAATTATAGTAATCATTCTCTGTGCCTCAGTTCCCTCGTCTGTAAAATGGGGATTAAGACTGTGTGGGTCAGGGACTATATCAAACCTGGTTTGCTCATATCTACCCCAGCGTTCAGTGCAGTGCCTGGCACTTCTCCTCCCCCTTCTAGACTGTGAGCCCACTGTTGGGTAGGGACCGTCTCTATGTGTTGCCAACTTATTCTTCAATCAATCAATCAATCAATCGTATTTATTGTGCGCTTACTATGTGCAGAGTACTGTACTAAGCGCTTGGGAAGTACAAATTGGCAACACATAGAGACAGACACCCAACAGTGGGCTCACAGTCTAAAAGGGGGAGACAGAGAACAGAACCAAACATACCAACAAAATAAAATAAATAGGATAGAAATGTACAAGTAAAATAAATAAATAAATAAATAAATAGAGTAATAAATATGTATTAAAATATGTATTAAAATATAAAAATATGTATCATTTATAATAAATAAATAAATATTCTTCCCAAGCACTTAGTACAGTGCTCTGCACACAGTAAGCGCTCAACAAATACAATTGATTGATTGGCACATAATAGGCACATAGTAAGCGCTTAACAAATACCACAAGACTGTGAGCCCACTGTTGGGTAGGGACTGTCTCTATATGTTGCCAACTTGGACTTCCCAAGCGCTTAGTACAGTGCTCTGCACACAGTAAGCACTCAATAAATACGATTGAATGAATGAATGAATGAATCCATGGCCCGTTATTTCGGAAAGAGGAGTGAGAGAAACACTCTGCCTCTGAACGTTCAGCCTCCCGGCGATCCAGCCTGTTAGCAAAATAATGGCAGTATTTAATAATTTTGGTATTTATTAAGCATTTACTAGGTGCCAGGCACTGTTCTAAGCGCTGGGGTAGATACAAGATAATCAGGTTGGACACAGTCCCTGTCCCACACGGGGCTCATGGTCTTAATCCCCATTACAAGATGGCTCAGTGGAAAGAACCCAGGCTTGGGAGTCCGAGGTCATGGATTCAAATCCCGGCTCTGCCAATTGTCAGCTGTGTGACTTTGGGTAAGTCACTTCACTTCTCTGGTCCTCGGTTCCCTCATCTGTAAAATGGGGATGAAGACTGTGAGCCGCCCATGGACGACCTGATCACCTTGTAACGTCCCCAGCGCTTAGAACAGTGCTTTGCACATAGTAAGTGCTTAATAAATGCCATTATTATTATTATGATTATTATTATTTTACTGATGAGGGAACTGAAGCTCAGAGAAGTGGAGTGACTTGCCCAAGGTCACCCAGCATTCATTCATTTATTCATTCAATCGTATTTATTGAGCGCTTACTGTGTGCAGAGCACTGGACTAAGCGCTTGGGAAGTGTAAATTGGCAACATATAGAGACGGTCCCTACCCAGCAACGGGCTCACAGTCTAGAAGGGGGGAGACAAGTGGCAGAAGCAGGATTAGAACCCATAACCTTCTGACACCCAGGCCTGTGGTCTAGCCACTAGGCCAAGCTGCTTCTCTTTGTTAGGCGCTTATTATGCTCCAGGCACTGTATTCATTCAATCATATTCATTGAGCACTGTGTGCAGAGCACTGCACTAAGCGCTTGGGAGAGGACAACACAACAAGAAACAGACACATTGTGGGGTGTTTAAGAGCAAATCGGATTGCACTCAATCCCTGTCCCACATGGGGCTCACAGTCTTAATCCCCATTTTTCAGATGAGGTGACTGAGGCCCAGAGAAGCGAAGTGACTTGCCCAAAGTCCCACAGCAGGCAAGTGGCAGAGCCGGAATTAGAACCCAGGTCCTTCTGACTTGACACGCACATTTCCTTATCCTCTCCTCTTTTTTTCATGGTTTTTTTTAAGCACATTAATAATGTAGAATTATTACCCTGGGTCGATAAGGCCATGTGAAGGAGGGGAATCGCCATGGAAAGTCACACGTACAACTATCCGCGCCCTGGCCCCGGGTTCCGTTCTAGCCAGACAGTTGTCCATCTTTCAGCCATCAAGCTTTCTCTGGAACACCAGCCCTAATAATAATAATGATAATAATGATAATAATAATAATAATAATAATAATAATAACAACGATGGTATTTGTTAAGCACTTACTATGTGCAAAGCACTGTTCTGAGCGCTGGGGAGGTTACATGGCAATCAGGTTGTCCCACGAGGGGACTCACAGGTTTAATCCCCATTTTACAGATGAGGTAACTGAGGCACAGAGAAGCGAAGTGACTTTCCCAAAGCCACACAGCTGACAGTTGGCAGAGCGGGATTTGAACCCATGACCTCTGACTCCAAAGCCCGGGCTCTTTCCACTGAGCCACAGCTGCTTCTCTAAATCCCAGCCTATCGGACTGTTGTGCGCCTTTCTCCCTCTCCCTCCATCTCGGGCTCCGAGGGTCCCAGAGATAATAATAATAATAATAATAATGATGGCATTTATCATCATCATCATCATCATCATCATCAATCTTATTTATTGAGTGCTTACTGTGTGCAGAGCATTGTACTAAGCGCTTGGGAAGTACAAGTTGGCAACATATAGAGACAGTCCCTACCCAACAGTGGGCTCACAGTCTAAAAGGGGGAGACAGAGAAAAAAAAACCAAACATACTAACAAAATAAAATAAATAGAATAGATATGTACAAGTAAAATAAATAAATAAATAAATAAATAGAGTTAAGCGCTTACTATGTGCAAAGCACTGTTCTAAGCTCTGGGGAGGTTACAAGGTGATCAGGTTGTCCCACTGGCGGCTCACAGTCTTCATCCCCATTTTACAGATGAGGGAACTGAGGCCCAGAGAAGTGAAGTGACTTGCCCAAAGTCACACAGCTGACGGCTTCTAGACTGTGAGCCCACTGTTGGGTAGGGACTGTCTCTGTATGTTGCCGACTTGTACTTCCCAAGCGCTTAGTCCAGTGCTCTGCACACAGTAAGCGCTCAATAAATACGATTGATGGATTGATTGATGATTGGCGGAGCGGGAATTTGAACCCATTACCCCCGACTCCAAAGCCCGGGCTCTTCCCACTGAGCTCCGCTGCTTCTCAATCAATCAGTTGTATTTATTCATCATCATCAATTGTATTTATTGAGCGCTTACTATGTGCAGAGCACTGTACTAAGCGCTTGGGAAGTACAAATTGGCAACATATAGAGACAGTCCCTACCCAACAGTGGGCTCACAGTCTAAAAGGGGGAGACAGAGAACGAAACCAAACATACTAACAAAATAAATAGAATAGATATGTACAAATAAAATAAACAAATAAATAGAGTAATAAATATGTACAAACATATATACATATATACAGGTATTTATTGAGCGCTTACTGTGTACAGAGCACTGTACTAAGTGCTTGGGAAGTACAAATTGGCAACATATAGAGACAGTCCCTACCCAACAGTGGGCTTACAGTCTAAAAGGGAGAGACAGAGAACAAAACCAAACATACTAACAAAATAAATAGAATAGATATGTACAAATAAAATAAACAAATAAATAGAGTAATAAATATGTACAAACATATATACATATATACAGGTATTTATTGAGCGCTTACTGTGTACAGAGCACTGGACTAAGCGCTTGGGAAGTACAAGCTGGAAGTACAAGCGACCGCTGGAATTTCCGGATCCAAAATGAGTTTCCACGTGACGGGCCAGGTGCGGCCCTCTCCCCCTTCCTCCCTGCGGGGCGTTCAGCTCACTGCCTCGCCTTTCCCATTCCCAACCCCGCTGATTACCGCCTCGTCACCTGGCAGGCCTTCTTCATCTCCATCCGAGCAGAAACGGTGGCATCTGCTCGCCGCGTGGTGCCGAGCCGGGGACGGGAGGAGGGCCGGGAGACGGGTGGGCGGGAGAGTGGGAATTCGAAGCCAATTCCCGGAGACCGGCGATGGCCAAGGAGAAAGAGAGGGCCTCCCGCCAGAAACACGGCCCGCCATTCGGAGGGCGTCAATTAAGTGCTGCCTGGTAGTTTGAGAATCCGGGCCTACCCTTGACGGGACCGCCAGGCCATCTGGGGTTGGGCCTTCCTCTCATAATCACAATAATCATCATCATCAATCGTATTTATTGAGCGCTGACTGTGTGCAGAGCACTGGACTAAGCGCTTGGGAAGTACAAATTGGCAACATATAGAGACAGTCATCATCATCATCAATCGTATTTATTGAGCGCTGACTGTGTGCAGAGCACTGTACTAAGCGCGCTTGGGAAGTACAAATTGGCAACATATAGAGACAGTCATCATCATCATCATCATCAATCGTATTTATTGAGCGCTGACTGTGTGCAGAGCACTGGACTAAACGCGCTTGGGAAGTACAAATTGGCAACATATAGAGCCGGTCCCTACCCAACAGTGGGCTCACAGTCTAAAAGGGGGAGACGGGGAACAAAACCAAACATACTAACAAACTAAAATAAATAGAATAGATATGTACAAGCAAAATAAATAAATAAATCGAGTAATGAATCTGTACAAACATATATCCATATATACAGGTGCTGTGGGGAAGGGAAGGAGGTAAGATGGGGGGGATGGAGAGGGGGACGAGGGGGGAGAGGAAGGAAGGGGCTAATAATAATGATGATGATGGCATTCATTAAGCGCTTACTATGCACAAAGCACTGTTCTAAGCGCTGGGGAAGTTACATGGTGAGGTAATAATAATGACGATGGTATTTAAGTGCTTACTGGGTGCCTTGTTGTCCGTCTCCCGCTTCTAGACTGTGAGCCCGCTGTTGGGTAGGGACTGTCTCTCTATGTTGCCGACTTGTAGTTCCCAAGCGCTTAGTACAGTGCTCTGCACACAGTAAGCGCTCAATAAATACGATTGAATGAATGGATGAATGAATACAAGCAACTTGAGTTGGACACAGTCCCTGTCCCACGGGGGGTTCACAGACTCAATCCCAGATGAGGTCACTGAGGCCCAGAGAATAATAATAATAATAATAATAATAATGGCATTTATTAAGCACTTACTAAGTGTAAAGCACTGTTCTAAGCGCTGGGGAGGTTACAAGGTGATCAGGTTGTCCCACGGGGGGCTCACAGTCTTAATCCTCATTTAACAGATGAGGTAACTGAAGCACAGAGAAATTAAGTGACTTGCCCAAAGTCACACAGCTGACAATTGGTGGAGCCGGGATTTGAACCCACGACCTCTGACTCCAAAGCCCAGGCTCTTTCCACTGAGCCACGCTGCTTCTCTAGTACAGTGCTTTTCATTCATTCATTCATTCATTCAATCGTATTTATTGAGCGCTTACTGTGTGCAAAGCACTGTACTAAGCGCTCGGGAAGTAGAAGTCGGCAACATATAGAGACGGTCCCTGCGCAACAACGGGCTCACAGTCTAGAAGGGGGAGACAGGCAACAAAACAAAACATATTAACAAAATGAAATAAATACTGTGTGCTTTGCACACAGTAAGCACTCAGCAAATACTATTAATAATAATAATAATAATAATGATGGCATTTATTAAGTGCTTACTATGTGCAAAGCCCTGTTCTAAGCGCTGGGGAGGTTACAAGGTGATCAGGTTGTCCCACGGGGGGGGCTCACAGTCTTCATCCCCATTTTACAGATGAGGGAACTGAGGCCCAGAGAAGTGAAGTGACTTGGCCAAAGTCACCCACCTGAGAATTGGCAGAGCCGGGATTTGAACCCACGACCTCCGACTCCAAAAGTCGGGCTCTTTCCACTGAGCCACGCTGCTACTATTGATTGACCGATTGAGAAGTCTGGACTGTGGAACGGGTCCTCCTGCTCCTCAATCAATCAATCAATCAATCGTATTTATTGAGTGCTTACTGTGTGCAGAGCACTGTACTAAGCGCTTGGGAAGTGCAAGCTGGCAACATATAGAGACAGTCCCTACCCAACAGTGGGCTCACAGTCTAAAATGATTTTATGATTTTATGATTTTATGATTTTATTATGTTCCTTTTCATGCTCTCTGAATCCGTGCTTCGCAACTTTACTAATATGACACTGTAAGAGATGGAGAACAAGTGAAGTGACTCACCCAAGGTCACCCAGCAGGCAAGTGGTGGAGGCAGGATTAGAACCCAGGCCTGGGCTCTAGCCACTGTGCCATGCTGCTTCTCTAGACCGTAGGCTTGTTGTGGGCAGGGATGTGTCTGTTTGTTGTTATATTGTACTCTCCCAAGTGCTTAGTACAGTGCTTTGCACTCAGTAAGTGATCAAGAAATACGATTAAATGAATAAATGAATGAATGAATTCTTCAGAGGCATGAGTCTAATTGGGTGTCTCTTCCTGCTCTGGGACTCTGGGCAACTTTCTGGGCATTTCTGGGCAAATAATAATAATAATAATAATAATAATAATAATAGCATTTATTAAGCGCTTACTATGTGCCAAGCACTGTTCTAAGCGCCGGGGAGGTTACAAGGTGATCAGGATGTCCCACGGGGGGCTCACAGTCTTCATCCCCATTTTACAGGTGAGGGAACTGAGGCACAGAGGAGTTAAGTGACTTGCCCAAAGTCGCACAGCCGACAAGTGGCGGAGCCGGGATTTGAACCCATGACCTCGGACTCCAAAGCCCGGGCTCTTTCCACTGAGCCACACTGCTTCTCATCCAAGTACCGCAGTTATTATCATTATTATTAGTATTATCATTAATTGGGCTGCCCCTTGAATTAATTCAGTCCCAGCAGGAGGAAGGAAAGGATCATCTATGTATATATGTTTATATCTATATATGCATATATGTATATATGTTTGTTATATGTATATATGTTTGTACGTATTTATTACTCTATTTATTTTACTTGTACATATCTATTCTATTTATTTTATTTTGTTAATATGTTTGGTTTTGTTCTCTGTCTCCCCCTTCTAGACTGTGAGCCCGCTGTTGGGTAGGGACCGTCTCTAGATGTTGGCAACTTGGACTTCCCAAGCGCTTAGTACAGTGCTCTGCACACAGTAAGCGCTCAATAAATATGATTGATTGATTGATTGATTGATTGATTGACTTCTGGGCCCATTGAGAGTGTCACTACACTGTCAGCTTGTTGTGGTCAGGGAATGTGTCTTTTTATTGTTGCACTGGGCTCTTCCAAGCGCTCAGTACAGTGCCCCGCACCCAGGACGCGCTCGATAAATACGATCGAATGAATGAATCCCAGGCTTGGGAGTGAGAGGTGGTGGGTTCTAATTCCGCCTCCGCCACTTGTCAGCTGGGTGACTGTGGGCAAGTCACTTACCTTCCCTGCCTCAGTTCCCTCATCTGTCAAATGGGGATTAAGACTGTGAGCCCCACGTGGGACAACCTGATCACCTTATTCATTCACCTTATTCATTCAATCGTATTTATTGAGCGCTTACTGTGTGCAGAGCACTGTACTAAGCGCTTGGGAAGTGCAAGTACATATAGAGATGGTCCCTACCCAACAGTGGGCTCACAGCCTAGAAGCAGCGCTTAGAACAGTGCTTGGCACATAGTAAGCGCTTAACAAATGCCATAATCATCATCATCATCAATCGTATTTATTGAGCACTTACTGTGTGCAGAGCACTGTACTAAGCGCTTATAGTAATGATGTCATTTGTTAAGCGCTTACTATGTGCAGAGCACTGTTCTAAGCGCTGGGGGGGGGGATACAAGGTGATCAAGTTGCCCCACGTGGGGCTCACAATCAATCCCCATTTTACAGATGAGGGAACTGAGGCTCAGAGAAGTTAAGTGACTTGCCCAAGATCACACAGCCGTCATGTGGTGGAGTCGGGATTCGAACCCATGACCTCTGACTCCGATTATTATTATTATGAATCCATTCTAGCCACCCCAGAATCAATCGACTAACAGTATTTATTGAGCAGTTCCTATGTGCAGGGCACTGTACTAAGCGCTTGGGAGAGCACAGTACGACAGAGTTGGAACCACAGACCCTGCCCTCAAGGAGGCTGCAGTTTAGAGGAGCAGATGACAGTGCCTGCAGTTAAAATATGTCCCAATTTTTATATATTTGTCACTGGGTTAAAAGTCTTCCACTGACACAGTGATAATCTGAAGCAGCGTGGCTCAATGGCAAGAGCCCGGCCTTGGGAGTCCGAGGACGTGGGTTCTAATCCTGCCCCTTGTCTGCTGTGTGACCTGGGGCAAGTCACTTCACTTCTCTGGGCCTCAGTGAACCTCATCTAGAAAATGGGGATGAAGGCTGTTCTAGACTGTGAGCCTGTTGTTGGGTAGGGACCGTCTCTATTCATTCATTCATTCATTGAATCGTATTTATTGAGCGCTTACTATGTGCCGAGCACTGTACTAAGCGCTTGGGAAGTCCAAGTTGGCAACATATAGAGACGGTCCCTACCCAACAGTGGGCTCACAGTCTCTACATGTTGCCAACTCGTACTTCCCAAGCGTCTAGTAAAGTGCTCTGCACACAGCAAGCGCTCAATAAATACGATTCAATGAATGAATGAAATGGCAACCCGATGACCTTGTATCTACTCCAGGGCTTAGAACAGTGCTTGGCACATAGTAAGTGCTTAACAAATACTATTATTATTATTATTATTATTATTATTATTATTATTATTATTATCATTATTATTCTCTATGCCTCAGTGACCTCGTCTGTAAAATGGGGATTAAGTCTGTGAGCCCCACGTGGGACAAACTGATCACCTTGTATCTACCCCAGCGCTTAGAACAGTGCTTGGTACATAGCATTATTATTGTTATCATTATTATTGTATTATTACTGTTATTATTAATCACCAGTCAATACAATAATATTATAATTACTACTAATAATACACAACGCATTATAATACTTAATACGATTAATTACTGTTATTAATAATAATATTAATATAGTATTGTTATTGTTGTTAGTATTAACTGTTATTATCATTATTAATAATCCAAGAAGGGTACCTCTCCTCCCTTGAGTGAGAAAATCGTGGGATAACGGCAGTCAGCGGGGGCCATATTCATCGTTGTCATTGCTGTAGTAGACGTAGTAGCCGAAATAGCAGCGGTTAAGACTTGGACCTCGATTTTGTGTCTCTCGCCACCGACCTCTCGCCCCCGTCCTGCCTCTGGCCTGGTATGCCCTCCCACCCCAAATCCCACCGACGATGACTGCTTCAAAGTCTTACTGAAGGCCCGTCTCCTCCAATCAATCAATCAATCGTATTTATTGAGCGCTTACTGTGTGCAGAGCACTGTACTAAGCGCTTGGGAAGTACAAGTAGCGCTTGGGAAGTGCAAGAGGCCTTCCCAGACTAAGCCCCATTTTTCCTCTTCTCCCACTCCCTTCTGCGTCGCCCTGACTTGCCCCCTTTCTTCATCCCTCTTCCCAGCCCATGACTTACTTACGTCCATGTCCTGTCATATTCCTCCTATTTATTTTATTTTATTAGTATGTTTTATTAATATTTTATTAGTATTAATATTAATATTTAATATTAATATTTAATATTTTATTAGTATGTTTGGTATTAGTACATATGCCTGTATATACGTATATATGGTTGCACATATTTATTACTCTATTTATTTATTTATTTTACTTGTACATTTCTATCCTATTTATTTTATTTTGTTGGTATGTTTGGTTTTGTTCTCTGTCTCCCCCTTTTAGACTGTGAGCCCACTGTTGGGTAGGGACTGTCTCTATGTGTTGCCAATTTGTACTTCCCAAGCGCTTAGTACAGTGCTCTGCACATAGTAAGCGCTCAATAAATACGATTGATTGATTGATTGATTTGGTTTTGTTCTCTGTCTCCCCCTTTTAGACTGTGAGCCCGCTGTTGGGTAGGGACCGTCTCTAGATGTTGCCAATTTGTACTTCCCAAGCGCTTAGTACAGTGCTCTGCACATAGTAAGCGCTCAATAAATACGATTGATGATGATGATGATGATGTCATTTATTTATTTCTACTAAAACACTTATTATGAGAAGCAGCGTGGCTCAGTGGAAAGAGCCCGGGGCTTGGGAGTCAGAGGGTCATGGGTTCAAATACCCGGCTTCTCCCCTTGTCAGCTGTGTGACTTTGGGCAAGTCGCTTCACTTCTCTGGGCCTCAGTTACCTCAACTGTCAAATGGGGATTAAGACTGTGAGACAACCTGATCACCTTGTATCCTCCCCAGCGCTTAGAATGGTGCTTTGCACATAGTAAGCACGTAACAAATGCCATTATCATTATTATTATTATTATTATTATTAATGCCCATCTCCCCCTCTAGACTGTAAGCTCGTTGTATATATGTATATATGTTTGTACATATTTATTACTCTATTTATTTATTTATTCATTTTACTTGTACATATCTATTCTATTTTATTTTGTTAGTATGTTTTTGGTTTTGTTCTCTGTCTTCCCCTTTTAGACCGTGAGCCCACTGCTGGGTAGGGACTGTCTCTATATGTTGCCAATTTGTACTTCCCAAGCGCTTAGTACAGTGCTCTGCACATAGTAAGCGCTCAATAAATACGATTGATGATGATGATGATGATGATGTGGGCAGGAAATGCATCTGTTTATTGTTAAATTGTTAACAATATTGTTATTGTTAGAGAAGCAGCGTGGCTCAGTGGGAAAGAGCCCGGGCTTTGGAGTCAGCGGTCATGGGTTCAAACCCCGGCTCTGCCAATTGGCAGCTGTGTGACTTTGGGCAAGTCACTTCACTTCTCTGGGCCTCAGTTACCTCATCTGGAAAATGGGGATGAAGACTGTGAGCCCCCCGTGGGACAACCTGATCACCTTGTAACCTCCCCAGCGCTTAGAACAGTGCTTTGCACATAGTAAGCGCTTAATAAATGCCAGTATTATTATTATTATTATTATTAAATTGTCCTCTAGCAGGTTTTACCGCTGTTATTTCGGCTACTACTCCTACTACAACAATGACAACGATGAATACGACCCCCACTGAGGGCTGTTATCCCACCATCTTCTCACTCAAGGGAGGAGAGGTACCCCTCTTGGATTATTAATAATAATAGTAATAACAGTTAATAATAACAACAATAACAACACTATATTACAATCAATAACAATATTAATTAATTTGACGATAATGCTATATTAATATCAATAATATTATTATTAATCAATCATAATATTAATTAATTATAATACAATATATTATGCATTGATATGCATTGTGAGCTCTGCACACAGTAAGCGCTCAATACGATTGAATGAATGAATAATTACAATATAAAAATAATTGTCATTGATTATTAATAATAATACAGTAATAATGATGATTGGTACAGTGCTCTGCACACAGTAAGCGCTCAATAAATAGGATTGACCAAATGATTGAATGAGTGATTAGAAGTGACAGTAGCGGCAGTAATCGCAGTAGTAGCGGCCTAGTGGAAAGAGCATAGGTTTGGGAGTCAGAGGTCATGGGTTCAAATCCCGGCTCCGCCAATTGTCAGCTGTGTGACCTGGGGCAAGTCACTTAACTTCTCTGGGCCTCAGTTACCTCATCTGTAAAATGGGGATGAAGACTGTGAGCCCCTTGTGGGACAACCTGATCACCTTGTAACCTCCCCAGTGCTTAGAACAGTGCTTTGCACATAGTAAGTGCTTAATAAATGCCATTATTATTATTATTCATTCATTCAATCATATTTATTGAGCGCTTACTGTGTGCAGAGCACTGTACTAAGTGCTTGGGAAGTCCAAGTCGGCAACATGGAGAGACGGTCCCTACCCAACAACGGGCTAATGGTTTAGAAGGGGGAGACAGACAACAAAACAAAACATGGAGACAGGTGAGTCGGGAGGACTTGGGTTCTAATTCTGGCTCTGCCCCTTCCACGCAGGGCAAACTCGGGCAAGTCACTTGACTTCTCTGTGCCTCAGTTCCCTTATCTGCAAAATAAAAATAATAATAATTTGGGTATTTGTTAAGCGCTTGCTATGTGCCAAGCGCTGGAGGGGATACGAGGTAATCAGGCTGTCCCACATGGGGCTCCCAGGCTTCATCCCCATTTAACAGATGAGGTCACTGAGGCCCAGAGATCAATCAGTCAATCAATCAATCGTATTTATTGAGCACTTACTATGTGCAGAGCACTGTACTAAGCGCTTGGGAAGTACAAGTTGGCAACATCTAGAGACGGTCCCTACCCAACAGTGGGCTCACAGTCTAAAAGACTGAAAGAGATGTGAAGTGACTTGCCCAAAGTCACACAGCTGATAAGTGGCGGAGCCGGGATTAGAACCCACAACCTCTGACTCCCAAGCCTGGGCGCTTTCCACTGAGCCACGCTGCTTCTCTCTGGGGATTGAATATCTGTTCTTCCTCCTACTTAGACCGTGAGCCTCATGTGGGATCCGATTATCTTGTATCTACCCCAGGGCTTAGTACAGTGCCTGGCACCTAGTAAGTGCTTAACATTATTGGGTAGGGACTGTCTCTATATGTTGCCAACTTGTACTTCCCAAGCGCTTAGTACAGTGCTCTGCACACAGTAAGCGCTCAATAAATACGATTGATGATGATGATGATGTGTGTGTGTGTGTGAGAGAGAGAGAGAGAGAGAGCTCTAGGCTGTTCTTTGCAGGCCCAAACAAAGCCCGGAATTGGTGACAAAAAGCAACACCGTTGGGATGTTCCCAGAAACCTGTCAGTCGGGACGGAATGTGGTTGTACATATTTATTACTCTATTTATTTATTTATTTATTTATTTATTTATTTATTTTACTTGTACATTTCTATCCTATTTATTTTATTTTGTTGGTATGTTTGGTTCTGTTCTCCGTCTCCCCCTTTTAGACTGTGAGCCCACTGTTGGGCAGGGGCTGTCTCTATGTGTTGCCAATTCGTACTTCCCAAGCGCTTAGTACAGTGCTCTGCACATAGTAAGCGCTCAATAAACACGATTGATTGATTGATTGATTGATTGATTGACCTTGGGAAATTCTCCCGGAGAAGTGTCCCCTGGGGAGACGGGATGGGAAAGGAGTCCTGCCGATGACAGCAAACGGAGCGACAAGGTTGGAAATGAACGGCCGGGTGGAAAAGAAGAGCCACGGGAAGCAGCAGGCCCTGGTGGAAAGACCTGCGGTCTAAACCCGGCCCTGCCACTTAATAATAATGATAATAATAATAATAATAATAATAATAATAATAATAATAATAATAATAATAATGGTATTTACTAATCCTGGCTCTTCCCCTTCTCTGCTGTGTGACCTTGGGTTAGTCACTTCACTTCCCTGGTCTTTTAGACTGTGAGCCCACTGTTGGGTAGGGACTGTCTCTATATGTTGCCTATTTGTACTTCCCAAGCACTTAGTACGGTGCTCTGCACATAGTAAGCGCTCAATAAATACGATTGATGATGATGATGGTCCTCTGTCGCCACATCTGTAAAATGGGGATGATGACGTGAGCCCCATGGGGGTAGGGGACTGTATCCAACAGCGCTTAGTACAGCACGTGACGCAGAGTAAGCACTTAACAAATACCGTAAGGAAAAAAGAAGTCACTTTGCTTCTTCGGGCCTCAGTCCCCTCATCTGTCAAATGGGGAATTCAATCATATTTATTGAGCACTTTCTGTGGGTAAAGCGCGTGGCTCCATGGAGAGAGCCCGGGCTTGGCAGTCAAGGGACGTGGGTTCTAATCCCGGCTCTGTCACCTGTCAGCTGTGTGACTTTGGGCAAGTCACTTAACTTCTCTGTGCCTCAGTTCCCTCGTCTATAAAATGGGGATTAAGACTGTGAGCCCCACGTGGGACAACCTGATTCATTCATTCATTCATTCAATCATATTTATTGAGCACTTTCTGTGGGTAAAGCACGTGGCTCCATGGAGAGAGCCCGGGCTTGGCAGTCAAGGGACGTGGGTTCTAATCCTGGCTCTGCCACCTGTCAGCTGTGTGACTTTGGGGAAGTCACTTAACTTCTCTGCGCCTCAGTTCCCTCATCTATAAAATGGGGATTAAGACTGTGAGCCCCACGTGGGACAACCTGATTCATTCATTCATTCATTCAATCATATTTATTGAGCGCTTACTGTGTGCAGAGCACTGGACTAAGCGCTTGGGAAGTACAAGTTGGCCACAGATAGAGACGGTCCCTACCCAACAGCGGGCTCACAGTCTAGAAGGGGGAGACAGACAACAAAACGAAACATATTAACAAAATAATATGGAGTAAATATGTACAAGTAAAATAAATAAATATTTAGTGAGCACTTACTGTGTGCAGAGCACTGTACTAAGCGCTTGGGAAGTACAAGTTAGCAACATCTAGAGACGGTCCCCACCCAACAGCGGGCTCACAGTCTAGAAGGAGGAGACAGCCAACACAACAAAACATATTAACAAAATAAAATAGAATAAATATGTACAAGTAAAATAAATATTTATTGAGCGCTTACTGTGTGCAGAGCACTGTACTAAGCGCTTGGAAAGTCCAAGTTGGCCACAGATAGAGACGGTCCCTACCCAACAGCGGGCTCACAGTCTTGAACGGGGAGACAGACAACAAAATGAAACATACTAACAAAATAAAATGGAATAAATATGTACAAGTAAAATAAATAAATATTTATTGAGCGCTTAGTGCTTTGCACATAGTAAGTGCTTAACAACAGAGAAGCAGTGTAGCTCAGTGGAAAGAGCCCGGGCTTTGGAGTCCGAGGTCATGGGTTCAAATCCCGGCTCCGCCAACTGTCAGCTGGGTGACTTTGGGCAAGTCACTTGACTTCTCTGTGCCTCAGTTACCCCATCTGTAAAACGGGGATTAAAACTGCAGAGCCCCCGGTGGGCCAACCTGATCACCTTGTAACTTCCCCAGCGCTTAGAACAGTGCTTTGCACATAGTAAGCGCTTAACAAATGCCATTATTATTATTATTATTATTATTATCATTATTACTAAGCACTTGGGAGACAGTGACATCGCACTAAACATAAGACCGTGAACCCCATGCGGGACAGGGACCATGTCCAACCTGATTAGCTTGTTTCATTCATTCCTTCATTCAATCGTATTTATTGAGCGCTTACTGTGTACTAAACGCTTGGCAAGTACAATTAGGCAACAGATAAAGACAATCCCTACCCAACAACGGGCTTATAGTCTAGAAGGGGGAGACAGACGACGAAACAATAACATCAAAATAGGTAAATAGGATTGTAGGTAATAATGGCATTTATTAAGCGCTTACTATGTGCAAAGCACTGTTCTAAGCGCTATACGCATTATTGATAAAATAAATTGAATAATAAATCTGTACAAATATACCCAAGGGCTGCGGGGCGGAGAAGGGGGTAGAGCGGAGGGAGGGAATTGGGATGATGGGGAGGGGAGGAGGAGCAGAGGAAAAGGGGGGCTCAGTCTGGGAAGGCCTCCTGGAGGAGGTGAGGTCTAAATAGGGCTTGGAAGGGGGGAAGAGAACTAGTTTGGCGGGGGTGAGGAAGGAGGGCAGTGCTCAGTGCTTAGAACAGTGCTTTGCACATAGTAAGCGCTTAATAAATGCCATTATAATTATTATTATTCCAAGCTAGAGGTGGGCCAGTTTCCACCCCAGTGCCTGACATTACCAATTGCCAATTATATGTTGCAAATTTGTACTTCCCAAGCGCTCAGTACAGTGCTCTGCACACAGTAAGCGCTCAATAAACACGATCGATGATCCCCAAAAAACACTGGAAGAAAATCAAGAAATCACAACCTCCCCGGGCGAGAGAATCCACTCCTAAATACCGCAGGGCCCGAGAATGGACGTCACGGTCTGGGTAGGAAGGTGCAAATAAAATGCGGATATTTTTATGTCCCTCTTAATTCTTTCCGACTCATTGAGCCGGCTCTGGGGGCATTCCCAGCGGAGGGAATTGGGGGGTTTTGTTCCCCGCTTCCCGGCACGGAGATGGCACGGTGGCGGGTTCGGACAGCGTTGACTGCTCGCCTTAAAAATTGCTTCTTGTTGAGGTGAAAATAGGATAAAAAGCAGCTGTTGGCCTTCTGCTGCTCTCTCCAGCTGAAAGATCAACAGATACATTTTCTCTCTCTAACTGGGGGTTTCTTTGCTGCTCCTCACTCCCCCTGTTCCAAAAACTCTGGAAAAAAACCCCCCGAAACTCACCTTTCCTTGGAAAACATTGAAAATAGGAAGCTGGAAATTCATTGGGCCAACTTGTACTTCCCCAGCGCTTAGTACAGTGCTCTGCACACAGTAAGTGGCTCAATAAATACGATTGAAGGAGTGAATGAATGAATTTGGAGGAGCAGGGTGGCCCAGTGGAAAGAGGGGCTGGAGGGTTAAGGGATCTGGGTTCTAATCTTGGCTTTGCCGCTTTGCTGTGTGACCTTGGGTGAGTCAGTTCTCTTCTCTGGGCCTCAGTTACCTCATCTGTAAAGTAGAGGTTCTCTCCTCATTGTCCCTTCCCCTTTAGACCGTGAGTCCCGTGTGGGATGGGGACTGCGTCCAACCTAATGATGCTAACGTTTAGTACAGTGCTTGACACCCACTGAGCGCTTCACAACCGTAAAACTGGGACTCGATACCTGTTCTCCCGCCTAATTAGACTGCAAGCCCTGGAGAAGCAGCGTGGCTCAGTGGAAAGAGCCCGGGATTTGGAGTCAGAGGTCATGGGTTCAAATCCCAGCTCTACCAATTGTCAGCTGTGTGACTTTGGGCAAGTCATTTAACGTCTCTGCGCCTCAGTTCCCTCATTTGTAAAATGGGGATGAAGACTGAGCCCCCCGTGGGACAACCTGATCACCGTGTAACCTCCCCAGCGCTTTGAACAGTGCTTTGCACATAGTAAGCGCTTAATAAATGCCATCATTATCATTATTATTGTCTGCTTTGTGACCTTGGGCAAGCCACTTCACTTCTCTGTGCTTCAGTCACCTCATCTGGAAAATGGGGATAAAGACAGTGAGCCCCGTGTGGGACAACCTGATCACCTTGTATCTCCCCCCACCCCCAGCACTTTGAATTGTGCTTGGCGTGCATAGTAAGCATTTAACAAATACCATAATTATAATAATTATTATTATTATCACCCCCAGTGCTTAGCAGAGTGCCTGGCACATGGTAAGCACTTAACAAATACCATAATTATAATAATAAGTTTGGTTTTAACCCCAGTGCTTTAATATGGTGCCTAGCACATAGTAAGTGAGTGCCTGGCACATAGTTAGAGAAGCAGCGTGGCTCAGTGGAAAAGAACACGGGCTTTGGAGTCAGAGGTCACGGGTTCAAATCCCGGCTCCGCCAATTGCCAGCTGGGTGACTTTGGGCAAGTCGCTTAACTTCTCTGGGCCTCAGTTCCCTCATCTGTAAAATGGGGATTAAGACTGTGAGCCCCCCATGGGACAACCTGATCACTTTGTAACTTTCCCAGTGCTTAAAACAGTGCTTTGCACAGCGTAAGCACTGGGAAGCAGTGTGGCTCAGTGGAAAGAGCCCGGGCTTTGGAGCCAGAGGTCATGGGTTCAAATCCCGGCTCCGCCAATTGCCAGCTGGGTGACTTTGGGCAAGTCGCTTAACTTCTCTGGGCCTCAGTTCCCTCATCTGTAAAATGGGGATTAAGACTGTGAGCCCCCCATGGGACAACCTGATCACTTTGTAACCTTCCCAGCGCTTAGAACAGTGCTTTGCACAGAGTAAGCGCTGGGAAGCAGCGTGGCTCTGTGGAAAGAGCCTGGGCTTTGGAGCCAGAGGTCATGGGTTCGAATCCCACATGTCTGCTGTGTGACCTTGGGCAAGTCACTTAACTTCTCTGAGCCTCAGTTCTCTCAACTGTAAAATGGGAACTAAGACTGTGAGCCCCACGTGGGACAACCTGATCACCTTGTATCCCCCAGCGCTTAGAACAGTGCTTTGCACATAGTAAGCGTGTAACAAATGCCATTATTATTATTATTATTAATAATAAATGCCATTATTATTATTAAGTGCCCAACAAATACCACAATTATCATTCTTATCGTTACCTATGAGGGAATGATGCCTGGGGTTGGGGAAACTGACATTCTGGGCAGGTTTGTCTGAGGGTGGTGAGACCAGAGGGGGTCAAACAGGCTTTGATGACCATCAGCTCGGTTCGGATGCGGGTTCAGGGAGACGGGCGAGTCACCTGTTTGGCCTTCGCCCCCGCAGACGGGCTCCTGTCCCTCCGACGTCAAACCTCCCGTGTGTCCTGTCACGGCTGTCAAACGGTTCCACCGATCCAGGGCCCGGGAGGTCACGTCTACTGTCATTCCCATCAGCAGAACGCCTGACCCTCCTCACCCTTCCCTGTCCATCAAACTGGATGAATCCAAGGCTCTGGGCCTCTGGTTTCTCCTGGGACAAAGCTGATCCTTCCACAAAGAATGGGAGGATAAATGGTCACACGCCAGAGGGCCCCTCTGGTCCCTCCTGATTTCCACTCTGATGTTTCTCCGGCCCAGGCCGGGCCCGAGATTCCCAGACATTTGGTTCTTTTTTAAAAAATGGTATTTGTTAAGTGTTTATTATGGGCCAGGCACTGTTCTAAGCACTGGGGTAGATACCGACTAAACAGGTTGGACACAATCCCCGTCCCACATGGGGTTCCTGGTCTTCATCCCCATTTTCCAAGTGAGGAAACTGAGGCCCAGAGAAGCGAAGGGATTGACCAAGGTCCTGCAGCAGACAGGTGGCAGAGCCGGGATTAGAACTCATTCATTCAATCATATAATAATAATAATGGCATTTATTAAGCATTTACTGTGTGCAAAGCACTGTTCTAAGTGATGGGGAGGTTGCAAGGTGATCAGGTTGTCCCACGTGGGGCTCACAGTCTTAATCCCCATTTTACAGATGAGGGAACTGAGGCCCAGAGAAGCGAAGGGATTGACCAAGGTCCTGCAGCAGACAGGTGGCAGAGCCGGGATTAGAACTCATTCATTCAATCATATAATAATAATAATGGCATTTATTAAGCATTTACTGTGTGCAAAGCACTGTTCTAAGCGATGGGGAGGTTGCAAGGTGATCAGGTTGTCCCACGTGGGGCTCACAGTCTTAATCCCCATTTTACAGATGAGGGAACTGAGGCCCAGGGAAGCGAAGGGATTGACCAAGGTCCTGCAGCAGACAGGTGGCAGAGCCGGGATTAGAACCCATTCATTCAATCATATAATAATAATAATAATAATAATAATAATAATAATGGCATTGATTAAGCGCTTACTGTGTGCAAAGCACTGTTCTAAGCGCTGGGGAGGTTGCAAGGTGATCAGGTTGTCCCACGTGGGGCTCACAGTCTTAATCCCCATTTTACAGATGAGGGAACTGAGGCCCAGAGAAGCGAAGGGATTGACCAAGGTCCTGCAGCAGACAGGTGGCAGAGCCGGGATTAGAACCCATTCATTCAATCATATAATAATAATAATAATAATAATAATGGCATTGATTAAGCGCTTACTGTGTGCAAAGCACTGTTCTAAGCGCTGGGGAGGTTGCAAGGTGATCAGGTTGTCCCACGTGGGGCTCACAGTCTTAATCCCCATTTTACAGATGAGGGAACTGAGGCCCAGAGAAGCGAAGGGATTGACCAAGGTCCTGCAGCAGACAGGTGGCAGAGCCGGGATTAGAACCCATTCATTCAATCATATAATAATAATAATAATAATGGCATTGATTAAGCGCTTACTGTGTGCAAAGCACTGTTCTAAGTGCTGGGGAGGTTGCAAGGTGATCAGGTTGTCCCACGTGGGGCTCACAGTCTTAATCCCCATTTTACAGATGAGGGAACTGAGGCCCAGAGAAGCGAAGGGATTGACCAAGGTCCTGCAGCAGACAGGTGGCAGAGCCGGGATTAGAACCCATTCATTCAATCATATAATAATAATAATAATAATAATGGCATTTATTAAGCGCTTACTGGGTGCAAAGCTCTGTTCTAAGTGCTGGGGAGGTTGCAAGGTGATCAGGTTGTCCCACGGGGGGCTCACAGTCTTAATCCCCATTTTACAGATGAGGGAACTGAGGCCTAGAGAAGCGAAGGGACTTGACCAAGGTCCTGCAGCAGACAGGTGGCAGAGCCGGGATTAGAACCCATTCATTCAATCATATAATGATAATAATAATGGCATTTATTAAGCACTTACTGTGTGCAAAGCACTGTTCTAAGTGCTGGGGAGGTTGCAAGGTGATCAGGTTGTCCCACGGGGGGCTCACAGTCTTAATCCCCATTTTACAGATGAGGGAACTGAGGCCCAGAGAAGCGAAGGGATTGACCAAGGTCCTGCAGCAGACAGGTGGCAGAGCTGGGATTGGAACCCATTCATTCAATCATATAATAATAATAATGGCATTTATTAAGCACTTACTGGGTGCAAAGCTCTGTTCTAAGCGCTGGGGAGGTTGCAAGGTGATCAGGTTGTCCCACGTGGGGCTCACAGTCTTAATCCCCATTTTACAGATGAGGGAACTGAGGCCCAGAGAAGCGAAGGGATTGACCAAGGTCCTGCAGCAGACAGGTGGCAGAGCCGCGATCAGAACCCATTCATTCAGTCATATAATGATAATAATAATAATGGCATTTATTAAGCGCTTACTGGGTGCAAAGCTCTGTTCTAAGTGCTGGGGAGGTTGCAAGGTGATCAGGTTGTCCCACTTGGAGCTCACAGTCTTAATCCCCATTTTACAGATGAGGGAACTGAGGCCCAGAGAAGCGAAGGGATTGACCAAGGTCCTGCAGCAGACAAGTGGCAGAGCCGGGATTAGAACCCATTCATTCAATCATATAATAATAATAATAATAATGGCATTGATTAAGCGCTTACTGGGTGCAAAGCTCTGTTCTAAGTGCTGGGGAGGTTGCAAGGTGATCAGGTTGTCCCACGTGGGGCTCACAGTCTTAATCCCCATTTTACAGATGAGGGAACTGAGGCCCAGAGAAGCGAAGGGACTTGACCAAGGTCCTGCAGCAGACAGGTGGCAGAGCCAGGATTAGAACCCATTCATTCAATCATATAATAATAATAATAATAATGGCATTTATTAAGCGTTTACTGTGTGCAAAGCACTGTTCTAAGTGCTGGGGAGGTTACAAGGTGATCAGGTTGTCCCACGGGGGGCTCACAGTCTTAATCCCCATTTTACAGATGAGGGAACTGAGGCCCAGAGAAGTGAAGGGACTTGACCAAGGTCCTGCAGCAGACAGGTGGCAGAGCCGGGATTAGAACCCATTCATTCAATCATATAATAATAATAATAATGGCATTTATTAAGCGCTTACTGTGTGCAAAGCACTGTTCTAAGTGCTGGGGAGGTTACAGGGTGATCAGGTTGTCCCACGGGGGGCTCACAGTCTTAATCCCCATTTTACAGATGAGGGAACTGAGGCCCAGAGAAGTGAAGGGACTTGACCAAGGTCCTGCAGCAGACAGGTGGCAGAGCCGGGATTAGAACCCATTCATTCAATCATATTTATAATGATAATTATAATAATGGCATTGATTAAGCGCTTACTGTGTGCAAAGCACTGTTCTAAGTGCTGGGGAGGTTACAAGGTGATGGTTGTCCCACGTGGGGCTCACAGTCTTCATCCCCATTTTACAGATGAGGGAACTGAGGCCCAGAAAAGCGAAGGGACTTGACCAAGGTCCTGCAGTAGACAGGTGGCAGAGCCGGGATTAGAACCCATTCATTCAGTCATATAATAATAATAATAATAATAATGGCATTTATTAAGCGCTTACTGTGTGCAAAGCACTGTTCTAAGTGCTGGGGAGGTTACAAGGTGATCAGGTTGTCCCATGGGGGGCTCACAGTCTTCATCCCCATTTTACAGATGAGGGAACTGAGGCCCAGAGAAGCGAAGTGACTTGTCCAAAGTCACACAGCTGACAAGTGGCGGAGCTGGGATTTGAACCCATGACCTCTGACTCCAAAGCCCGGGCTCTTTCCACTGAGCCACGTTGCTTCCCATGGAGCGCTTACTGTGTGCAGAGCAGTGTACTGAGCGCTTGGAAAGTACAAGTTGGCAACAGAGACGGTCCCTACCCAACAATTCCAGGCCCGCGATCTAGCCGCCACGGCCCTGGAACTTGGCTTGAGGGGTTTGGGTGGAAATTTCCAGTTTCTGTTTGTTTCCAGGCTCGGAAGGCAGGGACACACAAAACAGTGTCTTTATCTCCCTCCTCCCCCTCTCCATCCCCCCCGTCTTACCTCCTTCCCTTCCCCACAGCACCTGTATATATGTATATATGTTCGTACATATTTACTACTCTATTTATTTATTTTACTTGTACATATCTCTTCTATTTATTTTATTTGGTTAATATGTTTGGTTTTTTTTAACAGCATTTATTAAGCGCTTACTATGTGCAAAGCACTGTTCTAAGCGCTGGGGAGGTTACAAGGTGATCAGGTTGTCCCACGGGGGGCTCCCAGTCTTCATCCCCATTTTCCAGATGAGGGAACTGAGGCCCAGAGAAGTGAAGTGATGATGATGATGGCATTTATTAAGCGCTTACTATGTGCAAAGCACTGTTCTAAGCGCTGGGGAGGTTACAAGGTGATCAGGTTGTCCCACGGGGGGCTCACAATCTTCATCCCCATTTTACAGATGAGGGAACTGAGGCCCAGAGAAGTGAAGTGACTTGCCCAAAGTCACACGGCTGGCAAGTGACAGAGCCGAGATTTGAACCCATGACCTCTGACTCCAAAGCCTGATAATCATACTAATAATAATCGTGATGGGATTTGTTGATAATAATGATGGCATTTGTTAAGCGCTTACTATGTGCAAAGCACTGTTCTAAGAGCTGGGGAGGTTACAAGGTGATCAGGTTGTCCCACGGGGGGCTCCCAGTCTTCATCCCCATTTTCCAGATGAGGGAACTGAGGCCCAGAGAAGTGAAGTGACTGGCCCAAAGTCACACGGCTGGCAAGTGGCAGAGCCGGGATTTGAACCCATGACCGCTGACTCCAAAGCCTGATAATCATACTAATAATAATCGTGATGGGATTCGTTAATAAAAATGATGGCATTTTTTAAGTGCTTCCTATGTGCAAAGAACTGTTCTAAGCGCTGGGACAGATACAAGGCGATCAGGTTGTCCCAGTCCCTCCCCCTTCAATCAATCAATCAATCAATCAATCAATCAATCGTATTTATTGAGCGCTTACTATGTGCAGAGCACTGTACTAAGTGCTTGGGAAGTACAAATTGGCATCACATAGAGACAGTCCCTACCCAACAGTGGGCTCACAGTCTAAAAGGGGGAGACAGAGAACAGAACTAAACATACCAACAAAATAAAATAAGTAGGATAGAAATGTACAAGTAAAATAAATAAATAAATAGAGTAATAAATATGTACAACCATATATACATATATACAGGTGCTGTGGGGAAGGGAAGGAGGTAAGACTGGGGGATGGAGAGGGGGACGAGGGGGAGAGGAAAGAAGGGGCTCAGTCTGGGAAGGCCTCCTGGAGGAGGTGAGCTCTCAGCAGGGCCTTAAGGGCCTTCCTCCCAGGGCTACCGCCAGGATAAAAAGAGATCATGGAAGAAACACAATACACGTTCAGGGTGTTAAGAAGCCGAATACGAGGCCCTCTTCCTCGTGGAGGAAGCGGAATGAAGCGAAAGGAGCCAGCGTTCCTGTTACACACCAGGAAAAATGCACCTGCGTGTCTCTGAGGGGAATTTAGGGAAAACCTGGAGCGACCTCGTCCCGACCCCCGACTACTTTTGAGCGCCAATCAAAGGGTATTGAAGAGCAGGGCGGATGCCCCGTCTCTGAGGATGGCGACGAGGCGCGCTGTGGAGTCGTTGAGGGGATTTGGCCCGCATCCCAGACGCCCCTTTTGTCTCTCAGTCAGTCAGTCGTATTTAGTGAGCGCTTACCGTGTGCCGAGCGTCGAACAAGCCCCTCATCTGGAAGGGCGGGAAGGCGGGGGACGCCAGGCGGAGAAGCGGGCTCGGCTCCGGGATCCGAGGCCTATTTAGGCCCCACTGAGGGCATGGGAGGGTGGGAGTTGGGGGGGCGTCTATCAAAGGCCCTGATTAGCTCCTCTGCCGCTGATCTCCTCACCGTACCTTGTTCTCGCCTGTCCCACCATCGACCCCCGGCCCACGTCATCCCCCGGGCCTGGAATGGCCTCCCTCTGCCCATCCGCCAAGCTAGCTCTCTTCCTCCCTTCAAGGCCCTATTGAGAGCTCACCTCCTCCAGGAGGCCTTCCCAGACTGAGCCCCTTCCTTCCTCTCCCCCTCCCCCCCCTTCTTACCTCCTTCCCTTCCCCACAGCACCTGTATATATGTATATATGTTTGTACATATTTATTACTCTATTTATTTTACTTGTACATATCTATTCTATTTATTTTATTTTGTTAGTATGTTTGGTTTCGTTCTCTGTCTTCCCCTTTTAGACTGTGAGCCCACTGTTGGGTAGGGACTGTCGCTATATGTTGCCAATTTGTACTTCCCAAGCACTTAGTACAGTGCTCTGCACATAGTAAGCGCTCAATAAATACAATTGATGATGATGATGATGATGATGATGATTGCGCCGAAAACTGGTCCGAGCTGCTTGGTCCTCCAGCGGCCCTTCAGAGGGGATCGCCTGACTTGCCCCGGAGACAGTCGTGGCTCGGGAATCCACCTCCTGAGTTTGGGAATTTCGGTCCTTGTGAACTGTGGGAGAAGAGGGGAGCTCGCTCTCCCACCTCAAGCTGGCCTGAGATAGTCATTCATTCATCCATTCATTCAGTTGCATTTCTTGAGCGCTTACTGGGTGTAGAGCATTCATTCAGTCGTATTTATTGAGCACTTAATGTGTGCAGAGCACTGTACTAAGCTCTTAGGAAGTACAAATCGGCAACACGTATTAATTGAGCGCTGACTGGGTGCAGAACATTCATTCATTCATTCAATCGTATTTATTCATTCATTCAATCGTATTTATTGAGCGCTTACTGTGTGTAGAGCACTGTACTAAGCGCTTGGGAAATACAAGTTGGCAACATTTACTGAGCACTTACTGTGTGCAGAGCACTGTACTAAGCCCTTGGGAAGTACAAATCGGCAACATGTATTAATTGAGCACTGACACTGTGCAGAGCATTCATTCATTCAATCATATTTATTGAGCGCTTCCTGTGTGCAGAGCACTTTACTAAGCTCTTGGGAAGGACAGATCAGCAACATGTACTTATTGAGCTCTGACTGTGTGCAAAGCATTCATTTATTCATTCAATCGTATTTATTGAGCGCTTACTGTGTGCAGAGCACTTTACTAAGCTCTTGGGAAGTACAAATCGGCAACATGTACTTATTGAGCGCTGACTGTGTGCAGAGCATTCATTCATTCATTCAATCGTATTTATTGAGCGCTTACTGCGTGCAGAGCACTGCACTAAGGTCTTGGGAAGTACAAATCGGCAACATGTATTTATTGAGCGCTGACTGTGTGCAGAGCATTCATTCATTCATTCAGTCGTATTTATTGAGTGCTTACTGTGTGCAGAGCACTGTACTAAGTGCTTGGGAAGTACAAATCGGGCAACATGTATTTATTGAGCGGTTACTGTGTGCAGAGCACTGTACTAAGGTCTTGGGAAGTACAAATCTTTAACATGTATTTATTGAGTGCTGACTGTGTGCAGAGCATTCATTCATTCATTCAATCGTATTTATTGAGCGCTTACTGTGTGCAGAACACTGTACTAAGGTCTTGGGAAGTACAAATCTTTAACATGTATTTATTGAGCGCTGACTGTGTGCAGAGCATTCATTCATTCATTCAATCGTATTTATTGAGCGCTTACTGTGTGCAGAGCACTGTACTAAGGTCTTGGGAAGTACAAATCGGCAACATTATTTATTGAGCGCTGACTGTGTGCAGAGCATTCATTCATTCATTCAATCGTATTTATTGAGTGCTTACTGTGTGCAGAGCACTGTACTAAGTGCTTGGGAAGTACAAATCGGCAACATGTATTTATTGAGTGCTGACTGTGTGCAGAGCATTCATTCATTCATTCGATTGTATTTATTGAGCGCTTACTGTGTGCAGAGCACTGTACTAAGCGCTTGGGAAGTACAAGTTGGCAACATATAGAGATGGTCCCTACCCAACAAGTCACTTCTCTGTGCTTCAGTTCCCTCATCTGTAAATTGGGGATTAAGACTGTGAGCCCCCCGTGGGACAACCCGATCACCTTGTAACCTCCCCAGCGCTTAGAACAGTGCTTTGCACATAGTAAGCACTTAATAAATGCCATTATTATTATTATTATTAATCTGCAGGCCTCTTTTCCATCTCCTCAGGCAGTGAATTCTGGAGAATCACCAATGTGCAGAGTGAGCCGGGCTGAGACTGGCAGCCTTTGCTCTTCTCTGTGTGAAGAGCTTTCCTGGCCATTAACCGCCACGCTTGAGAGGCTGCCTAGTCCTAAATAATAATTATGGTAATAATATTACCAATAATGATGGTATTTAGTAAGCACTTTCCATGTGCCAGGCACTGTACTAAGTGCTGGGGGGGATACAAGCAAATCGGGTTGGACACAGTCCCTGTCCCACGTGGGGCTCACAGTCTCAATCCCCACTTTCCAGATGAGAAGCAGCGTGGTTCAGTGGAAAGAGCATGGGCTTGGGAGTCAGAGGTCATGGGTTCTAATTCTGCCTCTGCCACATGTCTGCTGTGTGACCTTGGGCAAGTCACTTTGCTTCTCTGAGCCTCAGTTCCCTCATCTGTAAAATGGGGATGAATACTGTGAGCCCCACGGGGGACAACCTGATCACTTTGTAGCCCCCTCAGCGCTTAGAACAGTGCTTCGCACATAGTAAGCACTTAACAAATGCCAACATTATTATCATTATTATTATTATCATGTCTGCTGTGTGACCTTGGGCAAGTCACTTAGCTTCTCTGAGCCTCAGTTCCCTCATCTGTAAAATGGGGATGAAGACTGTGAGCCCCATGGGGGACAACCTGATCACTTTGTGGCCCCCTCAGCACTTAGAACAGTGCTTTGCACATAGTAAGCGCTTAACAAATGCCAACATTATTATTATTATTATTATTATTATTATTATTATTATTATTATCATTATTATTATGTCTGCTGTGTGACCTTGGGCAAGTCACTTAGCTTCTCTGAGCCTCAGTTACCCCATCTGTAAAATGGGGATTAAGACTGTGAGCTCCTTGTGGGACAACCTGATCACCTTGTATCCCCCCAGCACTTAGAACAGTGCTTTGCACATACTAAGTGCTTAACAAATGCCATTATTATTATTATTATTATTATGAGGTAACTGAGGCCTGTGGAAGTGAAGTGACTTCCCCACGGTCACACAGCAGACAAGTGGAGGAGCCAGGATTAGAGCCCAGGACGTTTTGAATCTGAGGCCTGTGGTCTATCCGCTATGCCATTATGGTAATAATAATAATAATGATAATAAAAATAATTATGGTGTTTGTTAAGCGCTCACTATGTGCCGGGCACTGTACTAAGTGCTGCGGTGGATATAAGCAAATTGGGTTGGACACAGGGAGAAATCCTCAGGGAGAACTTCTGTGGGGGGGTAGCGGAGGAGGGATCCTATGGTATTCTGATTCCCATTGCCTCAATTCCCTAACAGCCTCCTCTACCACAGCTCTGACAAACCCTGGCCTTGGAGTCAGAGGAGCTGGGTTCTAATCCCAGCTCTGCCCCTTGTTTGCTGGGCCTCAGTAACTCATCTGTAAAATGGGTATTGAGGCTGTGAGCCCCATGTGGGACATGGACTGTGTCCAATCTGATTAACTTGCATTTACCTCAGCACTTAAAACATTGCCTGGGGATACAAGGTAGTCAAGGTTGTCCCACGCGGGGCTCACAGTCTTAATCCCCATTTTCCAAATGAGGAAACTGAGGCCCAGAGAATTGAGGTGACTTGCCCAAGGTCACACAGCTAATGGGAACTGGTATGTGTCTTTACAGATATTCAGATGGGATGGGATATTCAGTTTACCTCATCTGTAAAATGGAGATCAAGACTGTGAGCCCCCCCTTGGGACAACCTGATCACCTTGGAACCTCCCCAGCGCTTAGGCCAGTGCTTTGCACTTAGTAAGCGCTTAATAAATACTTTTTTTTTTGGCGGGGGGGCGGGGGGGGTAGGCAGCATGGCTCAGTGGAAAGAACACGGGCTTTGGACTCAGAGTTCTTGGGTTCAAATCCCGGCTCCACCAATTGTCAGCTGTGTGACTTTGGGCAAGTCACTTCACTTCTCTGGGCCTCAGTTCCCTCATCTGTAAAATGGGGATTAAGATTGTGAGCCCCCCGTGGGACAACCTAATCACCTTGAAACCTCCCCAGCGCTTAGAACAGTGCTTTGCACATAGTAAGTGCTTAATAAATGCCATCATTATTATTATTATTATTATTATGTGGCGGAGTTGGAATTAGAACCCATGGGACAGAGACTGTGTCCAACCTGATTTGCTTTTATATACCCCAGCACTTAGTGTAGCAACTGGCACATAGTAAGCGCTTAACAAATGCCATTATTATTTGTGCGCGTTCTCTGGGAATCTACCCCCTGAGTCTCTTCTTCCCATCTAGGAATGGGGAAGGGGAAGGGGGCTGAGGATATAAAGTTCGTAGTCTGTAAACTCTAGACTTTAAGCTCGTTGTGGGCCTGGAGTGTCGCTGTTTATTGTTGTATCATCCTTTCCTAAGTACTTAATACAGTGCCCGGCACACAGTGAGCGCTCAATAAATACGACGGAGTGAATGAAGTCCTGTGACTCCTGGGGCTTTGCTTCTCCGTGAAAAAGCCATCTCGAACCTGGCCCCCGGAAGAGGTTGCTTCTTCCACTTGGAGAAGCAGTGTGGCCTAGTGGAAATCAATCAATCAATCAATCAATCTGCACTTACTGAGAGAAGCAGTGTGGCTCAGTGGAAAGAGCCCGGGCTTTGGAGTCAGAGGTCATGGGTTCGAATTCCGCTCCGCCACATGTCTGCTGTGTGATCTTAGGCAAGTCACTTAACTTCTCTGGGCCTCAGTTACCTCATCTGTAAAACGGGGATTAAGACTGTGAGCCCCACGTGGGACAACCTGATCACCCTGTATCCTCCCCAGCACTTAGAACAGTGCTTTGCACATAGTAAGCGCTTAACAAATGCCAATTATTATTATTATTATTACCAAGCGCTTGGGAAGTACAAGTTGGCAACATATAGAGACGGTCCCTACCCAACAGTGGGGAAAGAGCCCGGGCCTAGGAGTCTTCATTCCGGCTCTGCCAGTTGCTTGCTGTGTGGAGAAAATCGCGGGGAATTATTTTTAAATTTCCAAACCAACGCAGAGCGTCAGCCCCTCCCTGCTCCAGACCCCTGGCTTGGAGCTGACATCCCGAATCCTCCGCCGGACGGAGGAAAACTCGCTCGGGCCACGGCCGGGGTCAGAGGTCAAAGCTACCCGTCCTCTTCGGTCCCATCTCGGTCGGGGAATCAGCTCAGAGCCGCCACGGTGGTGACTGCACACAGGAAGCACTCAATAAATACGATTGATTGGCTCCGCTGGCTTCCCTCAGCGTGATCCCATTTGCGATTGAAGTGGACAGATCCGTGGGCGGCTTTCCTTCTCCTTCTGCCGGGAAATCTGGACTGATGGGTGCTTTTAGACTGTGAGCCCACTGTTGGGTAGGGACCGTCTCTATATGTTGCCAACTTGTACTTCCCAAGCGCTTAGTACAGTGCTCTGCACACAGTAAGCGCTCAATAAATACGATTGATTGATTGATTGATTGCCTCGCCCTCTGTCTCTTCCTGTTGGATTCTCCGTTAGTCCAGAGAAGCAGCGTGGCTCAGTGGAAAGAGCGCGGGCTTGGGAGTCGGAGGTCGTGGGTTCTAATCCCGGCTCCACCTCTTGTCAGCTGTGTGACTTTGGGCAAGTCACCTCACTTCTCTGTGCCTCAGTTACCTCATCTGTAAAATGGGGATTAAAACTGTGAGCCCCCCATGGGACAACCTGATCACCTTGTAACCTCCCCAGTGCTTAGAACTTCGCATATAGTAAGTGCTTAACAAATGCCATCATTATTATTATGATTATTATTTATTCGCATTCATGTCTTTCTCCCCCTCTGGACTGTAAACTCACCATGTACAGGGATCGAATCTACCAACTCTGTTCTGCTTTTCTAGGGTAATCCCCCAAGTGCTTAGTACAGTGTTCCACACACAGCAAGCGCTCAGTAGATACAATTGTTTGATCGATCGATCAGTCAATCAATCAATCAATCAATCGTATTTATTGAGCGCTTACTATGTGCAGAGCACTGTACTAAGCGCTTGGGAAGTACAAATTGGCAACACATAGAGACAGTCCCTACCCAACAGTGGGCTCACAGTCTAAAAGGGGGAGACAGAGAACAGAACCAAACATACCAACAAAATAAAATAAATAGGATAGAAATGTACAAGCAAAATAAATAAATAAATAAATAAATGAGTAATAAATATGTACAACCATATATACATATATACAGGTGCTGTGGGAAGGGAAGGAGGTAAGATCAACCGTCTCCCACACTTATTTCCCTCCCACCATCCCTCTCTCCGGTCACGGTCAGCATCTCCGATTCTTCATCCGTAATCCGGCAATGGAAATCATCACCAAGCCTCGCGCCTTTTCCTTATCGCTGGGTGATCGGGTTCAAAATTACCGGCTCCGCCAGAATAAATTCTGTCAGGAGAGCATTAGAGAAAGCAATTAAACATCTCAGTTCCTTCGCCCTCTCTTCCTTTCTCCGAGCGAGAAAGGAGATGAGATTGAGGCCATCCAAAGGGGGTTGGAATAAATCAGAAGTGATTGAAGAGAAGCAGCGTGGCTCAGTGGAAAAAGCCCGGGCTTGGGAGTCAGAGGGCATGGGTTGAAATTCCGGCTCTGCCCGTTGTCAGCTGGGTGACCTTGGCCAAGTCACTTAACTTCTCTGTGCCTCAGTTCCCTCATCTGCAAAATGGGGATTAAGAGTGTGAGTCCCATGTGGGACAACCTGATCCCCTTGTATCCTCCCCAGTATTTACTTATACTCTATTTATTTATTTATTTTACTTGTACATATTTATTCTATTTATTTTATCCTGTTAGTATGTTTTGTTTTATTCTCTGTCTCCCCTTCTATCAATCAGTCAATCAATCGTATTTATTGAGCGCTTACTGTGTGCAGAGCACTGTACTAAGCGCTTGGGAAGTACAAGTTGGCAACGTATAGAGACGGTCCCTACGCAACAGTGGGCTCACAGTCTAAAAGGGGGAGACAGAGAACAAAACCAAACATACTAACAAAATAAAATAAATAGAATAGATATGTACAGGTAAAATAAATAAATGAATAAATAGAGTAATAAATAAGTACAAACATATATACATATATACAGGTAGACTGTGAGCCCACTGTTGGGTAGGGACCATCTCTATATGTTGCCAACTTGTACTTCCCAAACGCTTAGTACAGTGCTCTGCACACAGTAAGCGGTCAATAAATACGATTGAATGAATGAATGAATGAATGAATGAATGAATGCTTAGAACAGTGCTTTGTAAGTGCTTAACAAATGCCATCATCATTATTATTATTGTTATTATTATTATTATTATAAAGCCAGGGCTTGGGATTTCTCTTCTGGAAGACGAGCAAGGCTCTCATTTTCCCCGTGATTGTCTTCGGGCAAGTTGGGAGCGGGAGAGAACGGATCATCATCATCATCATCATCAATCGTATTTTTTGAGCGCTTACTATGTGCAGAGCACTGTACTAAGCGCTTGGGAAGTACAAGTTGGCAACATATAGAGACAGTCCCTACCCAACAGTGGACTCACCGTCTAAAAGGGTGAGACAGAGAACAAAACCAAACATACTAACAAAATAAAATAAATAGAATAGATATGTACAGGTAAAATAAATAAATAAATAAATAGAGTAATAAATAAGTACAAACATATATACATACATACAGGTAGACTGTGAGCCCACTGTTGGGTAGGGACCGTCTCTATATGTTGCCAACTTGTACTTCCCAAGCGCTTAGTACAGTGCTCTGCACACAGTAAGCGCTCAATAAATACGATTGAATGAATGAATGAATGAATGAATGCTTAGAACAGTGCTTTGTAAGTGCTTCACAAATGACATCATCATTATTGTTATTATTATTATTATAATAATGATGATGATGATGATGATAATAATAATAATAATAATAAAACCAGGGCTTGGGATTTCTCTTCTGGAAGACAAGCAAGGCTCTCATTTTCCCCGTGATTGTCTTCGGGCAAGTCGGGAGCGGGAGGGAACGGATGCCATTCTCTCCTTCTTTCTTTGCTGAAGCCTTCCAGATGGCGGGATCCTTAATCCGCACGTCTTCCTCTAGCCCTCTGGAAGATAATTGATCGGTCACGGGTCTGTCGAAGCAGTGTGGCCTAATGGCTAGAGCCCGGGCCTGGGATTCAGGAAAGCAGCGTGACTCAGTGGAAAGAGCCCGGGCTTTGAAGTCAGAGGTCATGGGTTCAAATCCCGGCTCTGCCACTTGTCAGCTGTGTGACTTTGAGCAAGTCACTTCTCTGGGCCTCAGTTACCTCCTCTGTAAAATGGGGATTAAGACTGTGAGCCCCACGTGGGACAACCTGATCACCTTGTAAATTCCCCAGTGCTTCGAACAGTGCTTTGGAGGCCTTTGCAGACTGAGCCCCCTCCTTCCTCTGCCCCTCCTCCCCATCTCCATCCCCCCTGCCTTACCTCCTTCCCTTCCCCACAGCACCTGTATATACGTATATATGTTTGTTTGTATTTATTACTCGATTTGTTTATTTTACTTGTACGTATCTATTCATTTTATTTTGTTAATATGTTTGGTTTTGTTCTCTGTCTGCCCCTTCTAGACTGTGAGCCCACTGTTGGGTAGGGACCCTCTCTATATGTTGCCAACTTGGACTTCCCAACTGCTTAGTACAGTGCTCTGCACACAGTAAGCGCTCAATAAATATGATTGATTGATTGCTTTGCACATAGTAAGCGCTTAATAAATGCCGTCATTATTATTATTATTATTCAGAAGGACCTGGGTTCTAATCCTGGCTCTGCCACTTGTCCGTCGGCAGCGTGACTCAGTGGAAAGAGCCCGGGCTTTGGAGTCAGAGGTCAGGGGTTTGAATCCTGGCTCTGCCACATGTCTGCTGTGTGACCTTGGGCAAGTCACTTAGCTTCTCTGAGCCTCAGTTACCTCATCTGTAAAATGGGGATTGAGACTGTGAGCCCCACGTGGGACAACCTGATCACTTTGTATCCCCCCAAGCGCTTAGAACAGTGCTTTGCACATAGTAAGCGCTTAACAAATGCCAACATTATTATTATTATTATCTTGGATGAGTCACTTGACTTCTCCGGGCCTCAGTTCCCTCATCTGGGAAATGGAGATTGAGACGGGGAGCCCCCGGGGGGACAGGGACCGTGACTGGCTCAATTAACTTGGACCAACGACCTCCAACTCCCAGGCCCGGGCTCTTTCATCATCATCATCATCATCAATCGTATTTATTGAGCGCTTACTGTGTGCAGAGCACTGTACTAAGCGCTTGGGAAGTACAAGTTGGCAACATACTACTTATTTCTACTAAGCCACACCGCTTCTCGATATCCGTAACTTATTTTTTTATGTTCGTGCCTTTCTCCCCCTCTAGACTGTAAACTCACCGTGTACAGGGAGCGAATCTAGCAACTCTGTTCTATTTTTCTGGTGTATTCCCCCAAGCGCTACCCTGACGTTTAGAGCAGTGTTTAGCAACTAAAAAAGGCACAGGATTGAGCTGCCCAAGGAGACGGTGGGATCTCATTTTGGGGAGTTTGCAGAGAAGGGGAGAAAGAATCAGCCAAATGGGATACTTGGAAAAGCAGCGTTGCTTAGTGGCTAGATCCTGGGCTTGGGAGTCAGAGGTCCTGGGTTCTAATCCCGGCTCTGCCACTTGTCAGCTGTGTGACTTCGGGCAAGTCACTTCACTTCTCTGGGCCTCAGCGGCCTCATCTGGAAAATGGGGATGAAGACTGTGAGCCCCACGTGGGACAACCTGATCACCTTGTATCTACCCCAGAGCTTAAAACGGTGCCTGGAACATAGTAAGCACTTAACAAATACCATTATTATTAATTATTATTATTATTATTGTTAAGTTCAGTTTGGCTTGAAGGTGATGAGGGACTTAATAATAACAAGGCTTATTCCAGTCTGAGGTTTTCATGGGACCTCTGGCTCAGTGGAAAGAGCCCGGGCTTTGGAGTCAGAGGTCATGGGTTCAAATCCCAGCTCTGCCACTTGTCAGCTGTGTGACTTTGGACAAGTCACTTCACTTCTCTGTGCCTCAGTTCCCTCATCTGTAAAATGGGGATTAAGACTGTGAGCCCCCCGTGGGACAACCTGATCACCTTTAGACTGTGAGCCCACTATCGGGTAGGGACTGTCTCTATGTGATGCCAATTTGTACTTCCCAAGCGCTTAGTACAGTGCTCTGCACATAGTAAGCGCTCAATAAATACGATTGATTGATTGATTGATTGTAACATCCCCAGCGCTTAGAACAGTGCTTTGCACATTGTAAGCACTTAATAAACGCTACCATTATTATTATTATTCATTCATTCAATCATATTTATTGAGCACTTACCGTGTGCAGAGCACTGTACTTGGGAGAGCGCTTAGTACAATGAACAGATACAATCCCTGCCCACAATGAGCTTACAGTGCTCTGCACACAGAAGGCCGTAGCTTTCTAGAGGACAGGGATCATGTCTACCAACACTATTGTATTCTCCCAATCAGTCAATGCAAGCGCTTAGTATAGCATCTTGCACAAAGCAGGTGCTCAATAAATACTATTGGTCGATGGATTTTTTTAAGGGTATTTGTTAAGCGCCTGCAATGTGCGGAGGTAGATACAAGCCAATCAAGTTGGATGTAGTCTACGTCCAACATGGTGTTCACAGTCTTAATCCCCATTTTACAGACGAGGCAACCGAGGCCCAGAGAAGTGAAGTGCCTTGCCCAATGTCACACAGTAGACAAGTGGCGGAGCGGGAATTGGAACTCAGGTCCTCTAGATTCCCAGGCCTGGGCTCTTTCCTCTACTCCATGCCACTTCTCATTGATCTATTCTAGAAGTGACCTTCCTTTTCCCAAAATCAAGCCACCGGCTCCTGGTCAGTCAGCCAATCAGTCAATAGTATTTATTGAGCACTTACTGTTCATTCATTCATTCAATTGTATTTACTGAGCGCTTACTGTGTTCAGAGCACTGTACTAAGTGGTTGGGAGAGGACAAGATGACAATATAATAGACATAATTCCCTGCCCACAGTGAGCTTACAGTCTAGAGGGGGAGATATATCCGGTCACCATCAACCAGCCACCGAACTCAGGAGTTTGAATAATAATAATAATAATAATAATAATAATAATAATAATAATAATGATGATGACATTTATTAAGCACTTACTATGTGCAAAGCACTGTTCTAAGCACTGGGGAAGTTACAAGGTGATCAGGTTGTCCCACGGGGGTGCTCACAGTCTTAATCCCCGTTTTACAGATGAGGTAACTGAGGCCCAGAGAAGTGAAGTGACTTGCCCAAAGTCACACAGCTGACAATTGGCAGAGTCGGGATTTGAACCCATGACCTGTGATTCCAAAACCTGGGCTCTTTCCACTGAGAGATGCTGCTTCCTTTCCACCATGCTGGTTGCCCCAAACCCTACTCCCCCTCTCCTCTCCCCCACATCCCCTCACACACAGACACACACACACACACACAAAAACACACACACACACACACACTCACTCTGTTTAGCCGTCCTTTTGCAGAGAAAGGATGTGACTCAAACGGGGGCCAAACCCCACTCAAAGGGAGAGAAATTACTTTTGTTTTGTTTTTCTTTTCAGTCCAGGAACTGTCATGTAAATGTAACCTTTAGAAGCAGCGCGTAATTAAAATACACTTCAGCCTGCTATATTAGATGGGGATATTAAAGCAAACAGAAAATCAGTCTGCTCCGGCAACGGGCTCATTTGCCTCTGATGAATTCCATGGGAACGCTTCCCAAATTAGCTCGGAGGTGTCATGGCCGGAGTGTGTCTTTTATATGGGACACTGGGGTTCGAGTGGCCTGCTGCTTCTTATGCTCTGTCGTTGAGGCGCGAAGAAGTAAAATGACTTGCCTAAGGTCACCCGGCAGACAAGCGGCAGAGCCGGGATTAGAACCCAGGTCCTTCCGACTCTCAGGCCGGTGCTTCGTTCATTCAATCCTATTTACTGAGCGCTTACTTTGTGCAGAGCATCGTACTAAGCGCTTGGGACGTACAACATGTAGAGACGGTCCCTACCCAACAATGGGCTCACAGTCTAGAAGGGGGACACAGACAACAAAACAAAACACGTGGACGGGTGTCAAGTCATCAGAATAAATAGAAATATAGCTGGATGCACATCCTTAACAAAATAAATGGAACAGTAAATATGTACAAGTAAAATAGAGAAGCAGCGTGGCTCAGTGGAAAGAGCACGGGCTTTGGAGTCAGAGGTCATGGGTTCGAGTTCCGGCTCTGCCACATGTCTGCTGTGTGACCTTGGGCAAGTCACTTAACTTCTCGGAGCCTCAGTTACCTCATCTGTAAAATGGGGATGATGACTGTAAGCCCCAAGTGGGACAACCTGATCACCTTGTATCCCCCACCCCAGCGCTTAGAACAGTGCTTTGCACATAGTAAGCGCTTAACAAATGCCATTATTATTATTATTATTATTATTAAATAGAGTAATAAGAAGAGAAGGACTTGGGGGAAAGCAAGTGGCTAACTAGCTGAATGTACAAATCAGTATGCATTAAAGTGCAACAGATAATTATTCATTCACTCATTCAATCGTATTTATTGAGTGCTTACAGTGTGCAGAGCACTGTACTAAGCACTTGGGAAGTAGAAGAAGCACTTGGGAACTGTATAAGTACTGAGGTGGTGGGTAGTTGGGAGGTTATAATAATGATGGCATTTATGAAGCACTTACTATGTGCTGGAGAGGTTACAAGGTGATCAGGTTGTCCCATGGGGGGCTCACAATCTTCATCCCCATTTTACAGATGAGGTAACTGAGGCCCAGAGAAGTGAAGTGACTTGCCCAAAGTCACACAGCTGACAATTTGCGGAGCCGGGATTTGAACCCATGACCAAGCACTCCAAAGCCCATGCTCTTTCCACTGGGCCACGCTGCTTCTCTAAGGTTATGACCAGGGAAAAAGAATCTGCTGCTTCTCAGCGCTTTGCACACAGGAGACTTTAAGGTCCTGGAGGGCAGAAGTCGCATCTACTATGTCTCCTGCACTCTCCCAAGCACTTAGTACAGTGCTCTGCACGCTGTAGACTGTAATCTCCTTCAGGGCAGGGTTTGCGTCCGCCAACTCTACTGTATCGTACAATCCGAAGTGCTCGTGTGGCGATTACCCCTCTAGACTGTAAGCTCGTTGTGGGCAGGGAATGTGTCTGTTATAGCGTTATATCATACTTCCTGGGCGCTTAGTACAGTGCCCCGCACACAGTAAGTGCTCAATAAATACGATGAACGGACTGGGTTACTGACCGATTGTTAAGTTGATGAGAAGCAGCGTGGCTTAGCGGAAAGAGCTTGGGAGTCAGAGGTCGTCGGTTCTAATCCCCGCTCCGCCGCTTGTCAGCTGTGTGAGTTTGGGCAAGTCACTTCACTTCTCTGGGCCTCAGTGACCTCATCTGGAAAATGGGGATTCAGACTGTGAGCCCCACGTGGGACAACCTGATTACCTTGTATCTAGAACAGCGCTTCATCAATCGTATTTATTGAGCGCTTACTGTGTGCAGAGCACTGTACTAAGCGCTTGGGAAGGACAAGTTGGCAACATATAGAGACAGTCCCTACCCAATAGTGGGCTCACAGTCTAAAAGGGGGAGACAGAGAACAAAACCAAACATACTAACAAAATAAAATAAATAGAATAGATAGGTACAAGTAAAATAAATAAATAGATAAATAGAGTAATAAATATGTACAAACATATATCCATATATACAGGTGCTGTGGGGAAGGGAAGGAGGTAAGATGGGAGGATGGAGAGGGGGATGAGGGGAGGAGTGCTTGGCTCATAGTAAGCGCTTAACAACTACCATTATTATTATCGTTATTATTATTACCCCAGCACTTAGAACAGTGTTTGGTAATAATAATGATGGCAATTATTAAGCACTTACTATGTGCAAAGCACTGTTCTAAGCGCTGGCGAGGTTACACCGTGATCAGGTTGTCCCATGGGGGGCTCACAGTCTTAATCCCCATTTTCCAGATGAGGTAACTGAGGCACAGAGAAGTGAAGGGACTCTCCCAAAGTCACACAGCTGGCAATTGGCGGAGCAGGGATTTGAACCCATGACCTCTGACTCCAAAGCCCAGGCTCTTTCCACTGAGCCACGCTGCTTGCGCCTAACAAATACCGTAATAATTATAATAATAATTATTTATTGGCAACTCTACTGGAAAATAGCCATCCCACGCTAGCATCGTGGCTTTTCATCTCAATCTTCCACTTTGCCCCTTGACCTAGGCGCTTAGTACAGTGCTCTGCACACAGTATGCGCTTAATAAATACGATTGATGATGATGATGATGATGATGACCTTCTCTTTTAAGAAGGCATTACATTAATAGTCATCATCGACGGTATTATCGATGGTATCATCGACAGAGAAGCAGCGTGGCTCAGTGGAAAGAGCCCGGGCTTTGGAGTCGGGGTCATGGGTTCGAATCCCAGCTCTACCAATTGTCAGCTGTGTGACTTTGGGCAAGTCACTTCACGTCTCTGGGCCTCAGTTCCCTCATCTGTAAAATGGGGATGAAGACTGTGAGCCCCCCGTGGGACAACCTGATCTCCTTGTAACCTCCCCAGCGCTTAGAACAGTGCCTTGCGTATAGTAAGAGCTTAATAAATGCCATTATTATTATTATTATTATTATTTCTTCAGCACTTAGCATGTCCAGAGCACTGTACTAAGGGGGAGTAGAATAAAACGCAATTAGCAGACGTGTTCCCGGCCTAATCGTAATAATAATAATAGTGATATTTCTTATACGCTTACTTTGGGCAATCAAATCAGATACAATAGAAGCAGTGTGGCGTAGCACATAAAGCAAGGGCTTAGGAGTCCGAAGGTCATGGGTTCTAGTCTCAGCTCCTCCACCTGTCTGCTGTGTGACCCTGGGCAAGTCACTTCCCTTCTCTGGGCCTCAGCTACCTCATCGGTAAAATGGGGGTTAAAACTGTGAGCTCCACGTGGGACAAGGACTGTGTCCAACTCAATTTGCTGCCACCCCAATGCTTAGTACAGTGCCTGGCACATAGTAAGCGCTTA